>NC_044393.1:34867652-35171236 GCF_006542625.1 Nomascus leucogenys
GGCTGAGGCAGGGGAATTGCTTGAACCCAAGAGGCGGAGTTTGCAGTGAGCCCAGATTGCGCCACTGCACTCCAGCCTGGCGACAAGGCAAGACTCCTTCCCCCTCTGGGCTCCCCCAAAAAAAGCGGATTTGTGCTCCCCAGCCCAGATCTGCAGGGTCCTAAGCTGAGTGAGCAGATGAGTCTCTGGATTCTGCATTTTTTTTTTTAAACCATTGCCTCTGGGTGATTTTTATGCAGAGTAGGCTGGAGAGCAGAGTGGAGTTAAATGAGTCTAGGTTTGAATCACCTTGCAGTCCGGTTTGTATTACTCAGTGCCAGTGGGGCCCTGAGCAAAGTTACTTTGCTGGGAGCTAGTGGAGCCTCCATACTAATGGATGAAGGGTGCAGATGCCCTGGCGCCAGCCCTTCAGCCTCTGCCCCATCCCTGACTGCCAGGAGTGCTCCACCATGTGGCTGTGGCTCTGGTGGCTTGTCTCTCAGAGGCCGTCCGCCGGACACTTCCTCCGCACTACCAGAATGGCCTCAGAGTCACCAGACGGACTCTGGTGGGCTCAGCCCTCCTGGTTTCCCATTTGTCAAAATTGGCCCTGTTCTCTCTCTTCCTTCCTTCCCTGATTATTAATACCTGTGGGGTGAGGAGCCCTATGTGGGAACAGAGCTGGGTTAATGGAGGAAACCAGAATCACAGAGAAATTTTAACTTGCAGCTTCCTGTGTAAGTACCTTCATGGGAAAAGACTCTTTCTTTGTGGTTGTTGAACAGCAATATTTTCTGGTTAGTTGTAGCGTGTAAGCTGTCTTAGATCTAAATGTTGGATATAGGAGAATGACATGAATGAATGAATGAATGAATGATGAATGAATGAATGAACTTGTGGAATATGAATGATTAATAAACAGGCCAGAAGTCCTTTGCCTGAGCAAAGAAACAAGTCCCACAAGAGTGGGCAGCAGCAGCACGCTCCTGCACCAAAATCGATTGGACCTGTAGGGGAAAACTTCTTCTCCGTCCTCTTCGCTGTTGCCATATAATTGTCCACTAGACTTAAAGGCTTTTAAAGGATGAGACCTGATCTGTCTTTTGGAAACTCTCTTAATTTCTTTGGCTTTTTGGAGAGTATATTTTTCTCTAGTTTCTTAGTATGATGCTCTATTTGAAATTCCAACCTAGTCTTAGGATACTGTAAGAAAAGAACTCCTCACATTTCAGGGAGGTACGATATTCCTTCATAGGAACTTACTGTTGGATGGTACTTTATAATTGCAAAACATCACCTAGGCCCACGACAAGTGTAAGGACCTTCTGCTCCTCTAAGCTTGGCACCAACGCCCAACCCAAGGCAGGAGCTCCAGCAACCGATGTTGAATAGGACCATGTCTGATTTGAGCCTTTAACAACATTTACTTTATCATTGGAACTGAGGATCAGAGGATGGCGTGGCCATCCATGGTTGCCCAGCCTAGATCAGAGCTTGGGATGTGGGAGTCACATCTCTGGTGATCTACCACGGAGAAGGGCATGGGAGAGGGGCTGGCACTGGTAATACAAAGGATGGGGATTCACAGCAGAATGAGATGGTTTCAGTAGGGGGACTTGATTTAAATCCAGATCCGGGTCCTGATAAGTCATGCAATCTCTCAGCCTCTCATTCTCCATCCTTGAAATGGGAAGGGCACACATAGCTATTTAGCAGGGCCATTGGATTAAATGGAGCACATGTGTAAGGCATTTGCCCCACAGGTAGGGAAGAGTAAATGTTAGTGCCCCCTTGCACCCCAAACACCAAGAATGACCTCCATGCTCCCCTTTTCCATCCCCAACCTACGTGAGTTTTGGTGTACGATGAAACACATTCTCACACCATATTGAAAGTGACATGAGTCAAAGGCACAACAACAGCTTCTTTGTTCCCAGATTTTTCAGACAGAGACATCTTAAGCTCTCAGTTGCACTCTCCTGGCATATCCTGGCTAGTTTCCTGAAGAATGAATGACAAGCTGATTGCTGCTTCACAGAGAGGAGGTGGAAAAGAAAATGGGATGCATAATTTGTTAAGGAGCAAGCTTTTCAAATGTCAGTGACTTAGCATGAGGGACTGCAGGCTAGGGGGCTATTGGGATTCTGCTTCTGGGAACTTCTGTGCCATCATTTTGCTCGATTAAATTCTGTATTTCAGCCCACTCCGCCTCTATTTCATCTGCTTCAGTGCAACACTCCTAATTTGAGTAGCTCTAATTGGCTCAGATGGACGGCTGCAAGGTAGACACCCTTCAAGGATGGCACACTTCGGGGGCTGTTTATAGTGATGCTGAACTTTAATCAAAGATAGCAGCACGGGAAGAACACAGCTTTGGAGACAAATAGGCATGGGTCATTCTCTGCATGACCTTAGGCAATACTAGGCCATTCTAAGCCTGTTTCCCTGCCTATAAAATGGGGATCATGTTGTGACGTCCTAAAGCATTGCAGGATAAATGAGGTCAGACATGGTATTAGTGCTGGCACAGGAGGCAGACATTTTTTACAATAAGCTGCTGCATTTTTGTAAAAATGTTTTATTATGCCAAGAAAATGTATGAATTCTGAAATGCCAGGTAGCATGATGGCTCTGTAAGCAATGTGGCACTAGTGACATCTGTTGTCAAATTTCAGAGATTCCAACCTCCTCCAGGTCATGACAAATCCAGCCCTTATTCCTGCGGACTACAGTCTAAATTGAGAAATAAAATATGAACACGATGTCTGGAAAATGACTTTGTATTTAGGCACTTAGAGTAGAATACAGGTTCAATTCTATGGCTCCAAATGTTAGTGTTCTATCAGTTATAACAAATAAATATGCAGAGGCAAAGCTGATCGACCGTTTCATTCCTTTTAAGAAACGGCGAGATGAACAGCTTCCCTAAGTCAGTGTGTCACAGCATTTAATTTCATGATGTTGTCTAGAAACTCTGTGTACTGTTTTCCAGGCCCAAACATATCACTCATTTACTAGAAGAAAATCAAAAGACAAACTACCAATTCCCAGTAATGAGGGTTATTTGTTGATCATAAACGTAGACTCCATTCCCAGTGGGAGGAGAGGCAGGGGCTCTTGTAGGATTAGAAATGATAAGGAGAAAACGCCAACAATCACACACAGAGGTGGAGTTGGAAGCCCAGGAAGTGGAGACCTCTGGGCCCCCGGTTATGTGACCTTGGGCGGGTCACCTGCCCTGACTAGACCATCTCTCGTCCTGAAATAGGCAGCAGTCCTTCCATTCATACTGTTCACACTGAGGCTTTTCAGAACCAGCTCTTTATTCCTTGGATCTTTTTTCAATCTTTACAAAATCCATGAGGTTCATGACTTGCCCAAGTTCACAGATCTAAAAAGAAGCAAAGCCAGGATAAAACTGTAGTCTGTATGCTGTCCCTATACACTATAAAATAATACGACGAGAGCTATTAAAATATTATGACAGTAAGGACCACCAAGAGATTGAAGTAAAAGAAAAATATTCATTCATTAACAAATATTTGCTGTCTAGTATGAGCCTGGCACCGTTCCTGGCACCTGGCATCAAGATGATGGTGGCAGCTGAGCATAATGGGGAGACTACAGTAAATAAGCAAGTAAATGACATAATTTCAGATAGGGCGATTGCTGTGAAGACAGTAGACATGGGTTTTCTTTTCTTTTCTTTTCTTTTTTGAGACAGGGTCTGACTCTGTTACCCAGGCTGGAGTGCAGCGGTCCAATCTGAGCTCACTGCAACTTCTGCCTCCTGGGTTCAAGAGATTCTCCTACCTCAGCCTCCTGAGCAGCTGGGACTACAGGCCCGCACCACCATGCCAGCTGATTTTTGTAGAGACAGGGTTTTGCTATGTTGGCCATGCTGGTCTCAAATTCCTGGCCTCAAGTGATCCGCCCGCCTCAGCCTCCCAAAGTGTTGGATTGCAGGTGTGAGCCACCGTGCCCGGCTGGAACATGGGTTTTCAATAATGAAGGTGAGGGGTAGCAAATTTAAACCGAGGTTGGGAAAGTCCTTTCTGAGGAAATGACTTCTGAGTAGAGCCATATAGGGCTATCCTGAGAGGTCAAAGTACACACCTCCTCTTTGCAAGAGCAAACTCCTCAGAAGGAACGAAGCTCGCCATAGTGAGGATCAAGAGGAGGCTGGTGTGGCTGGAACTCAGTGAGAAAGTGCTAGAGGATGAAGGCAGAGACAGGCAGGCTGAGTTACGAGGCCTTGTAACTGAGGAGTCTAGATTTTCTGTTAAGTGAAGACAGGAAGTGGATAAGTGAGTTAGTTATTTAATTAAGGTGAAAAAGTTTTGTGGGGGGTAGGGGACAGAGTCTGGCTCTGTCGCCCAGGCTAGAGTGCAGTGGTACAATCTCAGCTTACTGCAACCTCCGCCTCCCAGGTTCAAGCAATTCTCCTGCCTCAGCCTCCCTAGTAGCTGGGATTACAGGTGCACACCACTACACTCGGATAATTTTTATATTTTTAATAGAAATGGGGTTTCACCATGTTGGCCTGGCTGGTCTTGAACTCCTGACCTCAAGTAATGCTCCTGCCTTGGCCTCCCAAAGTGCTGGGATTACAAACATGAGCCACCACACCGGCCAAATTCATGTAAAAATTTAATTTGACTTATTGTTAAACAGATGATATGACTATTTACAGTCATAGGATTCAAAACTCAAAAGTACCAAAGGCAGACAGTCTCCCTCCCACCCTAACCCCTTACTGTCCAGATCTTCTCCCTGGAAGCCATTTAGGTACAAGTTCTTGTGTTTTCTTACAGAGATGTTACACACATATAAAATCAAATGTGCACACACATGCATCCTCCCTTTTTCTTTTACAAATGGTAGCATTTCACACTCCGTTTTTTTGAATTCTTGTCTTGGAGAACATTTGTGGCAGTATTGGTAGAGTGTTTGCATTGTCATTTGTTTGTCTTGACTGCATGGTATTGCATTGCATAAGGTACTGTTATTATTTACCCAGTTCCCTATTGGGAACCATTTAGGTTATTTCACTTGAAGGTTTTAAGGTAACATTCTGATTTATATTTTAGAAAATCTCTCTGGCTGCTGCCAGGAGGCTGCAGTGTAGCAGACTGAGCATGGAAGCCCCAGCCCAGCCCTGCCCAGTTAGGAAGCAACTATTGTATTCAGCAACCCTGCTGGCTCTAAAGAGAAGTATCATCCCAAGGCATCACCCTCACTTCTCACCTCCATGGCCTCTCATTATGCACTCTCTGCCTCTACTCTTGCCTTCTTGGAGCCTTCTCCAGCCGTTAGCCAAATGGGTCCTTTCAAAGGTGAGTCAGCTCATGCCACTTCCCTGTTGAAAACGTCAATGCTTTCCCATCACATCTCAGATAATATTAAAATTATTTCCTGTGGCTTCCGACTACCTCCCGACCTCACTAGCGCCTCTTTCCCAGTTCCTGTGCTCCAGCCCCTCATCACCTGGGATAGGGTTGTCTACACCACTGTCCCTGTGCCTGATGTCTCCACGTGCTGGCTCCTCCTTCAACTTCGGTTAGTCCCAGCTTGAAAGTCCTGACCTCACCCCTTCCCCAACACACCCCTACTCCCTGTCACATCACTCGAATGTGCTGCCTACAATTGGTGGGAGTGAAACCAACTTAGTTTGCCAACTTTGAAGGAATCCTGTAAAATGCTCAGGTAACTGGCACCAATTTCCCATTTGTTCCCTTGACATTTCAGTGCTGCTTATGGATTAGTGCTTTGGGCAGCTGCACAGATAACCCACCTTTTGATCTGGGTCCGCTTGGCACAAGATACAATAAATGTCATGATAAATGTCAGCCAGGATTACAATGCTTCCTTCACGAACCCTAGCACAGACGGTTTCAATAAAGATTGCTTGATTAACTTTTTTCTTCTAATTCAATGCCATTTTAATCATGTGCCTACTTTTTGCTTAAAAGGGCTGTGAATTTCATTCTGACAAATAAATTATTTTCCAAAAATGTACACAATTGCTTTGGTGATGTTCAATCTTCATTTCTTTGCTTGGCAACAGTGCTTAGCATTTAGCTGAGACGTCTTTATGGAAACTCTGCCTCCAGGAGAAGTAGCTAAAAGTCTGAAAAGTAATATTTGATGTATCATAAGGGGATAGTTATTAAATTTTTTATTAAATTTAAGTTTTTATAAAACAGAACATCTTCAATGTGGAAGAGCTACATAGAATCACACCGAATGACTTTAAAGACATTTATTTCAAAGACTGCCATGTATCACACTGGTTAACAGTCACTCTGGATACAATTTCTTTAAAGAGACCACTTCATTCCACTACAGCCACTTCAACTGCTTCCTCAATGGCTTAGAGAGGTCCAGGGGTTTTAGAGAGTCAGTGGAAAGCCATCTAGAGATCATCAAAGTCGATCTTCCTCCTTTCTCAGAAAACAAATACCTGATAGTGTTGGTGCTTCCCTTCTCAGAACAGTTGTGTTCCCTGAATCATACACAGTGGATGTTTTACACCCAAAATTGTATTCTGATTGCATATACATACTATGCTAATGAATCACCCTCCAATCCGTTTGTAGAGTGCTCTATCTGTAGAGTTAAGAAATATCAGTGTTCGCTCAAGATGATCCACTGGGATGAGAAAATATTAGCATTTATATTCATGGTTATGTTTATTTGAAACTAGGAGAGACACTAAGTTTTACTAGTGTTTGCTACGTGGCCTGACCCCAAAGGCCACACTGGGTCATGTGTCATGGGTGGTAAGCATGGGGGCGTCAGAGTGGTAGCCCGTGGCTCTCTCACTGACTTCTTGGCCTTCAGTGTATTACCAAGTGTTACAGTTTCTCTGCTAGAGGAGGTTATCAACTCATCAACAGGGCTCATTTGGCAAAACCTAGATCCCTAAATGATATGATTTTTACAATACTTTAAAAATTGGCTGTATCTGTTTCCAGATTTTTTCCCCTAAGCATCTACTAACAAATAGTTATATGTATTAGAAAACAAAAAGAGAGCCAGGCACAGTGGCTCACGCCTATAATCCCAGCACTTTGGGAGGCCAAGGTGTACAGATCACTTGAGGCCAGGAGTTCAAGACCAGCCTGGCCAACATGGCAAAACCCCATCTGTATAAAAAATACAAAAATTAGCTGGGCGTGGTAGCATGTGCCTGTAGTCCCCAGCTACTTGGGAGGCTGAGGTAAGAGGATCGCTTGAGCCCAGGCGGTTGAGGCTGCAGTGAGCCATGATCACACGACTGCACTCAAGCCTGCGAGTCAGAGTGAGACCTTATCTAAAAAAAAAAAAAAAAAAAAGACAAAAAACCCTCAAAAAACAAAAAAAGCTTCATAATCTACATACACCTCTTTTCTTCACTCAGCATATGGTTTGGGCATCTTTTCATGTCACTATATATAGCTCTACCTCATTTTTCCCCACCTTATTCTTTTAAATATTTGCATAGAATTCAGCAGTCGTCCCTCTCATTACAAGGTTAATTTGTTCCTAAGAAAATTCATAGGGTGAATTTTCATAAATGGAAAAGATAATTACTATTTCAACCAATGGTACACAGGTACTGCACAATTTCAGAAACAAAATACACACAGATTCTCAAAGTTATAAAATTTTTTTAAAAAACAGTATAAGAGAGACAAAGGAAACAATGCAAGTGATGCCTGAGTCTGTTACTTACAACCTGCACTAACTATGTCACCGTAGAGAAGACTGTGTGGAGGCTGCTCCAGAGGCTCAGTATCGGTCTTTGCTAATGCAGTGAATCCTCACAAGCCAAAGAAAAGAAATTTAATGAAAATGAAACTCCTTCTAAAGTCAAAATCTTGAACTTGCATGGGCATATTTTAGGGTAAGACTCTTTCCCATAGTATGGATGCATTATAATTTCCCAACTGTTCATTATATGGACATTTGGGTTTGTATTAATCTGCCAGGACTCCCATAACAAAATACCACAGACTGAGTGGCTTAAACAACAGAAATGTATTTTCTGACAGTTTTAGAAGCTGGAAATCCAAGATCAAGGTGTTGGCAGCTTGGTTTCTCCTGAGGCCTCTCTCCTTGATTTGCAGATGGCAATCTTTTCAATGTATCCCCCCGTGGTCTTTCCTCTGTGTGTGCACCCTGGGTGTCTGTCTTCTTAGAAGGATACTAGTCATATTGGATGAGGTCAATATGAGGTCATTGCCCACATGACCTCATTCAACCTTAATTACCTCTTTAAAGGTCTTATCTCCAAATACAGTGGCATTCAGAATCATTAGGATTTAAGATGAATTTGGGGGTGTGCAATTCAGTCCATAACTGAGTTGGTTTCTCATATTTTTCACAGATATTCCTCACCTCACACACTCCTCAATCCATTCCAATCTCATTTCCACCCTCAATGCTCCAGTGGATACTTCCCTCCTCTGAGTGCCAACTGGTCAATTGTGATTGTTGCTCCTGTAAACAGCTACAGTGTTCTTCTAATTGGTTCCATGATGTTTATCATCCCCCCTGCCGCCGCCCAATCCATTCTCCCATAGACACAGTAAAAATGCATTTATAATCTAATCGCCCCACTCCTTATCTTGATACTCTTCCCTGACTCCTTGCTTTTGAATTAAGATGCAAACAACTTAGCGTGGTGGACAAGCCCTTGCAGGGTCAGATATCGATCCACCTCATTCATACCCCAACAGCCTCCTCCAACCCACTTCATTCCAGCCACACTGGCTTGCTTTCATCCCATGAGAAGGGTCAAGTCTTTTCCCACTTCAGGGTATGAATTATGTCCTCTGCCAAGAACAACCTCCTCTTTGTCTGGCTTATCCTTCATATAGATTAAAAGTGAGTTTCTCAGTGAAGTCCTCCTTGACCCCCACTTGTCAGGTTGCCATTGTCCCAGGCTCCCACAGAACTCTGGATTTTCTCTGCAGTGGTTATTACACATTGCAGTCACTAGAGCGATTGTTTCATATGCATCTCCCTCACCAGACCAAGAGCTTCTGGAGAGCAGGGGCCACATGGAAGATGCTCATTCCTGCATCCCCAATGCTCAGCCCAATTCCTGGCACAAAGTAAGTATTCAATAAATATTTAATGAATAAATAAACTCATTGCATTTGGCAATGAGTTTCCTCCATTTGGAAGGCCCTTTTCATTCTCATCCATCTGGCAAGTTGAGGCCAGCCAGCTCCTATATCGCTCTGATTAGATTGTGAATTACTTTCATGGCAGGACCTGTGTTCCCAGTGCCTGGTAAAGGGCATGGTGCACACGGTAAGCCTGCCAGTTGAAGCAGACCATTTTTACTTCACTATGTATCCAGGTCCTACATCACTGCCCTACTGAAGGTTCTTGAGTCAAGCAGCAGATGAAAAAATTATCAACCTTCTGTCTGATTCATAATGACTATTACCGGTATTCATTATTTTGTATGATTTGTCTACAAATCATACAAAATAAAATTGACAATGGTTAAGATGGCACCTGTGAAATTTGTTATGAAAAGAACTCAGGCTGGGCGCGGTGGCTCACGCTTGTAATCCCAGCACTTTGGGAGGCCAAGGCGGGCGGATCACGAGGTCAGGAGATCAAGACCACGGTGAAACCCCGTCTCTACTAAAAATACAAAAAATTAGCTAGGCGTGGTGATGGGCGCCTGTAGTCCCAGCTACTCGGAGAGGCTGAGGCAGGAGAATGGCATGAACCCGGGAGGCGGAGCTTGCAGTGAGCCGAGATTGCGCCACTGCACTCCAGCCTGGGCGACAGCACAAGACTCCGTCTCAAAAAAAAAAAAAAAAAAAAGAACTCAGAAGACTCACATCTTAAAGGTAACACTGGAAGTTACAAGAAGCAAAGGAAATCAGATCTGGTTGAAATAAACAATGCAAACTAAAACAGACTGCCCATGTAAAATTTGCTCCTTACTAAACATTTATAGAGGACTGCCATTGACAGGTTTGTGGACCCACAAAATTTTGCCAGAGAAAATGGAACTATGGCGGCTGGGCGTGGTGGCTCATGCCTGTAATCCCAGCACTTTGAGAGGCCAAGGCAGGCAGATCCCTTGAGCCCAGGAGTTCGAGACCAGCCTGGGCAACATAGTGAAAGCCTGTCTCCAAAAATGAAAATCAGCCGGGCATGGTGGTGCACCCCAGTAGTCCCAGTTAGTTGGGAGGCTGAGGTGGGAAGATTGCTTGAGCCTGAAAGTTGATGCTGCAGTGAGCTGTGATGGCGCCACTGCACTCCAGCTAGGGCAAGAGGGTGAGACTGTGTCTCAAAAGAAAGAAAAGAAAATGAAACTTGCTAGTGTCAATGCCTTTTAGCCAAAGACCACCAGGACACACCTGTAGTTGAACAAGTTGGGTTGCATTGAGAGAGAGTACATACCGTGACAGAACTATGGGGGGTATCTTCGAAAAGAGGTGTTATAAAGAACCTATTACTGGATTTGAGCTTTTATGGGTAATTTAAGGAGGGCCTATGGAAGTTGAATTCGCCCTAGATTGGACGTGGTCAAGAAGCAGGAGCCAATTCCATGACTGGGTATCTCAATAAATCTAATCTATAGAGAAGGCAAACTAGAAGAAAGATAAAACTGTAATTAGTTAGCAGGGGGCCGGTCACGGTGGCTCACGCCTGTAATCCCAGCACTTTGGGAAGCTGAGGCGGGTGGATCGCGAGGTCAGGAAATCGAGACCATCCTGGCTAACACAGTGAAACTCCATCTCTACTAAAAATACAAAAAATTAGCTGGGCGTGGTGGGGGCACCTGTAGTCCCGGCTACTTGGGAGGCTGAGGCAGGAGAATGGCATGAACCCGGGAGGCAGAGCTTGCAGTGAGCCGAGATCCTGCCACTGTACTCTAGCCTGGGCGACACAGCAAGACTGACACTCATTTTCTCCAAGAGGGGTGTTTGGTATTTTGTGAGTGGCACAGTGACCGTGTTTTTGTCTGTGCTTAGACAAAATTTCAAAGTAGATTTGCTATGTCTCACTTTATCATGCTGTCTGTAACCATATCTGAGGTTGTTATTTTGTGATGCTATGTACAATAGGAGGATAACATGGTGGACCTGTGATGCCAGGCTAGCTTCTGAATGTCGGGGTTGCCTTTTTTTTTTCTTTTTCAATAAAATGAGCATAAATACAAAATATCACAATGATGGAAACCAAAGTAAAATTCGACATACAAATTTTAAAGAAGTAAAATCTTTATCATGAAATTTATATGTAAAAGAATCACTCAGTAAAGACAATTTCCATAAAATAAAAACGGATATGGATACTATTTAACTATGTTGTATTAAAAAAAACTGATCAAAGAATTGGTTTAATGGCAAATGCTCTGGAAAATTCTTTTGCAACAGTTCATCACTGTTGATATAATCCTAATTAAAATTATCGGACTCCAGTTTTGGTGGAGATGTAAATTTGCTAGTGTCTTTGAAGAGCAATTTAGTCATATTCATGAAAATTAAAATTGCATTTGGCCTTTGACATAGAAATTTTACTTCTGGAAATTTACAGAGAAAGTTGCACGTGTGCACGTACATACAAGGATATTACCACACTACTCTAGTATTTTTTGTAGTAACAAAAGATTGAACAAATATTAATGTCCTCCAGTAAGAAGCTGATTAAAATTCAGTATGAGACATCCATTGTACCCAAAGTTAGGCGGCCTTGAAAAGGTCAGTGTCGCTCAGCGACAGGGCTCGGCCCATCCTCGTGCAAACCCACTCCGCGGTGTGAGGCCAGGAGGGTGCGGTCACGAGGGGCCCAGGAAGTGTGTCCAATGCCTGAAGCAGCCCCCACCCCGGCGGTCCTGAGTCTGGGTCGCGCTTTGGTGTATCTCTTTTGAAGTCTACTACCCACAGCCTGGGGTAGGAGAGTGGCGACGGCGAGGAGCAACTGCACGCGACTTGGGACCTTGCCCTGCTCCGCCGCCCGCGTCACCATGGCAACTGCAGGCAGCCAGCACTGACGGCGGGAAAATGAGGACCGGAGCCGGGTTACAGCCTTGGACTTCGAGCAGCCCAGGGAGAGACTCTGCGTCCTCCAGCCCCCGCTTCCCTTCATGTGGAGATCCTAAGCCCGCAGCGAAGTCCTCAAAGAGCTTTCCCCGACGCCTACGAGACCGGAAGTGCCTGAGCCCAGGTGGAGGAAGGACCCGCGTGGCCTCCTCTGCGCTCCCCCTGGGGTCCGTGCCCCTTCCGGCGTTTCTCCCCCGTCCTTCCCATGGCAACTCGGGCGTTGGGAGCGTGGGCTGCGAGCCGAGTGGGTGGGGAGCCGCTGGGCTCTATCCGCCAGCCCACAAGAAGTGACGAAGGCGACGGGAGGCCGCAGGGACCTGAGGGCGGAGAGAGGAGTTCAGAAAGTGCCGGGCGGCGGCTTCTGTTTCCTCTGCGGGGTATCTGGGTGGTCGTGGCTGGGAGCTGCCGGGGCCTGGTGGCCGTGCGCCTCTGCTGCGGGCAAGCTCTCCCTGCAAGGCCCGGGCGGCGGCAGGGGGCAGTAGCGGCCCGCATTGCTCGGAGGCTCCCTGGCACGGAGCTCCCGGCTGGGGCGTCCAGATCTGGAGAAGCCGAGGGCCTTGGTCACACTCAGAGCTGACGTCCAGTACGGCCCTTGCTGAGGACTCGAGCGAACAGATCTCTACCCAGCCCCCGCCCCACGCGCACCCAGCCTGGGTCAGCTCGCCCTGCCCTCAGCCACGCAGCTGGTGGCTAAGCGCGGGCTCCGGGTTCAGCCTGCCTTGAGCTCTGTTGTTTCCCTCTGAAAGTGGTGATGATGATAGCAGGTATCTTGGGGTTGCTTTGTGTATTAAACGAGTTAATTGTACTTAGTACAATTTCTGGACTTAGTTTCTAGCACATGGCAAGCGCTCATGGGCTTGCCTGGGGCAAGTTAGTTGACCTCTCAACCTTGCCTCATTAAAAAGTGGGGATAATAATCGTACCCACTTAATATCGCTATAATAATTATAGGAGTTAATATTTGTAAAGTCCCTTGCCTTCAAGAACTTAGGACATTAAAAAAATTGTGAAGTCCCTAGAATGGTGCCAGGCACATAGTAAGCTGCCTCTATTATTGCCATGGTCATATTGTTGTTATCACTACGTTAAATAAAATTTATAAGAGGCTATTGGTTTGGACTGAGCTCCTGCACTATGTCCAACAGATCAACCCAACATGGAGTCACTTATGCTGAAGTTCCATGCCACCAAGCTGAAACTAAGTTGCTTATTTGACTTTCCTAGAAATTAGGAGAGACAGTTAATATAGCCAAATCCCCAAATAAACCAGCTTTAGCTGGCATGATGAGGAAGTCCTCTCTGCTTTAACCTTTACAAGGAAAATAACTTTGAAACAACCAATTCGCTTTTTGTTCTGTGTTTCTGCTTTCTTCAGCCCTTTTCTGTCTATAAAGCCAGCCTCCTCAGCTCAGCTCATCAGAGCACTCACTCTGTTTTATAGAACGAGGCATCGGCTGATTCTAGAATGCAAATATAAGCCAATTAAGATTTTAAACTAAATTTCTTGTAATTTTTGTCTTTTGACAACTATTATCATCTGTTTGCCTTGTGAGGTTGGGAAGGATTGCACTTGTCCTGCTACAAGGACTCTTAGCCTCTGGCTGGATTACAGAAACATTTGCCTGCATTTCTCCTTGTATTTCCCAAAGTTTTTCAGCCTTTTACATGGTTCTATAGAAGAGGCAGGATCGTGTCCTTAAAAGATCACTGGGCTGTGAGTCAGGTGGATTTTGGTCTTGGTTATGCTACTTGGGCAGGTCACTGTTTCCTCATCCATCTGCAAGCCTCTTTCAACAAAGGGTAGCTGGTATTATCGATTATGAATGTTTAGCCTTTCCGGTAAGGTAATATATTTAGTAAAACTAAATTAGCATCTGTCAGCAACTCTCCAGGGTAGTAAGAGAAGATGGCAGGTGCTTTGAGGAAGTTACAGATGAAAAGCTATGGGATTCTGAGAAGGGAGAGTAAGCTTCTTAATTTATACTTTAATTTCTAATAAGTAGAAATGTTAAGATGTACGGGGGTCAAATGAGAATGATTCTACCCCTCCACTCCACTAAAAAGTCTGGGAAAGTGAATTTTCCCCTCTGAGGCCTTCTTATTTCTCAGTTGGAAATAAGATATATGTTGGCAGCTACATTCATTATTGCTTGCAGTGTAATCCGGCCCCTATTATGGATTCCCAGACTTGGGCTCCTGGACCGACTTCTTCCATTGGCAAGAACATCATATTCACCATATTCTTCTCTTTCTCTCTCTCTCTCTCTCTTTTTTTTTTTTTAGATAGTCTTGCTCTGTCGCCCAGGCTGGAGTGCAGTGGCATGATCTTGGCTTACTGCAACCTGCAACCTCTGCCTCCCCGGCTCAAGCAACTCTTGTGCCTCAGCTTCCCAAGTAGTTACAGGCATGCACCACCATGACCGACTAAATTTTTGTATTTTTTAGTAGAGATGGGATTTCACCATGTTAGCCAGTCTGGTCTTGAACTCCTAATCTCAAATCTGCCCGCCTTGGCTGCTTCCCAAAGTGCCGGGATTGCAGGTGTGAGCCACTGTGCCTGGCCCTTTGTTTTTTGTTTGTTTGTTTGTTTTTGAGACAGGGTCTCACCCTGTTGTCCAGACTGGAGTGCAGTGGCACAGTCACAGCTCACTGCAGCCTCGTCCTCTAGAGCTCAAGTGATCCTTTCACCTCAACCTCGTTAGTAGCTGGGATCACAGGCGCACACAACCATGCCCAGCTAATTATATTTTCATTTTTTGTAGGAATGGGTGAGGTGTCTCTATGTAGCCCAGGCTGGTCTTGAACTCCAGGGCTCAAGGGATCTTCCCTCCTTGGCTTCCCAAAGTGCTGGGATTACAGACATAAACCGCTGCACCTGGCCTTCTTTGTGTTTTCAGAAACCCTCCCTTCACTCACCAGAATGTGAGGTCCCTATTTATCCTACTTAGATTAATGCACTAGGTTAGAGTAAGCAGTGTTTCCTAGCAGTTATGGGCATTGGCTTTTATAGTCAGGGGATTTGAGCCCTGCTGTGATTTTGAATCAATGTCTGAGCCTCAGTTTCTTCATCTTCAAAACAAGGACAGTAATACCCAGGACTGTTGTGATGACAGTGCGAGATCTTGCACTTAAAGAATCCAGCATGGCCGGGCATGGTAGCTCACACCTGTAATCTTAGCACCTTGGGAGGCTGAGGCAGGCAGATCATGAGGTCAGGAGTTCGAGACCAGCCTGACCAACATGATGAAACCCCGTCTCTACTAAAAATACAAAAATTCCCGGGCGTGGTGGCGCAGATCTGTAATCTCAGCTACTCAGGAGGCTGAGGCAGGAGAATTGCTTGAACCCAGGAGGCGGAGGTTGCAGTGAGCTGAGATCGTGCCATTGCACTCCAGCCTGCGTGACAGAGACTCCGACTCAAAAACAAAAAATAAAAAACAAACAAACAAATAAACAAATAGCACCTGCTAGGACAAGTGCTCAAAAAAAATATTGGCTGCTCTTTTTAAAAATATACGTAAATAAATATGGGGTCTTACTGTGTTGCCCAGACTGGTCTCAAACTCCTGACCTCAAGCCATCCTCCTGCCCCGGCCTTCCAAAGTGCTGGGATTACAGGCGTGTGCCACCACACCCAGCTGGCTGCTCTTTTTTAGCACTGTCATCATGGTTATTACATTGTTAGTTTACAAAAGGCAGGGTAATCTTTTGTAGTCTTTTTCTTCTCTTTATTGCCTGGCAGATCTCTTTATTGCCAGCAAATGTTTGTTGAATGAATGAGTGAATCCACCCAGGAAGCTCTAGTAGCAGTGAATTTCACATTGCCCTGACTAATAGCGGCTCTGCGCCAGAAACCATATTCAGTCCCATTACCTTGTTGAATCCTCAAGTTTAATGACTTTGTCTAGCCTTCCAATTTGGCTCCTGAAGCATTGGTGTCATTGATTCACAGTCCAGAAGCTGGGAGTAATGTCTGCTGCAGATTTCTGTATTGTTTCCGTAATGAAGCTGACAGCAGCATAATATCCGTAGCCTGTGCTAAGATAGGAGTTGGGTGTCATGCTGACGTCAGGCGGTATGTTCTCATTTCCCCAAGGATGAGCTGGCTTCCTTGATGCAGTTTCCTCGTCTCATTAGTGCATTGCTTGACATTACACTTCTGAAACAGCAGGGCTCAATCAAGAGTTTAGCACTGCAACTCTATCAGGGTGATAATGTGACAGGGCATCAGGTTCCTTCTTTTGTCCCTCTGTGGCCACTTCCAGAGAAGTGTAGCAGCTGTAGGGGAAGGACAGACCAGGGAAGGTCTTTTTGCTTCTTCTGATCCACTCACTGTATTTGAGTTTTGGGTTAGAGAAGCCTTTAGAAACCTCTAATTTATACTTTTTAAATACTGTTCTGTGGGGGTTTTAGAATTCATACGACTCCCTCATCCTGCCAGGAGCTGCCTCTGGGGAGAAGAACTACCTATACAGGTAGAGCTTGGGGCATCCTACCTGTGGTTCAACCAAAGTGAGCCCTGTGACATCTCTGGAACACTGAAGAACAAATTTCTTTTTATTCCTCAATAGAGACTCTGAAAGCCAGTCAGCACCATTGTTGGACTTTGAGCAAGCTATTTATGCATTTGCAGTATTTATTCATTCATTCAGCACATTCTCAGACACTCTACTAGGGGGCTGGAGATAGAGCAAGAAACAAAATAAAGATCCTGCCATCAAAGAGCTTACATTCTAGTGGGAGGAGACAGACAGTAAAATATGTGCCATGCAGGGCCTCTCCAAGGATGTAGAATGAACAGACGGCTGAAGGAAGTGAGGGCTGATAAATGGTGGAAGAATCTTCTAAGCAGAAGAAATAGCTGTGCAGAGTCTCTCAGGTAGGATGCCAGAGTAGCTGGAGAGGAGGGAATGATAGAGCCAATGGAGGTAGACAAGAGGCGGGGGTCTAGATTTCCAGGACCTTGGAGCCATGAAAAGGACTTTAGAT
Source organism: Nomascus leucogenys (assembly GCF_006542625.1). Classification (NCBI taxonomy): domain Eukaryota; kingdom Metazoa; phylum Chordata; class Mammalia; order Primates; family Hylobatidae; genus Nomascus; species Nomascus leucogenys. Next base: position 34,884,683 of record NC_044393.1, read on the forward strand.
TTTACTCAGAAGGAGATGGGAGGACATTGGAGAGGTGAAAGCAGAGGAATGACAGGACTTGATTAATAGGGACATTCTGGCTCCTGGGTAGAGAATAGAACTTAGGGAGTGAGAGTGGAAGCAAAGACCAAGGAGGCTTTTAGAAGGGTCCAGGTGCGAGGTGACAATAGCTTGGACTGGCATAGTAAAGAAAGGTGAGAAGCACTTGGACTTGGGATGCATTTTGAAGGCAGACCTTATACGTTCTGCTAATGAGTTCCATGTTGGGTGGGAGAGAAAGAGGAATCGACAGTGACCTCAAGACTTGGGCCTGCACACCTGGATGAAGGGCGCTGTTTAATGAGACATTTGTCACCGTCACAGTTTGCCAATTCAGCTGCTTTTCACGATGGAGAAGGAACTGCTCTAAGGTGGTGTCAGAAGGTCTGAGACCAGGAGGGTGTTTTAGCTGAGGTTTTCTCATAACAGTCACTTGCCCGCAGTCACACAAGTTGGATCTAGAACTAGAGCAAATGATCCCTGGTGCTAAAGCTGCATAGTGCCTATTAGCATCCACAAAAATCTCATTTCTGTTTGGCTGCACTTCAGGTTCAGGCAGCTGGTGTATTTTGATGTCTTGGTAGTTCCATGCTGTGAGAAGAGTTTGTGTCATGAAAATTAGCAGCCTTTTCTTTTCTCCCAGGAGCACCCTTGAAGGAGAATTAGACGAACTGGAGTCTACTCGGAAGAGTCTGTTGGGAATGGCCCTGGCACCACATCCTGAGCAGGGATGGCCGATGGAATGGGGAGAAGACTCAGGTGGGGCTTGAGTGTGTCCTCCGATGACTGAGAAGCCTTGGGAGCATCCTTCCTGCTACTGTGTGTTTGCTGGTTCCAATGATACATAATTTGTGCTTTTCGTAATTAAAGTATTATCCTGTAGATCTTGATGGTGTTGACTACTTCCCCTTGGAGGCGTGTGACCTGGAGATGAGGTTAGCATACCCCACCACCACGGTTCCCCAGATCAAAAACTGAAACAGCCTAGGGGGTTTCAGAAGTTTTAAAACTGGGCCTCTTGGGTCTTGATCTACAAGGAGATGAGATAGTTCCCGTGTGGGCATGAATGAAGGTGGGGGCCTTGCGCGAGTAGAGGAGTCCAGGGGGAAGAGCCTAAAGGAGGCAGCTAGGAAGCTTGTGGCAGCTATAGAGGCTACACGTGTGTTGGCTTAGGGCCAAAGGCCTGTCCTATGGAGACTTGCCTGTTCTGTCATTTAGGAATATGTGCAGCTGCAAGAAACAGAATACCACTTAAGGTGCCTTCAGAAAAGCAGGGCTTTATTTTTCTCTCATAACAAGAGATGTGAATTGGTCTTGGTTCAGTTGCAAAACGTTGCCAGCAAGAATTCAGGCCTCACATCTCCCCTCACTTGGCAGGCTGGCTTTTGTTCTCATGGCCACGAATTGCCTGCCTCGGCTCTGGGCATTAAGCCTTCATTCAGGACAGGAAGAAATGGGATGAGGGAGGAAGGGACAATGCCAGCTGGGTCTTTTTTTTTTTTTTTTTTTTTTTTAACATTTTTGTTCTCTTTTAAGACTTTATTTATTTAAGTGGCTTTAGTTTTTTTTTTCTTAGATTCACAACAAAATTGAGTGGAAGATACAGAGATTTCTCATACACCTCCCACCCACCCCTCCACACCCACCGTCTCTCTCCATTATCAACATCCCTGAATCGAGTGGTATTTCTGTGACAACTGATGGACCTGTATTGACACACCACAGTCACCCCAAGTTCACAGTTTACATTAGGGCTCACTCTTGGTGTTGTACATTCTGTGGGTTTGGATACTCCTGTGATGACATGCATTCACCGTTATAGTCTCATAGTCTTATAGAGAGTAGTTTCACTGCCCTAAAAATCCTCTTCAATGCTTCACCTATTCATCTCTCCCTTCCCCCAACCCCTGGCAACCACTGATCTTTTCACTGTCTCCGTAGTTTTGCCTTTTCCAGATGTCATATAATGGGAATCATATAGTAGGCAGCCTTTTCTGATTTTTCTTCATTTAGTAATATGCATATTGTAATATGCAATACATATCAAGCCACGTATTTCTATGGCTTAATAATTCATTTCTTGTTTGTCTGTTTGTTTTTATTTCTTGAGACGAAGTCTCACTCTTGTTGCCCAGTCTGGAGTGCAATGGCACAATCTTGGCTCACTGCAACCTCTGCCTCCCGAGTTCAAGCAATTCTCCTGCCTCAGCCTCCAAGTAGCTGGGACTACAGGCACAAGCACGCCAGCTAATTTTTTTGTATTTTAGTAGAGACGGGATTTCACTGTGTTGCCCAGGCTGGTTGTGAACTCCTGAGCTCGGGCAATCCGCCTGACTCAGCCTCCCAAAGTGCTGGGATTATAGGCATGAGCCACCGCACCTGGCCGATAACTCATTTCTTTTGAGCACTAAATAATATTCCATTGTCTAGATGTACCATAGTTTATTCAGTTACCTACTGAAGGACATCTTAGTTGCTTCCATGTTTTGACAATTATGAATAAAGCTGATGCAAACATCTGTGTGCAGGTTTTTATATGGACATAAGTTTTCAGTTCTTTTGGGTAAATACCAAGCAGTGAGATTGTAAGAGTATGTTTAGTTTTGTTAGAAACTGCCAAACTGTGTTCCAAAATAACTGTACCACTTTGCATTCCCACCAGCAATGAATGGGAGTGTCTGTTGCTCCACATCCTCACCTGTGTTTGGTGTCATCAGTGTTCCAGATTTTACTCATTCTAATAGGTGTATTGTGTCAGTCTTTTTTTAAATCAGGAAAGCCAAAACTTTCCCAGAATCCCATCCAAATCCCCACCCCAGCAGCCTTCCACTTGGCCAGAACTATGTCACTATGACCATCCCTAGCTGAAAGAGAGATGGGAAAATGAGTACTTAGTTTTGTAACCCATCTGGGAGAGGCAGACAAGGGAGAAAGGGGGAAGAACCCCTAGGGCAACACTGTCCAATGGAAATAAAGCCACATACATAATTTTCAATGTTCTAGTAGCCACGTTTTTTAAAAGGTAAAAAAAGAAACCTAGGTGAATCAATGTTTAAACATTTATTTTATCTAACCCAATATATCCAAAATCATTTCAGCATGTAATCAATATAAAAATTACTTAAGAGATATTTTACACTCTTTTTTAAAATAACGTTTTCAGGCTGGGCGCAGTGGCTCATGCCTGTAATTTCAGCACTTTAGGAGGCTGAAGAGGGCAGATCACTTGAGAAGTCAGGAGTTTGAGACCAGCCTGACCAACATGGTGAAACCCTGTCTCTACTAAAAATACAAAAATTAGCCAAGCATGGTGGCAGGCACCTGTAATCCCAGCTACTTGGGAGGCTGAGGCAGGAGAATTGCTTGAACCCGGGAGGCAGAGGTTGCAGTGAGCTGAGGTTGTGCCATTGCACTCCAGGCTGGGCGACAGAGCAAGACTCCATCTCAAAAAAATAAATAAATAAATAAAGCTTTCAAAATTTGATGCATATTTTGCACATACAGCACATCTCAGTTTGGACCAGCTACATTTCGAGTGCTCAGTAGCCACATGTGACTAATGGCTGCCATATTAGACAGCACAGGGGTAGACGGCATGTTGGGTGAGCAGGCTGATTCTTGCCACACCCCTTTTGTTGCTGCTAGTATTCTCTCTAATTATTTCCTTTTCATTCTCCCAATTGATTTTAGAAAATGCCATCCTGTCTTAGCCTGCTGAAGAGAAAGAAGAAAGGGGATTGTGGGTTGTATTAGGGCTAAAGTAATAATTAGGGAGACAGGAGCATCCTGGGGCCAGGCAAGGTGAGAGCAGTGGAATTCAAACTTTCAGAGCCCCAGGGGACTGGTGAAGGATGGATGGGAGGAAAGGGACAGCAAGAGGTAGGCCAATTGCTGTTGTGAGGAAGAGTAAAATTCTTAAGTCAAAATCAAAATAAAGGCTGGGTGTGGTGGCTCATGCCTGTAATCCTAGCACTTTGGGAGGCCCAGGTGGGAGGATCACTTGAGCCCAGGAGTTTGAATCCAGCCTGGGCAAAAAAGTGAGATCCCCATCTCTACAAAAAAGTAAAAATTAGCTGGGCGTTGTAGCACACACTTGTAGTCCCAGCTACTCAGGAGGCTAAGGCTAGAGGATTGCTTGAGCCTAGGAGGTTGAGGCTGCAGTGAGCCATGATCAAGCCACTGTACTCTAGCCTGGAGAACAGAGTGAGACCCTGTCTCAGAAAAGAAAAAACAACAACAACGAAAAAAAAACTGTGTTTTTCTCTGATTACAGAAGTGAAACTTTTATAAAATAAGAGGAAAACAAAAGCACTGAATAAATCTCCCTCTAATGTTAGTGATAGTCACTGTTAATAGTATATTAGTTGCATATTTTATTTTATTAATTTTGTTTATACTTGTATATGTATACATGTATAGGTAACATCTGTTTTTTTTTTACTTTAAAATATATTATGAAGCTTTCCCCGTGTCATTAAGTACTTTTTTTTTTTTTTTGAGACAGGGTCCCACTCTGTCACTTAGGCTGGAGTGTAGTGGGACAATTACAGCTCACTGCAGCCTTGACCTCCCAGGCTCAAGTGATTCTCCCACCTCAGCCTCCCAAATAGCTGGGACTACAGGCATGGCCTCCCAAAGTGCTGGGATTACAGGCATGAGACACTGTGCCCTGCCTTTAAGTATTCTTTTAAAATAGGATCTGTAATTATTGTGATTGGATGGGATTTCATCCCATGAGTATACTGTAATTTAATTCAACCAGTCCTCTTTTGTTGGACAGTAAGGTTTAATCAAGATTTGTCTGTGATAGGCAATGTTGCTATCAACATCTGTAATCAGTCTTAGTGCACATTTCTGATTTGCTGGTTGAGGAGGTATAAATATTTTAGGGCAATTTATACATATTTTCATCTTCTTTCTTTCTTTCTTTTTTTGAGATGGAGTCTCACTCTGTTGCCCAGGCAACAGAGTGAGTGTAGTGGCGTGATCTCCACTCACTGCAACCTCCGCCTCCCAGGTTCAAGCAATTCTCCTGTCTCAGCCTCCTGGGTAGCTGAGACTACAGTTGTGTACCAACACACGCAGCTAATTTTAGTATTTTTAGTAGAGTCTGGGTTTCACCATGTTGGCCAGGCTTGTCTCAAACTCCTGACTTCAGGTGTTCTGCCCACCTCAGCCTCCCAAAGTGCTGGGATTACAGGCGTGAGCCACCACGCCTGGCCCATATTGTCATCTTGAGACTGTACTAATTGGAACTACCTAACAACATTGTAGGAAACATTTTTCTCATTTTATAAGAAAAACTTTCTAACAACCAAAGAAAGAATGGGAGGCAGCAAGCTTTCTGTCATGAGGCCTGTTGGAGTATGAGCTATAGCCATGGTGGTGATTCTTTTTCTCTCACTGACACTGAGCATTAGTTACGATGGCCCATAAAGGGGAAAGTTGCCTTCTCTTGCCCTTAGTTGGACATTACAGAGCTAGATTGTTTGGTGGAGGCAATAACTTAAGAAATAAATAACTGCATTGGGATCTGCGTTGGGCTAATGACCTTTAAGGTTTCCTCCAACCTTAAGGACCTATGTATGATACTTATACATATGAAGTTTCTGTGCTGATTCTAACATAGCCTGTTCTGTGCTTGTCTGTGCTCTCAGCGGGTAGGGACATGGTGAGCTCCTCAAGGAATTTTCCCAAAGTACGAATCTCTTTGAGGTAGACAAGTTTCTCCCAGAGGATGAAAAGCGTGTCCTAAAATGAGCATTGTGTTGTTCAGCTCTTCTCTATCATTGCTGATCTTCCATCTAGTCATTTTATTAGTTGCTGTATTAGTCTGTTCTCATATTGCTATAAAGAACTACCTGAGACTGGGTAATTTATGAAGAAGAGAGGTTTAGTTGACTTACAGTTCCCAAGCTTGGCAGGAAGCATGACTGGGAGGCCTCAGGAAACTTACAATCAGGGCAGAAGGCGAAGAGGAAGTAGGCACAATCTTCACATGGTGGAGCAGGAGAGCCCGAGAGAGCAAAGGGGGAAGTGCCACACACTTCTAAACCATCAGATCTCACGAGAACTTACTCACTATCATGAGAACAACAAGAGGGAAATCACCCCATGATTCAATCACCTCCCACCAGCCCTCTCCTCAATTCGACATGAGATTTGGTGGGGAGGACACAAATCCAAACCATATCAGTTGCTTAGAGGGGGATGCTGGAGTCCCCAACTATAATGTGGGTTTATCTATTTCTCCTTTCAACTCTTATCATTTTTTGCTTTTGCTTTTGCCATTTGGTGCATACACATTTAGAATTGTTATGTCTTTCTGGTAAATTGATTCTTTTATCATTATGTAGTGTTCCTCTTTGTCTCTAGTAAATTTCTTTGCTTTGAATCTGCCTTATCAGATATAAATGTAGCTACTCCTGATTTTTTAAAATTAACATTATATTCTTTTACTTTCATCCCACCTATGTTATTGAATTTCAAATGAGTCTCTTATAAGCAGCATATATTTGGATCTTTTTAAAATCACTCTGCCAATTTCTGTCTTTTGATTGTTGTATCTAGTGAAATTACACTTAAGATAATTACTGATATTAGCTAATATTACTGATATTACTAATACTGATAAATTACTGATATTACTAATTACCTCTTAGGTATGCAATTTTATTGTTTTCTGTTTTTTTCCCTCTTGTTCTTATTCCTCTGTTTCTCTCTCTTGTCTTTCTTTGGGTTTCTTGAACATCTTTTAGAAATTCATATTGATTTATTTGCAAGACTTTCAAGTGTATCTCTTTGTATAATTCTTTTAGAGGTTGCTGTCAGTATTACACTATACGTATGTGACTTAACCCTTTTGAGTGAAGTGTGGAAATCTTACTTTCATTTAGGTCTATTTACCTTCCATGATTTTAAATATAATTTGCATGAGTATCAGATAGGCTTTTATTTTTTGTTAGAATAGGTGAATATGACTTGTAAAATTCATGATGAGAATAGTCTATTATATGTACACATATTTCTGATTGTTTCCACTGCTCTTTCTTCCTTCTTGATCCTCCAAGATTCCTTTTTTTATAATTTCCTTTTTATTTGAAGAAATTTCTTTAGCCAATCTTTAAGGATTTAACTGCTAGTGTCAAATTCTTTTAGCTTTCCTTTGTCTGAGAATGGTTTTATTTCCCCTTTATTCATGAAGGATAATTTTGCCAGATACGGAATTCATGACTGACAGTTCTTTTCTTTCAGCACTTGAACAATGTTGTGCCACTTCCAGCTGGCCTCCATGCTTTCAGATGAGAAATCTGCTGTCATTCATATTGGGTTCCCCTGTAAGTGGTGCATAGTTCCTCCCTGGCTGCTTTTAGCATGTTTTGTTTGTCTCCAGTTTTCAGAAGTTAAATTATCATGTGTTGTGGTATGGATTTCTTTGGGTTTCTCTTTGGGGTTTGCTCAGCTTTTGAATCTGTAGATTTGTGTCTGCCAAATTTGGAAAGTTTTCAGCCATTATTCAAATACTATTTTAGGCCCTTTATTCTCTTCTCCTTCTGGCACTTCAGTGATACAAATGTTGGCTTTTTTGTTATAGTCTCACAAGCCTTGGAAGCTCCGTTCATTCTTTTTTCAGTCCATTTTTTGTACTCTCACATTAGTTAAATTCGTTGGTCTGTCCTAAAGTTCACTGATTCTGTTCTGTCATCTCCCCTCTAATATTGAGATTATCTGTTGAGAATTCTATTTCTGTTACTGTATTTTTAGTTCTGTAATTTTCATTGGTTCTTTTTTATAACTTCTATTTATTGCTGAGATTTTCTATTTTTTATTTGTTTTAAGAGAATTGGTAATTGATTTTTAAAACAATTTTATGACAACTGCTTTAAAATCCTCTCAGATAATTCTGACATTTAATTCACCTTGGTTGGGATCAGTTGATTGGTTGTTCTTTCTCATCCAAGTTGTGATTTTTCTGGTTCTTGGTATAACAGATGATTTTTAAAATTGTATCTCAGACATTTTGTCTGTTATGTTAGGATATTCAGGGTCCTATTTAAATATTTTATTTTAGTAGGCACTCACTGTGTTTACATTTAGCACACAGGTCCTGGCCCACTTTCGTGGACTGTGGTTTACATGACAGTTTCATTTTCAGAGCCTTTACAATGTTATTTGGGTCTGTTTGGTGTATTTGGCACTGCTGGGGCTCTCACAGGTCTTTGCTGGTGCTGCCTGAGGGGGCAGAAGGACTTTCCCCAGACCAGGGCCACTAGATTTCTCTCCATTGATGAGTGGAGTCTCAGGTCTGTGGAGACAAAGAGGCTTCTTAGGCCATGCACTTTTGGCAGAATCACTTTTTTTTTTTCTTTTTTCTTTTTCTTTTCTTTTCTTTCTTTTTTTTTTTTTTTTTTTTTTTTTTTTGAGATGGAGTCTCACTCTATTGCCCAGGCTGGAGTGCAGTGGCACAAACTTGGCTCACTGCAACCTCCACCTCTGGGGTTCAAGTGATTCTCCTGCCTCAGCCTCCCACCACCATTCCTGGCTAATTTTTGTATTTTTAGTAAAGACGGGGTTTCACCATATTGGCCAGGCTGGTCTCGAACTCCTAACCTTGTGATCCACCTGCCTCGGCCTCCCAAAGTGCTGGGATTACAGGCGTGAGCCACTGCACCCGGCCGGCAGAATCTCTTTTATTGGTGCCATGGGCTACCTCCTATGTCCCTGGGTTGGGGGAATGGAGTTTCAGGCCTATGAGGATAGAGAGGCTTCCTAGACTGGGCTGGGCTGGGCTGCTTGTTATGGCTGAGTCCCTCCCACCAGTGCCACCCCACTACCCTAGTATCTCTTGGTGAGGTATGGAAGTCTCAGGCCCAGCAGGTAAGAAGAGCACTTCCCTTGGCTGCCTTTTTTCGTTTTTTTTTTGAAGCAGAACTCCCCCTCTATACCTTGTGTGAGTACTGCCAGGCTCACCTGGTGTTGTTGGAAGGGCTCTTGTTAGATCTGAGGGAGGAATGAGCCCACTGAGCTGCTTTCTGTTGCTAGGTTGGGGATCAGTAATGCTGGGCCCACGCTGCCTTCTGTTTGGTGGGAGGACAAAACACAAGAATTCTTCAGTTACTTTTATAACACTACCCTGGCCTCCTCCCCCTTCCTTGCTTCTCTGGCCCCTTGTGCAGTAATTGCTTGTTGAGTGACCCTCATGGTTGACTTGATGTTGTGCCTGGCACTTTGTCTGTCCCTGAAGTACTCTAAAATTGTACCGTTACAATGACTTGGGGGAGCCAAGCCCTACTTATCTTTTCAGAACACATATCTTATGGTTGTGTTGCATTCAGTCAAAAGCCTGTATTTGATGGCTGGGCAGGTCTCACTTAAAAGAATAACAAGAAAGCAGAAAAGAAAAAAAAAAAAGAATTGAAAGCTCTTCTTCATTGATTGAAAGCTCTTCTTCATTGTTCCATAGGTTCAGAAAAGCACAAAAACTCTGGGCAGCTCTCTAGTGGGATTTTCTTTTCCTCCCTAGTGTGAATATTCTTAAGAGCCAGGAGGCTTAACAAACTCTGGGTTCTTATGGGAACAAATATGGGTATATCAGACAACATTTTCACAATTCCCAGCCATCTTTTTTTTTTTTTTTTTACTTATTTTTATCTCAAGTAAAAGGTCTTGTTGTCCATTATCAATACAGAGCTTCCTTCCTTTAAAATATTCATCTCTAAGGCTAGGCTTCTGGTTTTGATTTTGTTAAGGAAAGGGCTGTGTCATGTCCTCTGCCCACATGACCTTCCTCATCGGCCTGAGACGTCATCCTTCAGGTCCAGCCAACATTTTCCTCCTCCTTTGAAGCCTTCCCTAACTGCTCCTGCCCAGCGTCCTCACCCTCCTCTGAAGTCCTAACTGCACTATCTGAACTATGTAATTTTATACTTTTTTGCTATCTCTCCTGCAAGGGCATTTGAACTCTTTTTTTCCCTTTTTGTTTTTTTTGAGACAAGGTCTTGCTCTGTCACTCAGACTAGAGTGCAGTAGCACAATCATGGCTCACTGCAGCCTTGACTTCCTGGGCTCAAGTGACCCTCCTGCCTCAACCTCCTGTGTAGCTGAGATTACAGGCATATGCCACCACCGCCTATATAATTTTTTTTTTCATAGATATGAGGATCTCACTTTGTTGCCCAGGCTTGTCTCTGATTCCTAGGCTTAAGCAATCTTCTCGAAGTGCTGGGATCACAGGCGTGAGCCACCACACCCAACCTCATTTAACCCTTGCTTAGTGTTTTAGTTAATTCCATTTAGAATAAAACCCAAAATCTTTTCATGCTTTACAAGGGCGTTTATAATCCTGCTACCTTCCAAACTCCCTACTCCTCCCTTCCTTCCTCCCTTGGCCTCAGCCACACTGCCTGTTCCGTTCCTTCAGATGCCAAACACACTTCTGAATCCCTAGTACCTAGAACACTCAATGAATGTCTATTGAATTAATTAATTAATTTAAATAAAGTTTATTATCTCGCCATAAAAAATGAAGTCTGTGCTTATTTTAGAATTTCGGGAAATATAAAAATGTAGCTTTGAAAAGCCCTATAGGTTGGGCGTGGGGGCTCACGCCTGTAATCCCAGCACTTTGGGAGGCCAAGGCAGGTGGATCACCTAAGGTCAGGAGTTCGAGACCAGCCTGGCCAACATAGTGAAACCCTGTCTCTACTAAAAACACAAAAATTAGCTGGGTACGCGCCTTTAATCCCAGCTACTTAGGAGGCTGAGACAGGATAATCGTTTGAACCTGGGAAGCAGAGAGGCTGCAGTGAGCCAAGATTATGCCATTGTACTCCGCCTGGGCAACAAAGCAAGATTCCACCTCAAAAAATAAAAATAAAAAGTAAAAAGCCCTATATAATTCCACATTTGAGAGGCAAAACATAATTTATACTTTTTAAGAAATATTTCTTTCCAGTCGTTTTATTATTTATGGCATTTTGGTTGGTTTGTTTTAATATGGTCTGTTCACAAAGTATTTTATGCAGAATTTGACCTTTTTGTGTGTATGCCTTGTTTTTCTTGTTATGTTTATTTATTTGTACTGCTCGTTATTCAAAAATAACTTGAGGCCCTATTGTCAGAGGCATTTGAACCAGAACGACTCCATCTTGAATCAGGGCTGGGTAAAATAAGGTTGAGCCCTATTGAGCTGCATTCCCAGGAGGTTAGGCATTCTAAATCACGGAATGAGATAGGAGCTTGACACAAGATACAGGTGACAAAGACCTTGCTGATACAACAAGTTGCAGTAAAAAAGCCAGCCAAAACCCACTGAAACCAAGATGTCCACAAAAGTGACCTCCAGTCATTCTTACTCTCCATTCTATGCTAATTATAATACATTAGCATGCTAAAAGCCACGCCCAACAGCACCATGATAGTTTACAAATGCTATGGCAACATCAGGAAGTTATCCTATATGGTCTAAAAAGGAGGAGGAGCCCTCAGTTCTGGGAATTGCCCACCCCTTTCCTGGAAAATTCATGAATAATCCACCCTTTGTTTAGCATATGATCAATAAATAACTATAATCAGTCGAGCAGCCCACACTACTGCCCTGCCTGTGGAGTAGCTATTCTTTATTCCTTTACTTTCTTAATAAACTTGACTTCAGTTTACTCTATGGACTCATCCCGAATTCTCTCTTGCATGAGGTCCAAGAACCCTCTCTTGGGGTCTGGATCAAGACCCCTTTCTGGTAACACTATGAGACATAGAAGTACATACAGTATTTCTTTCTGTTGCCTGCAGCATGCAGTCCTGTGCTTTGCTGCTACCAAGTGTTTATGGAGTGAACAGGGAATTGAGTCTGGGGAAGCTTGTTTTCCAGTGGAGGGCAGGTGGATGTGTGATTTTGTCTGACTTTTGGAAGCAGCCAGGACCTCCCACTGTTACCATGGTGTATCTTTGGAACTGAGTTCTGTCTCTGGTCATTTATTTGTTCCCATCTGTCTTTGTGTCTCCTTTCTGGAGGGGAACATGTCTGAAGGCCTGCTCTACAGTGGCCTTCCTCTAGACCAGAACAGACTCATTCCATCTTGCAGATGTGTATTACTCAAAGTGCTGTTTGCACGCAAAGAATGCTAAGTCCCAGCCCAGCAAGGGGAATGTATCGACTCCTTCTTCTCTCCCATCCCCTAGAGGCATAGCCCAAACTGCTGTAACCCTTCACCCTTCCAAGCTCTAGTACCCTCTGGCTTGGAGGTTGCAAAAAGGATGGCATGCATAGGTTTCTTAGAAGCCAGGGCCCTAAAATTGTGCTTGTGGTGACTGGTGTAAGTGATTATACCACATTTCCTCCTGCCACAGGGTCATTATACAAGCTGTTCCCTTCACTAATACATTTCACGCTCTCCACAAATACACATACCTACTCCCCTGTCAGATCTCAGCTCTGATGTGGCATCTTCAGGGAAACGTTCCCCAAACCCTGCATTTCATCATGTGACCTATTAAATGGTCTCACAGGAAAGCACTGTATATCCTTCTTCCTTGCACTCATCACAGTTTATAAGTATACATTGTTGTATGTCTTGTTCTCCCATTAGACTGTAAGCTCAATGACAGGAGGGACCATATCTACTTTTTTTTTTTTTTTTGAGACAGGGTCTCGCTGTAAAGCTGGAGTGCAGTAGTGTGATCTTGGCTCACTGCAACCTCCGCCTCCTGGGTTCAAGCGATTCTCCTGCCTTTCTCAGCCTCAGTCCCTCAGTAGCTGGGACTACAGGTGTAAGCCACCATACCCGGCTAATTTTTGTGTTTTTATTACAGATGGGGTTTCACCATGTCGGCGAGGTTGGTCTTGAACTCCTGACCTCAGGTGATCCACTCGCCTCAACCTCTCAAAGTGCTGGGATTTTGAGAGCCATTGCACCCGACCATATCTACTTTTGTTCACAGTGTCTCCAGTGCTTATCCCAATGCCTAGAGCATGGAAGCGCTCAGTTAAGGTTTCTTGAATAAATGAATGAAGAATGGACATTTGGACTGAGGCAGTGAAGAGTTCTAGTTGAGAGAGTGAGCTTTGGAGCCAGATATTCGGAGTGCGAACCCAGACACATGACCTTGGATAGTATCATTACCTCTCTGCACCACTGTTTCTCTGCCTATAACATGAAAATAACAATACCACCTATCTCATAGCGTTATTGTGAAGATCAAGTGACGGACTCTGTGTAAAGAGCTTCAATCAAAGCCATAGTAAGTCCTCAACATAGACTAACTCTTGTTTTCTACTCTTTTGGCCAATAGAAATATTACTGTAGTAAATATTTTACATATTTTGATCCACTTTTTATGAGTGTTCAGTAGATGAAATTCCTATAAGTTGAATTGTTGCATCAGAAGGTTAATTTATTTGGAATTAATTTTTGTGTCTAGAGTGAGGGAGAGTTCATATTTAACCCTAATTACAGAAGAAAATATATTTAAAAAAAAAGAGTGAGAGAGAGGTTTAATTTTTCACTTTTCCCAGTGGAGAGGTGTGGGAGGCCAAGACCTCTGTTGGTTCATTAAATATTTATTTTTTTTTATTTATTTTTTAAAGACAGGGTCTCACTATGTTTCTCACACTGGTCCTGAACTCCTGGGCTCAAGCAATCTTCCCTCATCGGCCTCCCAAAGTACTGGGATTACAGGCATAAGCCGCCACACCTGGGCACCCCTGTTAGTTTCTGAGTCTGCAGAAATTAAGACAGTTAACATGTAGTTAGTGGTGGCAAGCATTTACTTAGCTCCTTAAAGGGAAGATGTCACAGCTCCCTAAGGCCCACCTATTGCTCAGTCTCACCGAGATTGCAGAGATTAGACAGCCAGGACTGAATTAGAGGAGTCTGCTGTATCTCCCCTGCTTTCAAACCCAGGATTATGGGGAGTCATATCATTAATACAATAGCTTCCAGCTCTGCCTCACATGACATTGTCACTATTCCATAACCGCCCTGTGATCTACACTTGATTTCTAGATGTCTTGATGTCTGCATCCTTGTTAACAGATTTTTACCTGTGCTATGAGCCTAGAGCTTTTCAATTTAATATAAGGGCTTTCCATGCAATAGAGATTTCCATCTTGGGGCCTCTTCAGTAGCAGACCAGGCCATGGCCTCTCACGCTAGCTAGTTACCCCAATATCATTTACAAATTTCTCATAAATATAAGGGCCTATTTCTGGTTTCTATTCTGTTCCTCTAATTCTGTAGAAGATCTTTCTTCATTTCATTCTCACTGTTTTTGTTTTCCAAAAAACCCTTGGCTGTAGTCTCATTCAAGAAAACTGGAGAATTAGCTTGTCCAAATTGTGCCCTCGACCCCTGCAAACATGCTTGTCTACATGCATATGCATGCATGCCCATACATGCTCACACACACAACACTCTCACACACTCATGCTTCCACTAGAATTTTCATTGGAATTATATTGAACCTTTGGAATAATTTGGAGAGGATTGATTTCTTTTCAGTACCAAATTTCCCATAGAACATGGAATATCGTTCCTTTTATTCAGGCCTTCTGTTTTATGTCCTTCAGTACAATTTTATAGTTCCCATATGTAGGTCTCATGCATTTCGTATTCTTTGTTGCCGTTGTCAGTAGGGCCTTATTTATTATATTTTTTCAGTTGGTTATTACTGAATATAGGAACACCATTTTTTACTTTTGCTACTTACTCATAGGAAGAGGTGAACTGAGAACATTTGAGACAGATGGCTAAGCTGATTTTAGCTGCCATGTTACAGGCAGAGTGCTAAATCAGATTCTATAAACAACTCCTAGTCAGGGATTAGAATGACCTATGGGTTGTTCACAGGGCGTGAAGTACACACAATGGGCCAATAACACCTTTACCTGGTGTGATTGCTAAACAGCATTGGATACAGATTTAGCTTTTAACTTGTAAATATTATTCCTGAACAATCCAGATTGGTTTGCAGAATAATTTATAACAGCCTAGGCAAGGTGGTATTGAAGTATCTTTTTAGATGATCCACTTTTATCTGTTTAAGAAGGTTTGGATTTTCTTAGAGTGCCTTCCTTACAGCACATATTACCAGTTTCATGCTGCTACTAGCCTAGGGCTTGCAGCTATACAAGCTATCTTTTGATCTTTGGTCTTTGTCATCAAGATAAGATCTTGTACTGCTTATTTATTTATTTTGAGGTGGAATCTCACTGTCACCCAGGCTGGAGTACAGTGGTGTGATCTTGGCTCACTGCAACCTCTGCCTCCCAGGTTCAAGTGATTCTCCTGCCTCAGCTTCCCAAGGAGCTGGGATTACAGGTATGCGCCACCATGCCTGGCTATTTTTTGTATTTTTAGTAGAGATGGGGTTTTGCCATGTTGGCCAGGCTGGTCTCGACCTCCTGATCTCAAGTGATCCGCCTGCCTTGGCCTCCCAAAGTGCTGGGATTACAGGGGTGAGCCACCACACCTGGCCTTTTTATTTTTAATATAACTATTTTCTAGAGATATAATTCATATGCCATACAACTCACCTAATGAAAGCATACAATTACATGGTTTTTAGTGCATTCACAGAGTTGAACACCCATCGCCACAATTGAGTTTAGGACATTTTCCTTGCCCTAAAGAGAAACTCTGTACTGATGAGTCAGTCCCATTTCCCCCAATCCTCCTCAGCCGCCGGTAACCACAAATCCACTTTCTGTCTCTGTGGATTTGCTTATTCTGTCCATTTCCTATAAAAGGAACAATACACTATGTGGTCTTTTGTGTCTGGCTCTTTTCACTTCTCACAATGTTTTCAAAGTTCATTTGTGTTGTAGCTTGTATCAGTACTTCATTCCTTTTTATTGCTGAATAATATTCTCCTATAAGGATACATTATATTTGACTTATTCATCAGTTGATGGACGTCTGAGTTATTTATACTTTTTGACTATTATGAATAATGCTACTATGAATATGCATATACAAGGTTTTCTGTGGACATATGCGGACATTTCTCTTGGGTATATACCTAGGAGTGAGATTGCTGAAACATATGGTAACTCTATGTTTAAACTTTTGAGGAACTGCCAAACTGTTTTCCAAATCAACTGCACCATTTTACATTCCCACCAGCATTGCGGGAAGGCTCTGATTTCTCCACAACCTTGCCAATCCTTGTTATTATTTGTCTTTTTGGTGATTGCTGTCCTAGTGGGTGGGAAGTGATACCTCCTTGTGGTTTTGATTTGTATTTTCCTGATGGCTAAACCTTACTGTTTCTTGACTCAATTTGTTGTTTTTTTTTTTTTGACAGAGTCTCACTCTGTTGCCCAGGTTGGAGTGCAGTGGTGCAATCTTGGCTCACTGCAACCTCCATCTCCCAGGTTCAAGTGATTCTCCTGCCTCAACCTCCCGAGTAGCTGGGATTACAGGTGCCCAACACCATGTCTGGCTGATTTTTGTATTTTTAGTAGAGATGGGGTTTTACTGTGTTGGCCAGGCTGGTCTCCAACTCCTGACCTCAAGTGATCCACCCGCCTCGGCCTCCCAAAGTGCGGGGATTAAAGGCATGAGCCACCACGCCCGGCTGACTCTAACATTTAAGAGCTCTCTTTTGCCTTTCCTTGGAGCTATCCTGGCTAGATTCGTGATAGGGGTTTCACACTTATTTTTTCTCTGTAGATTCCAGAAACCCACACATGTAGACAACGTGCCATATGATTATTGTTATTCTTGCCGAAGGGGTGAGGCCTAAACAGAATCTCAGGAGGAAAAAAGAATCTAGAATGTGTGCAGCATATGTCCAAAAAAGAAAATTCATTGTTTGGATATCTCAATCAATCATACACCCTTGTTACAAGCATTACAAAACTCAAACTAAATCAGGAAACAATTTTTTTGACTGGAAGCCCTCATTTATCACTAACTCCTAGTGATTCATGTGAAGAAAAATTAAGGTGTCCTATTTGACATAAAAATGCTTCCTGTAGTCTTGTTCTCTATGAGCATATGCTGATTGACTTAAGATGGCAGTGTTAAGAATGAATGGGTAAGAAGGAAGTATAGTGTGTACTTATAATAAAGATTGCGGTCAGGCGCAGTGGATCATGCTTGTAATCCCAGCACTTTGGGACCCCAAGGTGGGTGGATCACTTGAGGTCAGGAGTTCAAGACCAACCTGGCCAACATGGTGAAACCCCGTCTCTATTAAAAATATAAAAATTAGCTAGGCATGGTGGCAGGTGCCTGTAATCCCATCTACTTGGTAGGTTGAGGCAGGAGAATTGCTTGAACCCAGGAGGTGGAGGTTGCAGTGAGCTGAGATAGCACCACTGCACTCTAGCTTGGGTGACAGAGCAAGACTCTTGTCTCAAAAAAAAAAAAAATCTACGCTAAGGGTACAAGTGCCAACAGAACTCAGGTGTCTCAGAGAATTATCTATAAGGAGATAAGAAAAGAGAAAATACATAGCAAGTTATCAAAGATAAGAGAAAGAAATGGAAGAAAAAGCCAATGCTTTTGTCAATGTGGGGGCCTCTAAAACCTGAGCTTCAGAGATTAAAGAGAACTGGAGGCTCAGAAGGGCTTAGCTGTGGCAAGTGGTATAATAAACTGGCTCCCCTGTATTCAGTGCTTGCCGTATGTAAGGCATGAGGCCAAGTATGGTACATTAATTCTTGCATTTATTCCTCATAGCCCCATATTTCATAGGTGAGGAAGACAAAGTTCAGAGACATTATGTAGCCTTCCAAAGTCCACAGGTGGTATTTGAAACCGAGTCTTTCTGGATTTTAATGACTCAGAACTAAGGGTGTTTCTGCAAGGTAATGGAATATAGCAGGACTATTCTAGTCTGAGTAGAAATAGAATAAGAAGAAAGTAGAGATCTCTTAATAAACTGCCAAGAGAAAGACCCAGATTACAGGCAACGCTAGACTCAGATAACTATATGAGAGAATTAAGATGAAGGGTTCTCTAAGAAAAGGCTAGGACTTACAAAGACTTAGATGGTCTCTATAATTATATGGGAAAATCAATGACCGACTTATCCATGCACGCATGAAACTGTGTGGGTAGCATTCTCGCCGTACCTTTCATAGCCAAATAAGCTCTGCTATCTGGAGCTGAGTAGGGTTGTTACTTTCAAGACTGGCGTTGTTATATCTTCCTGGGAGGAGTGAAGCGTTGTCAGAGAGAATAAAAAGGAAAAGATGACATGACTACTGTAAAGCTCTAGGAAGGAGGTCAGTCCCTTGGATGACGGAGGTGGACGATGAAAGGCTTGTGAGGCCTCATCTTTTACTCCAGCTGGTGATATGGCCTTAAAAGGTGTGGCTGCAACAAAAATTCTGACTTATAACACAAAAAGGCCATCCAACCCCCATGTTTCTCAAACAAGCATCACTGCTAAGTGATGCTTTGGCAGTTTTCAGAGCAGAGCCAGCATAAGGAACCACTGCTTGTCCTAGTGGCTCCTCCCTGAGACACGCCTTTATGACTGAGACCTCCTGGAGCCAGGGCCTGGCTGGGAGAATGAGCAGTTTCCTGAACTGGACAGCTTGGGGATTATAAAGATCAAAAGTCCTGGGTGCATCACCCTTCATTCATCACATGTTAATAGGGGCTAGTTTGGACTCTGGCCAGGGGTGGAAAATTCTTCCTGCACCTCCTTTTACAGGCTTTGTGTCAATCAGCCTTTGATTCCTTGGTTGAGATTTGTCTCAGGAGAATCCCAAACCATTCCAATATGTAACAATCACAAAGGCATAGACTGTCAGAATTAATAGGCACTTAGAGGCCCATGCAGTCATCACCAAACATTTTGCCAAAGCTCAGAAATGAGCAGCTTGGTTTGAGGCACGCTACGGAGTCAGTAAGACCCATGTTACGGGACAGGCCTACGCCGCAGGAGCACCCCTTGCTTGCACCA
Organism: Nomascus leucogenys; assembly: GCF_006542625.1. Classification (NCBI taxonomy): domain Eukaryota; kingdom Metazoa; phylum Chordata; class Mammalia; order Primates; family Hylobatidae; genus Nomascus; species Nomascus leucogenys. The sequence goes on from NC_044393.1 coordinate 34,903,640, forward strand.
CACCTATTTTTTTTGAAACAGCGTCTCGGTCTGTCACCTAGGCTGGACTGCAGTGGCACAATCTCGGTTCACTGCAACCTCCACCCAGGTTCAAGTAATTCTCATGCCTCAGCCTCCTGAATAGCTGGGATTACAGCATGCATCATCATGCCTGGCTAATTTTCGTATTTTTAGTAGAGACAGGGTTTCACCATGCTGGCCATGCTGGTCTCGATCTCCTGACCTCAAGTGATCCGCCTGCCTTGGCCTCCCAAAGTGCTGGGATTACAGGTGTGAGCCACTGCACCACATCTTTTTTATGAGAAACTCTGGGCTTTTAAAAAATGAACATTTAAGTTATATCTTCATTGGGAATTATGACAGAGAGACATTGGTGGATGGTGAGGAGAACAGAGAGACCGTGCAGATTTAGATTTTGAGTGTGTCTCCCTCCTCAGCCCCACCTGAAGGAAGATGTGTTGAGGGTTTCTAAGACTACCCACAGGTTTGGTAATTTGCTAGAAGGAATTACAGGGTGTAGCATATAGTTATACTTGTGGCTAAGATTGATCACAGGGAAAGGGTACAAAGAGAAATCAATGAAGGGGAGAGGTATGTGGGGGAGTCCAGAGAAAACCGGGAGCTTCCATGGTCCTCTCCCAGTAGAGTCACAAAGGATGTGCTGAATTCCTCCAGCAACAAATTATGGCAACACACAACAAATGTTGTCTACCAGGCTGGGCACAGTGGCTCAGACCTGTAATCCCAGCACTTCGGGAGGCCAAGGCCGGCAAATCACCTGAGGTCAGGAGTTCAAGACCAGCCTGGCCAACATGGTGAAATCATCTCTACTAAAAATACACAAATTAGCTGGGCACTGTGGCACACGCCTGTAATCCCAGCTACTTGGGAGGCTGAGGCATGAGAATCACTTGAACCCGGGAGGCAGAGGCTGCAGCTAGCCAAGATGGCACCACTGTACTCCAGCCTGGGCAACAGAGCAAGATTCCATCTCAAAAAAAAGAAAAATGTTGTCTACCAGAGAAACTCATCAGACTCAGTGCCCAAGGTTTCTACACAGGGGTTGGTCGCATAGACACCCTCTGCCTAGCATGTACAAACACTCCAGAGTTCCAGAGGGAAAACTGGTATTCAGTATAAGTATAAACCATGTTGTTTGCACAAATATGACCTAGGCCTAGTGAGCCACTCTTATCATTTAGTTTCATATCAGTATAGGAACTCTTTACCAGGCAAGTTTGCAGAAGTCAGCCAAGATCCAGCCTTTCGAGGCAGGCCTTTCTCAGGATAGCAATCTCAGGCCCTCTATGTGGATGCTTTACTACGCAGAAAGGTAATCTCATTTCATTCTTCATTGTTAGAACTTAGTAAATTGCCATCAATAAGGTAAGTGGAATTGTTTATGATCAAAAACCTTACACTCCCTTTTCTAATAGGTCACCTCTATCTGAATGTCCTAAGATACTTCAAACCTAGCATGTCCAACACTGAACTCATTATCCTCCCCACATTCTGGCTGTTTCTTTTGCACGCATGTTCCTAGTGAACAGCTCCCCCGTCTCTCCTATTGCCTAAATTACTCTTAACGTCTACCTCTGTTATACCCCCTGCAACTTAACAAGTTGCCGAGTCCCGGAGTTTTTACTGCTTAAATATCTCTCGGTTTTCTTCCTTAGCCCTACTGCCACTTCCTTAGTTCAATTTTGTCATCTTGCTGTAGGACAGTGGCTTTGTAATAGGCCTTTCTCTTTTTTTTTTTTTTTTTTTTTTTTGTGACGAGTTTTGTTCTTGTTGCCCAGGCTGGAGTGCAATGGTGCGATTTCGGCTCACTGCAACCTCTGCCTGCAGAGTTCAAGAGATTCTCCTGAAGAGATTCTCATGCCTCAGCCTGCCACCACACCTGGCTAATTTTTTGTATTTTTGGTAGAGACGGATTTTCACAATGTCGCCCAGGCTGGTCTCAAACCTCTGACCTCAGGTGATCCGCCTGCCTCGGCCTCCCAAAGTGCTGGGATTACAGACGTGAGCTAACTCGCCCTGCCAGTAATGGGTCTTTCTCTATATATTTGGTCCTCTGTATCTGCAAGTTCCACACCACACCCACAGATTCAACCAATTTTGGATCAAAAATCTTTGAAAAATAAAACACAATCAAAAATAACAATACATCTATGTTGGGTTAGGATAAAAAAATTATTTTAATAGAAAAGTATTTTTTTAAAAAAGAAAATTAAATAACAATACAATAAAAAATTATACAAACTTTAAAAATATAGTATAGCAACTATTTACATAGTTTACATTGTATTAAGTATTATATGTGATCTAGAGATAATTTAAAATGCAGGAGAGGCTGTGTGTAGATTGTATGCAAATCCCATGCCATTTTATACAAGGGACTTGAGCATCCAATGGATTTTGATACCCATCGGGGTCCTGGAACCAATTCCTCCCTTCACCCCCTCTCTGCACATACCAAGGGACAACTAGAATTACTCTTTTCTCCCCACTCATCATCTATGCTGTACCGCTAGCAGTTTTTTCTCAGTTTTTCTTTTTCTTAAAAACTATTTTTTAACTTTCTGAGATTCACTAAACTATTTATTTATTTTTTTTAGGTGGAGTTTCGCTCCTGTTGCCCAGGCTAGAGTGCAATGGCATGATCTCGGCTCACTGCAACCTCTGCCTCCTGGGTTCAAGCGATTCTCCTGCCTCAGCCTCCTGAGTAGCTGGGATTACAGGTGTGCACCACCATGCTCGGCTAATTTTCGTATTATTATTATTATTATTATTATTTTTAGTAGAGATGAGGTTTCACCACGTTGGCCAGACTGGCCTTGAACTCCTGATCTCGGGTGATCTGCTTGCCTCAGCCTCCCAAAGTGCTGGAATTACAGGCGTGAGCCACCTCGCCCAGCCAAACTATTTCTTTTATTTAAAAAAGTAATAAATGCACATGGTAGAAATCCAAATAGTACTGAAAGGTGCACAATAAAAAGTAAGTTCTCAGCCGGGAGTGGTGGCTCACGCCTGTAATCCCAGCACTTTGGGAGGCCAAGGGGGGCGGATCACCTGACATCAGGAGTTTGAGACTAGCCTGGTCAACATGGCAAAACTCCGTCTCTACTAAAAATACAAAAATTAGCTGAGTGTGGTGGCGGGTGCCTGTAGTCCCAGTTACTCAGGAGGCTGAGACAGGAGAATCACTTGAACCCAGGAGGTTCTATGAGCCCAGATTGCAACACTGCACTCCAGCCTGGGCAGCAAAGTGAGACTCCGTCTCAAAAACAACAAAAAAAGTAAGTTCTCTCATGGTTTCCTTCCCCAGAGATCCTTACTGTTGACATTTGTTGTCTCTCCTTCTAAAAGTTTTCTCTGCCTTTAAAAGCATATCCTTAAAACATACATGTTTTCCACACCTCACACACAAGTGGAAATCCACTGTACACACTGGTCTGCACTTGGCTCTTTTCATTGAATATGTTACCTTAGAAAGCTTTTCTCATCTGTACATGCGGGGGCTCTCATTCTGTTAGAGCACTGTAGTATTCCAGTGGCTGAATGTAATTTATTTAACCAGTTTTCTCTTGATGGATATTTAAATTATTCCTAGGTTCCTGCTATTGTGAAGAGTCACCTTTTGAAAACGCAAATGTGCTGGGTCCATCCCCAGCTCAGGCATCTTAAATGACTTCCTGCTGTTTGCAGCTAGGCCTCCAGCTGGGGAGTCATGGATGCGAGCAGGTTGCCAGGGATACCCGAGGCCTCAAGAGAAATAATGGCATGTGTTCCTGGAGTTCTATGTAAAAATGTTAATTGAACTGCTAAGTGGTTAAAATGTTTTATATGGAGTCAACACAATTCTATTATGGTGTCAAATATAGAATTCTCATGAATTTTTCAGATGGTGGTGGGAGACTTCAAAAGAAATTTGTGGAGGTTTTTTCAAGCTACACTTCCAGATTCCCCTAAAGGCTCATGTTTTCCTTTCTTGCCTGAAGGACATCAGTGGAAAGATCTGAGCACCCAAGTCCACAGGATACAGCCAGAACCTACTGGCATAGATTTGAGAGTCCACGTTTGATGCACATAGAACTACTTGCTATTTTTCCTATTCCCTTTGCCTGGAAGGTTTCTGTCCTTTTCCATCTGGTATACTTACTACTCATCCCAAAAGGCAGTAAGTACAGCCTACTGCTGAAAAGTATGGACTTTGGAGCCAGACTGCCTGGGTTTGAATCCTGACCATGTCATGTTTCTAGCTGTGTGGTCTCGGGCAATTACTTAGCCTCTCTGAGACTCAATGATCTCATTGTAAAATGTAGGTACTGAAAGTAACTGGTAAGACTGTTGTGAGGTATAAGTGGGTTAGTATACGTAAAGTGTTTAGAACAGTTTTTGGTACGTGGTTAGCACTTGATGAAGTTATTGTTGTTAATGTTATTATTTTTGTTATTCAAGGTCTAGTTTCCATGATTCTCCCAGGTACCTTCTTCTGCCTTCCCATAGCATCTGCTTACAGTACTCAGCACAATATTCTGTACTTTCTACTCCCCTTTAGGGATGCGCTCTTTTGCAGAGAGGACCCTGTCTTATTTATCCTTATATCCCTTGTTTGGGATGCATACTAGACAATCAGTTGCTGTTGAATAGATGTTAACTGAATGAGATAATCATTATAATATAACAATCTGAATTATTATATCTGTCTGTCTATTTGATTATGCAGTGGCCAATGATTTTTGGTCCTAGAGGGGCTTTTCACAGACCCCAACACGGTTTGTAAATAAAAACTTCACTGTAGAAACCGTTGACACTAAACCAGTGCTTCTCAAACTGCGTTCATGCTTTATGGGCATTTTCCAAACACAGGTTCCCTAGGTTTGGGAAATTCTAGGTTACATAAAAGTAAACAGATATCTTAGAGCCTTTTCTAGGCTCATGTCCATAGAGGAATGAGTGGAATGTGGGATTCGGTTAGTAAATTTCTTAACCTTTTTTGACCAGAGCACCTTTTTTTTTTTTTTTTCCACACAAGGTGAAAACATCTAGTGGGTTAATTCTATGGAATATAGTTGTTGATAAGTTGCACTAACTTAGCTTCATTCTCTCCTCCAGCTGATTTGCCTAGAGCCTGGGAGTGTCACTTACATGCCATTTCCTGCCCTGGTCTCAGGCCCTGACAGCATCTCTGCTTCCCTCCTGAAACCCTTATCAGGAAACAATTGTGCAGCTCACGAATCCATTCAGTCAAGATGTATTGAGTTTCTGCAATGTGTACTGACTGTGAGGAAAACAGGATTCTTGCCCTCGAGCCACTAGCTGGGGACTCGGGACAGAGTCAAACACATACAACATGAAGCCTGGTATGTTAGATGGGCAGAGAGCCGGGACACTGCTGGCTGCACAGGGAGATGGGGGCTCGAACGTTTTTGAAAAGGATGAGGCTTTGATTTCTCTGGTCCAATCCTCTCAGTGTCTAGGTGCGTAGGTGGGGAAATTAAAGTCTAGAGAGTGGTAGGTGTTTTGTTTTGTTTTGTGAGCTCAAACAGGTAGTCAGGGGCAGACTGGGAGCAATATTGTATTTTTCCACTGCATCACCTGCCTCTGAGGCTCAAGTATCAAAATCAGAGAATCCATTCACACAAAAAGACAAAACCAGGGAACACTTCCTTCCTTGTAGCTGCCTGTGGATCCTTGAGCTTGTTCAAGGCCATTCTAGGTTGGATATCTTTTCCGCTTCCATTTTCCTATCAGTGACTCAAGACCATGTCTTATTTTTATATACATTTGTTTTCTCATAGCTTCCTTCTCTAATCATTTCTTGGCGAAGATGTCTATGGCTTACAACATGCTGCAGTCAAAGCACGGCACACTTTGGAAGCCAGAGGGCGAGGTTCGGCTGGCTGCGGTTTGCCAGTCTGGTAATTGCCAGTGGGAGGAAAGTGACACAGTGAGAGCAGGGCCTTCAGAATGCCAAAGAGTTTGCGGTACTGCGGTTCCTGGTGTTCTGTGCAGATACTAAGCTAACAGGAATGTAATACAAGCACAGCAGATTGGAATGAAATAGGCCACCCACTCTCGCTCCAGGCTCCTCAGTAGCTGCCCTGCCTGCTCATCCGGGGGCCCAAGGCTCACTCAGTGCCAAGGAACTCGTGTCAACTCCCCAAGAACGGCACTGCTCACTTCCCCCAGCAATTCCTCCCTCCTTTCAGAATGAAATCCACATCCATCCTCTGAGCCTCCCTGGTCTTCTGTCCCTATCACAAATTCTCTTCTGACCTCCCTATCTGCTCCGCCTGCTTTGTCAAGAACATGCCCCCAGCCTTCCCTGTCCTGAGCATTGCCTGGCGCTGTCTTCTGCCTCTGTTTGTTGAAATCCCAAGACTTTTTCAAGGCCCATGAGCCATTCACAATTGTATTCAGCTGCATATAAGAGAAGTGCTGCTATTTGGCTGAACCGAAGAGGGATTCATTTATCTCATGCAACAGGAAGTGTGGGGACAGGCAGTTTAGGGCCGGCGTGGCAGCTCAGGAATGATTCCATCCAGGAACCAGGTTCTTTCCATCTGCTCACTCCCCTTCCTTCCTTCCTTCCTTCCTTCCTTCCTTCCTTCCTTCCTTCCTTCCTCCTGCCTTCTCTCCTTCCTTCCTCTTTCCCCCCTCCCTCCCTCTCTCCCTTCCTTTTGAGACAGGGGTCTCATTCTGTCACCCAGGCTGGAGTGCAGTGGCACAATCACGACTCATTGCAGCCTCGTCCTCCTGGGCTCCAGCAATCCTCCCACCTCAGCCTCCCAAGTAGCTAGAACTACAGGCTCACTGCAACCTCCGCCTCCCAGGTTCAAGCGATTCTCCTGCCTCAGCCTCCCAAGTCACTATGACTACAAGAACCCATCACCATGCCCGGCTAATTTTTGTATTTTTAGTAGAGATGGGATTTCACCATGTTGGTCAGGCTGGTCTCAAACTTCTGACCTCAGGTGATCCACCTACCTTAGCCTCCCAAAGTGCTGAGATTATAGGCCTAAGCCACCACTCCCAGCCTCCATAGGTATGTTTTGATTTAAACTGAATTGAATTAAATGGGAGAATGATGGTATGGCTATCAGAAAGGGTGTTGGATCTAGAATTACAAAACATGAATTTGAATCCTGATATGACCACGTGACTTTGTGTGAATTGCACGGACCTCAGTTTCTTCATCTATAAAATTAGGAGACTCAATGAAATGGTCTCAAAATTTTCTTCCAGCTTTAAGAACTTGAGGACTCTTATGAATGGAATCAATTAGCTGCATTAGGGAATTCCAAGGAGTTGGAGCCCATTCAGGCCCAATGACAGCCAGTAAAACAGGGAATGGAGAAATCCAGGCACTTCTCACTCAATCCTATAGTTTATGGGCCCAAGACAAGCCTAGAGGGGCAGAAAGGTGAGAGCTGGAAAGTAACAGGGAACTGGGCCAGACCAGCATGGATCAGGCGGCTGGAGATGAGAGGTCAGTCCTGGTGTAAATAAACAAGTGCTATTTTAAGAGGTCACCTTTCAGGAAGCAGGAACCCTCCACTGCCCAGACATTGAAGCCCTACTGAACCTCACCTCCTAATGACAAGAGAAGGGCTCTCATTATGACTTTGGCACAGTGGCTTATGCCTGTAATCCCAGCATGTTGGGAGCCTGAGTAGGGAGGATCACTTGTGTTCAGGAGTTTGAGACCAGCTTGGGCAACGTAGAGAGACCCTGTCTCTACAAAAAATAAAAAATTAGCCGGGCGTGGTGGGACATGCCTGTAGTCCCAGCTACTCAGGAGACTGAGACAGGAGGATCATTCAAGCCCAGGAGGTTGAGGCTGCAGCGAACTGTGATTCTGCCACTGCACTCAACCTTGGAAACAGAGTGAGACCCTGTCTCCAGAAAAAAGAAGAGTTCCTTTAAGTTTAGGCAAGGCAGAGCCCCACATCTGGCAGCATGTATAAACTGGAATGATAGCCAGTGTGTCTGTCTCATATTCCTATTTGGGGATTGAGCAAGACTTACAAGTTGAAGACCCAAGCCTTCCCTTGTGTTACTTTGAGCAAGTTAATTGTCCTCTCTGGACTTTAGGTTCTCGTCTGTAAAAGACAGGCATTGGTATATAACACTGGTGTTTAAATTCTTTAGAACTGGAATAAAAACAGAGCAAAAGCTTGTATAGGTTCCCGAAACAGCAAGCCATCCTCTTGGCAAGGAATACTTCATGATGTGTGGTGTCCCTGAAGCATCTCTGAAGACTTGGGGCCACAGTATAAAAATGACTACACTGGTGACCTTGAGCTCCCTCCCAGCTCTCTGACCCTGTGTCTTTCCTGGTTATTATTTTTTCCCCCCACATTTCTTATCTACTGAAGACTGACCCCAAGTATTGGTGTTTCTTTTAGATGTAACTGAGTTAAGAAGGTCTCTCCATGACTCGATCGCAAGCTGGCAGGTTTCGCCCCTGTACTTTGCTTGATTCAGATCATTCCTCATTCTCTTTATTGAAGTTTTAAGTTCTTCATTTTCCCTTCCCCACCCCAATACAGGGCTTGGTTCTCAGCCCCTTTTGTCCTTACCATACACATTCATTCATGAGATGCTATGACAAATTCAGTAATTCCTATCCCTTGTCTCCAAGTTTAGTGAGTCATGAGCAGTGAAGCTGATGCTAAAAAGAAATGTCACACCTGGATGGGACTGTTGACTCTACTCAATGCCTCACCTCAGAAGTGGAAGTTGCTGACTTCAATATTTTGTTTTTGTGGTCCCTTAAGGGAAAGACCTTTTGATGCTGGCTTCACAAGTGACCTGCCAGTCCAGTTTCACTAGCGCTTACCAAGTGGTAGGTAACACAGCCAAAATTTGTGATTCTCGCTTGAACCTAGGAGGCGGAAGTTGCAGTGAGCCAAGATTGCACTACTGCACTCCAGCCTGGGCGACAGAGCAAGACTCTGTCTCAAAAAAAAAAAAAATCCCACAAAATTTGTGATTCTTTATTCTCCTGTTTCAACTTATTAATAATAGTAATGATGACAATCACTACAACACTCAGCTATCATTTATAAAGTGTCTACAAGGCGCCAAGCACAGAGCTAGGTGCTCCACGTATATTATCCTTCATTTTCATAACTTTAGAAGGTATTAATAGATATTATTGACCTTACTTTGCAAATGCATTAAGTCTCATGGAAATTAAGTTCTTTGCCCAAAGTTGCCTGGCTAATAAGAAGCAGAGCCTACATTCAAACCCGAGTCTGTCTCATTCCAATATTCATGTTCTTTCCACCTCTCCATGAAGAGATAGTATGCTTTTTCGGAGGTGTTGAAGATTTGTGACAATTTTGATAAGTAAAAGCAAAAAGGGAAAGAGAAGAGAAAAAGCTATTAACTTAAAATCTGTTACAACTGTACTAGGAAATTAAGTGAGAATAAATTATAAAGTCAAATCTAATTTCTGAGAGGAAGTCACCGATTGACATAGATACAAACATGTTTATGTGACCCTTAGGTAAATCGTTCAAACTCTCTGAGCCTCTGTGTTGTTATCTACAAATGGGAGAATCAAGGCACCCTCCTACAAGCGGCAGTTCATCAGCTCACTTGGAAAATGTAGTCATCTTCTCAAAATTTTCTTTCTTTCTCTTTCTTTCTTTCTTTCTTTCTTTCTTTCTTTCTTTCTTTCTTTCTGTCTCTGTCTGTCTGTCTTTCTTTCTTTCTTTCTGTCTTTCTTGTTCCTTTCTTTCTTTCTTGTTCCTTTCTTTCTTTCTTGTTCCTTTCTTTCTTCCTTCCTTCCTTTCTTTCTCTCTCTTTGTTTCTCTCTCTTTCTTTCTCTCTCTTTCTTTCTCTCTCTTTCCTTCCTTCCTTCTTCCCTTCCCTTCCCCTTCCTTCCTTCCCTCCTTTCTTTCTCTCTCGTTCTTCTTTCTTTCTTTCTCTCTCTCCTTCTTTTCTTCTTTCCTTCCCTCCCTCCCTTCCTTTTTTCTTCTTTCTTTCTTTCTTTCTTTTCTTTCTTTCTCTCTTTCTTCTTTCTTTCTCTTCCTTTCTTCTTTCCTTTCCTCCTTCCTCCCTTCTTTCCTTCCCTTCATTCCTCCCTCCCTCCCTCTTTCTTTCTCTTTGTTTCTTCTTTCTTTCCCTCCCTCCTTCCCTTCCTCCCTTTCTTCCTTCTTTCCTTCCTTCCTTCATTCCCTCCTTCCTTCCTTCCTTTCCTTATTCCTCCCTTCTTTCATTCCTTCCCTCTCTTTCTTTTCTCTTTCTTTCTCTTTCTTTCTTTCTCTCTCTCTCTTCCTTTCTTCCCTTCCTCCCTCCCTCCTTCCTCCCTTTTTTCCTTCCCTCCCTCCCTTTCTGTCTTTCTTTCTTCTTTTCTTCCTTCCTTTCCTCCTTCTTCCCTTCTTTCCTTCCCTCCCTCCCTCTCTGTCTCCCTCTTTCTTTCTCTTTTTCTTTTCCTTCCTTCCTTTCCTTTTTCCTCCCTTCTTTCTCCCTCCTCCCTCCCTCCCTCCTCCCTCTTTCTTTCTTTCTTTCTTTTTTCTTTCTCCCCCCCCTTTTTTTTTTTTTTTTTTTTTTAGAGATAGAGTCTATTGCCCAGGCTGGAGTGCAGTGGCATGATCATGGTTCACTGCAGCCTTGAACTCGTGGGCTCAGGTGATCCTCCCACCTCAGCCTCCTAAGTAGCTGGGACTATAGGTGCATGCCACCACACCCAGCTAATTTTTTTAAAAGAAATTTTGTAAAGACAGGGGTCTTGCTATGTTCCCCAGGCTGGTCTCAAACTCCTGGGCTCAAGTGATCCTCCGGCCTCAGCATCCCAAAGTGCTGGGATTATAGTTGTGAGTCACTGCAGCCAGCTCAAAGATTTTCTTAAATGAATGTAAGGTTGAGGATGCATTATTATAATGGCTAATTTAGATCTAAAAAATGCTTTGCAGTTTACCAAATTCACTTATGTCCACTCTCATATAATTCTCCTGATAATCCCTTGAGGAAGGTGTCCTCATAACTAGAATCTTAGCTAACAACAGATCAACGAATGTTGACTGAATGCCTACTGTATGCCAGGTTATTCTTGAATCTGAATAGGATAGAGAGTTGACTAAAATAGGGATCCCATGTGATTTTTGTTTTATTTTTATTATTTTCTCACAATGAATTTATCACTAGAAAAGATTATTTTGGCCGGGCTGGGTGGCTCACGCCTGTAATCCCAGCACTCTGAGAGGCCAAGGTGGGCAGATCACCTGAGGTCAGGAATTCAAGACCAGCCTGGCCAACATGATGAAACCCTGTCTCTACTAAAACAAAAATTAGCTGAGCATGGTCGTGGGCTCCTGTAATCCCAGCTACTCAGGAGGCTGAGGCGGGAGAATCGCTTGAACCCGGGAGGCAGAGGTTGCAGTAAACTGAGATCATGCCACTGCACTCCCAGCCTGGGTGACAGAGTGAGACTCTCTCTCAAAAAAAGAAAGAAAGAAAAGAAAAGAAAAGATTACCTTGGCCAGGCACAATGGCTCACACCAGTAATCCCAGCACTTTGGGAGGCCGAGGCTGGGGGATCATCTGAGGTCAGGAGTTCGAGACCAGCCTGGCCAACATGGTGAAACCCTGTCTCTACTAAAAATACAAAAATTAGCTGGGGATGGTGGCAGGTACCTGTAATCCCAGGTACTCAGGAGGCTGAGGCAGAAGAATTGCTTGAACCCAGGAGGCGGAGGTTGCAGTGAGCCGAGATGGCACCATTGTACTCCAGCCTGGGCGATGAGTGAAATTCCGTCGCAAAAAAAAAAAAAGAAAGAAAGAAAGAAAGAAAGAAAGAAAGAAAAGATTATCTTATCTCTCACCCAAAGAAAGACAAGACAAGAAAAAAAAAAAGTCAGACCATGCCCCTTCAAGGAAATCAAGTCTAGTGGAAAAGGCAGATGTGCACAGTAAACCAACACACAACGCAGATCAGATCATGGGAAGTTTTATCAAAGAAATACAAACTGATGGGGCAATTAATTTGGACTCTAGGAGCAGGAGGCCTTTAAATGCTCTGTGAATCCCTGTCCGGCCTGCCTCACAGAGTGGTGTCAAAGTTCCATAAAATGGACAAAAGCTCTTAAGTCTTGCACATCTGTAAAGGATTGATTGTGATGATTTTCGTTCATGTTTCCTAGCAGAGTTGGGAGTGTTGGGAATTCTGTTTTGCTGGGACAATTGTGTTGTGCCAGGGATGTCTGAGGATTGTCTTCTGATTTTGTGAATCTTTGAATTCACATTAGGTATGGCAGCCCGGAAGCCGCTAAGTTCAGTTCTACCATTATATTGACTTTTACCCCCATTTCCTTCTTCATCCCTTTCCCTCCACCTTCTTGTGTTATACTATCTTCTTCCTTCTTCTCCCTTCCTATACATCTCTTTCATCCTTTTTTACCTTTTTTCGTACTATGTTGGGGTCTCCAAGACCACCCCCAGGTTCACTGCTTCACTAGGAGATGTCAGAAGACTCAGCATTTAGTTGTACTCACAGCTGTGACTTTTTTTTTTAAAGATGGGGTCTTGCTCTTCTGTGTGGTGTGTGTGTGTGTGTGTGTGTGTGTGTGTGTGATGGGTCCTAGTGATAATTTTGCTGTAAAGATGCCTTGTCCAGAAAAGAGTTGGCATAGCAGGCCTGAGACTGCCATTCTTAGAAAAACCTGCTCACGAGTTTGGCTTTTTTCTTTTTTGGAGTGCAGTGCTGTCATCTTGGCTGACTGCAACCTCCACCTCCCAGGTTCAAGAGATTCTCATGCCTCAGCCTCCCGAGTAGCTGGGACTACAGGCGTGTGCTGCCATACCGGCTAATTTTTGTGTTTTTAGTACAGATGGGGTTTCACCATGTTAGCCAGGCTGGTCTCGAACTCCTGACCTCAGGTGATCACCCACCTTGTCCTCCCAAAGAGCTGGGACCCTATAGGCACGAGCTACTGTGCCCGGCCACAGCTGTGGCTTATTACAGGGAGCAGGTACAAAGCAAAATCCAAAAAGGGAAATGGGGATGGGGCAAAGACAGGGGAAACCAGGCCCAAGCTTTTGGAAGTCTTTTCCCGGTAGAGTCACACAGGACATGTCTAATTCCTCCAGCAACAAATTGTGACAACACATGTCAAATGTTGTCTACCAGGGAAACTCATTAGAGACTCAGTGCCCAAGGTTTCTTCTGGCTGATGGCCACATAGGTACCCTTCACCTACCATATACAAAAATTCCGGATTTCCAGAAAGAAAACAAGTGTTCAGCATAAACTGTGTTGTCTGTACAAATGGTTTAGTGCAGTGAGCCACTCTGCACTAGGGGAATGGTGAGAACCCTCCCCAAGTCTGTGTTCCCAAATGCCCATCAAAAGCCAAACTTGGCTGGGTGCAGTGGCTCACACCTGTAATCCTGGCATTTTGGGAGCCCAAGGCCAGTGGATTGCTTGAGTCCAGGAGTTTTGAGACCAGCCTGGGCAACATGGCAAAACCTCATCTCTACAAAAACTACAAAAATTAGCCGGACGTGGTGGCACATCCCTGTTGTCCCAGCTACTTGGGAGGCAGATGTGGGAGGATTGCTTGAGCCTGGGAGGTGGAGATTGCAGTCAGCCGAGATCACACCACTGCACCCCGCACCCACCACCCCCCCGCTCCCGGCCAAAAAAAAAGCCAAACTCGTGAGCAGGTCTTTCTAAGAATGGCAGTCTCAGGCCTGCTATGCCAACTCTTTTCTGGACAAGGCATCTTTACAGCAAAATTATGACTAGGACCCATCAGCAGGATGAGACCAACCTGCGGTACTGATCCTATCAGTTATATGCCTTTTAGGGGCCCTGTACTTAGCCACTTAAAACAAATCCCATCAGCCGTAAAGATCTTTAAAGGTAAACTTTAAAGTCTTTTTATGAACGTTTTTTACCTGGCCCAAGGCAGCAATTCAGACACAGTGCAGCTCTGTCCAGTAAGTTGAAGCTGACCTGAATCCCTTCCAGGGCTAAGGCAGTGTTGTCACAGGAGAATACACACACAAGAAGTCCAGCCCCAGAGGGCACATGTTGTACCCCTGGAAACAAAGAGTGGACAATTATTGGGGCACCCCAAGCTGCATACATTAGCAGAACAGGTTGACAAGGCCCCAAGTGTGACCTCCCATCGCGGGGCTCCCATCCTAGGCTTTCAGTTTCATCCAATTAAATCAGTTCAGTCCTTGGTTTCAGAGGGACTGCCTGAGGATGTCAGTTACCAATGGTTTGCTTGTCTGTGACAGGAGCTCGCCTGCTTCCTGAGTGTGCAGGACCTCTGGGGGTGTTCTGTGCAGAAGTGGAGGGGCTGGGTCACCTCCTGCTGCTCAGCATGTCAGAGTTCAGAGTTCTCCCAGAATTGGGAAAGGCAGCACTGGGAGTTTTCCCTTCAGGAAGAAAGGAGGGCTTTCAGAAGCAGTTCTGAAAGACAAAGGATATTAAAGCCCTCACTGCTCCCCTGCACCTCCCAGGGTACTAGGGTTTCTGTCATCTCTCTGTTGTTTCAAAATCAGTGTGCCGCATTCAGCCATCATAACTTTACATTTTAAAAACCATCCCCTGCTGTCATCCAGACCTCTCACCTGGAAGGGTTGTATGTAAGAGGGACAAAAGCATTTTCATCAAAAAACGTTTTTATATAACCTAACCAGAAAGATACATCATGTTCAGGAATGGGTCAAGGATGGAATCCTGAATTTTCAAAAATTTTCAAACTGGGTTTATATAACCTCCCGTCCCTTTTATCCTGAGCAGCCTGGAAAAGATCACTCACCTACTGGGCACAGTTGCACTTAGTAACCAAAATGCCTCACTAAGGTGTGTGTCCCAGGACAGAGAGGCATGGAGCCAGGCTATCGGTCCATTGTTGCAAACTGCAACTAGTCCTGCAAGTTGAACACGACAATCAACAGCAGTGAGGCATCTCCAAGAGGGGGTCGAGGGTCCACCTATCAGGAGTGAGCGAAGGGCCCTGGTCCCTGTGATGTGCCCTCCCTGACCTGCAGCTTTCAGCAGTAATCCCAAGTAAGACTGCAAGTTGTCCCTGTATCAGAAATACAGAGCCTATCTGCTACCTGATTTCAGACGGTCCCAACAGTGTGTAAGCCTTTTCCTGTGGACATTTGTATGGGATCCAGATGATCCAGCCAGAATGTTCTCATAGTTTAGGGCCCGAAAGAGGTGTCCAGTATCTACGGCAATCCCGGAGTCAAAGTCAAGCCTGTGCCTCTTTTCAGCTCAGCACAGCTGGAGCAGAGGCTGAACCAGCCTATGGCAGACAGCATCAGGTTTCAGCTCGATGGAGCCCAGGAAATTAGGGGCAGAGAATGCAAGATTCCAAAAAAAACCAAGGGTATTTCTTTGACTGCAAAAAAGGAAGACACTGGAGGGCCAAATCGCTGTGTTCCAAGTCTGAATGACAAGCGAGGCTTTCCTAAACCCTTTGTCTCCATGCCATTCTTACAGTCCAAGTTGACCCACAGCAGGCTGGAAAACTATCAGCCTGTAAGGATCAGATTTCACAACATCTGATATGATTTATGGGAGCTCATTAGCAATTGAAGCCTGCTTTTTAAAATTCCAAGTTGTTTTAATCTGGTGAGTGGCTCTCTTTTCATGTTGATTGCCTTTTCCTAGAGGCTCTGATCGGCAAACATGGTAGTAAAAATCCTCTCTACGGGGACTTACTCTATTTCTAATACTCAAAACAGTTTAATTTGCTCACCAGTGGCAAAAACCAAGAAAGATGTGTCCCATCTCTCTATATATATTTTTGCAGCTTTTCCCAATTGGGATGATCACTCTAGCATTTATGAAATTACAAAGCCTATAATACTTCTCATCCATTCTTACCATACATCCAGATCCTATAGCCACAAATACGAAGCCATTAAAAACAATAAACTGTTTTCTTGTTGCATATTTACTCAAACCCTTAGCAGTAAATTCAGCATTTACAGCTGCCAGGAGCTCTGGCTGGAGTGCAAGAAGGGAAAGGTGTATAGAAATGGCTGCACTACCCCCCCCGGCCCCCGCCATCTGCTTCCTCTCTGCTGTATCTAAGTGTTGCTCCTGGGAATTGATTTTTTTTCCTCCCACCTGGAGAAGAGAGTGATGTAATTTTTTTTTCTTTTGAGACGGAGTCTCGCTCTGTCACCCAGGCTGGAGTGCAGTTTCGCGATCTCAGCTCGCTGCAACCTCCACCTCCTGGGTTCAAGTGATTCTCCTGCCTCAGCCTCCCAAGTAGCCAGGACGACAGGTGCGCACCACCACTCCCAGCTAATTTTTGTATTTTTAGTAGAGACGGGGTTTCCCCATATTGGCCAGGCTGGTAAATTTTTAACATCTTTGGCCCAAAGCTAAACTTTTGGGACGGCTGGGCCTTTTTCCTCCCACCTGGAGGATAGAACAGAATGAAAGACATTGAGCAAGCTGAACATTTTTCCCCTCACTTTAGCCAGCACTGCCGAAAGCAGCCAGGATGTCCAGCAAGCCAATTCTTCTGGGATTGGAGCCATCATTTTCAAATTTCATCGGTAACTTTCACCTCTTGCAACAGACAGTAACTCAGCTGGGGTTTCACATCATTCATATCCACAGATCTTCTTCTCCTTCATCCTTCCTTTTCTCAAACAGCATTTTCACCATATATCCGAGCCAAGGTCCTTCTAGTGAGGTCCACTTATGACGCTCTGTGCCGGGCGTTCCCAGGACCACCTCAGGTTCAGTGGCTCACTAGGAGGACTCCCAGGACACACCATGTCATTGAACTCACAGCTATGATTTATGACAGTCAAAGGATATGAAGCAAAATCAGCAAAGGGAAAAGGTGCATGGGTCAAAGTCTGGAGGAACCCAGGTGCAAACTTCCAGTTTTCTCCCAGTGGAGTCACGTAAGGATGCGCTTAATTCCTCCAGCAACAAACTGTAACAACATCTGTGAAAGTTGCCTTCCAGAGAAGCTTGTCTGAGCCTGGGGTTCCAAAGCTTTTATCTGATCAGTCATGTAGGCACCTCTGCCTAGCACACACCAAAATTTTCAGATTCCCAGAAGGAAAGCAGGTGTTCAGAATAAACTACGTTGTTTGTACAAACAGTTTAGTGCCAACCTTACCAGCAGGGCTTTCTAATGTTAACAGTCTCCAGCATGGTATGTTAATTCTTTTCTACACACATCTGTTGTTGTTGTTGTTGTTGTTGTTGAGACAGGGTCTCGCTCTGTTGTCCAGGCTGGAGTGCAGAGGCTCGATCTTGGCTCACTGCAACCTCCGTCTCCAGGGTTCTTGTGCCTCAGCCTCCCTGAGTAGCTGGGATTGCACATGTGCACCAACATTCACATTTTTTGTATTTTTAGTAGAGAAAGGGTTTCACCATGTTGGCCAGGCTGAGCTCGAACTCCTGAGCTCAAGCTATCTGCCTGTCTCAAGCCTCCCAAAGTGCTGGGATTACAGGCCTTCTACACACATATCTAAAAAGAAAGGAAAGTGAATGGAAAATAGAGAAGAAAAGAGAAAAATAACACAAAAAAAGAGCGAGGCTGAAAAGGAAAAGAAGAAAACATTGTCTGAGGATTTTAAAAACATTGTAGAGAAAATAAATTATTGTATAATAATGTCATAAGAAATAAAAATAAATACACAAAATCATGGAATCCCTGAACTTGTACTTTGAGGAGATCATCTAGTCCCAGACTCTGGACGCAAGACAACCCCACCAACGTATTTAGCAAACCCTATGTTTTCGTTCTTGTTTTTTGAGACGGAGTCTTGCTCTGTCACCCAGGCTGGAGTGCAGTGACACCATCTTGGCTCACTGCAACCTCCACCTCCCAGGTTCAAGCGATTCTCCAGCCTCAGCCTCCCAAGTAGCTGGGATTACAGGCACGCACCACCAGGCCCAGTTAATGTTTGTACTTTTTGGTAGAGACTGGGTTTCACCATGTTGGCCAGGCTGGTCTCGAACTACTGACCTCAGGTGATCCACCCAACTTGTCCTCCCAGAGTGTGGGATTACAGGCATGAGCCACCACGCCTGGCTGCAAACCCTATTTTCTTTCTCTCGCTTTCTCTCTCTCTCTCTCTTTCTTTCTTTCCTTTCTTTCTTTTCTTTCTTTCTTTCTTTCTTCTTTCTTCTTTCTTCTTTCTTTCCTTTCTTTCTTTCTCTCTCTCTCTCTCTGTCACCCTCTCTCTCTCTTTCTTTCTTTCTTTTCTTTTTTTTTTTTTCAGAGATGGGATCTAGCTATGCTGCCCAGACTGGTTTCAAACTCCTGGGTTCATGCAATCCCCCTGCCTCAACCTCCCAAAGCATTGGAATTATAGGCATAAGCCACTACACCCAGCCTATTTTAACTTTTTAAAGTAGCAAAATTCTTTATTCAAAATGAAGCCTTACTTAGAAGCCCAATTAAGACTCAGAAATTGAGCCACTGTGAGCCTAGTGGGTCTGGGGTCATACCCTGCTTCCCCATAATCTTGAGGTTCCATGAAGCGCAAGTGAAAACCACTGATTTAGTACCATCTGTCTTATTTTTCCGATGATGAAATCAAGGCCCAGCTAACTAAAGTTTCGTAGTCTTAGAAATAGAACCCATTTATTTGGAATCCCAGCTCATTTGTTTTTTTTTTTTTTTGAGACAGAGTCTCACTTCGTTGCCCACGCTGGAGTGCAGTGGCACAATCTCGGCTCACTGCAACCTCTGCCTCCTGAGTTCAAGCGATTCTCCTGCCTCAACCTCCCAAGTAGCTGGGGATTACAGATGTCTGCCACCACGCCCAGCTAATTTTTATATTTTTGGTAGAGACAAGGTTTCGCCATGTTGTCCAGGCTGGTCTCGAACTCCTGACCTCAGGTGATCCACATGCCCCAGCCTCCCAAAGTGTTGAGATTACAGGTGTGAGCCACTGCACCCAGCCTCATTTTGTTCTTGTGCTATTTTCAGTAAATTCTAAGTGTCCCTTGAAGAAAATGGGTGAAAGCCAACATTTCCTGGTAATCTCCTGTTAAGTACATTTAATCTTAAGACAGATTTTTTTAAAAAGACAAACAAATGATCTGGCTTTTGGAAAATTCTCAAAAGTAAGCCATGCTGTTGCATCTCATTATGGACAATCAGCTTGTTCTTTTTGTTTACAGATAGGGTCTTGCTCTGTTTCCCAGGCTGGAGTCCTGTGGTGCAATCATAGCTCACTGTTGCCTTGAACTCCTGGGCTTAAGCGATCTTCCCACCTCAGTCTCCCAAGTAGCTGGGACTCCAGGCACACACCACCACAAGGGATGCTAATTTTTTTATTTTTGTAGAGATAGGGTCTCACTATGTTGCCCCAGCTGGTCTCAAACTCCCGGGCTCAAGTGATCCTCCTGCCTTGGCCTCCCTAAGTGCTAGAATTACAGACTTGAACAACTCCACCCAACCTAGACTGTTCTTTGGGTCCAGCAGCTCATTCTCGTTCAAGCCTTAAGTTCTCTGGCCATCATGCTCTCCCTTCTACCCTTGTGAGAGTTTGCACCTTTCCTCCATGACAGCTATCTAGCCTGGCTTTGGGCTGAGGTTGTCACATTTTTATTTTACTTCAAAGGCAGGTACTGTAGCTCATTTATGCCCTACTCTGTGCAATGCCTAGCTGAGCACCTTCAAGGTCCAGCTAATGTTCACTGAATTTTATTGAAATGGATGGGCTTCGCCAGACCCATTGTGTTAACTGGAGAGAGGAGGTTAGAGTCTAGTGAACACTGAGAAGTTGCCTCAAAAAACATCTCTTTCACCTGCTGAGTCTGTGGATGATATTTTAAAAAATTAAGAAAAAACATCTCTTCTATGTCGTCTTTAATTTCACAGCCTGGAAGCTCTTTATAAAATTGATGACAAAAAAAGAATAGACTCTTTATCTTCTAGTTGTTCTCATTGGGTTTCATGTGTTTTTGTTGCCCTTTCATAGCTTCCCTCATCTCGATATATCCCTTTCTGGTAGTGGGATGTTCTAGTGTTGCTGCAAAGTGTATGCTTTGACCAATGCAGTTTTTTGCTTTATCCTACTTGATATAAAAAATATTTGTGATTTCCAGCTGGGTGCAGTGGTTCACACCTGTAATCTCAGCACTTTGGGAGGCTGAGGTGGGTGGATCACTTGAGGTCAGGAGTTCAAGACCAGCCTGTCCAACATGGTGAAACCCCATCTCTATTAAAAATATAAAAATTATCCGGGTGTAGTGGCAGGTGCCTGTAATTCTAGCTACCCGGAAGGCTGAGACGGGAGAATCACTTGAACCCAGGAGGCAGAGGTTTCAGTGAGCCAAGACTGCACTACTGCACTCCCACCTGGGCAACACAGCAAGACTCTATCTCAAATTAAAAAAAAATTGTGATTTGCTTTAGAGCTCAATTAACTACAGTGTGATATTAGATTTGGAATAGACATCAGAAGCCATTGAGTCGAGTGTCCTGCCTGGGTCCCTTCTCTGACACCTTGATAGTTAGACATCTCACCTTTCTGTTTGTCCACTGTGGACAGAGAAATGACTTATTGTGGGTGCAGCACATTCTAGGGGTTGATAAACTCTAGCTTTTGGAGTAACCTCCCTTCCATTAAGCTGCAGATGGCCTTCTGTGCTATGGCCCCCAGATCTTTACTCTGTCTTCTGGGACTGCACAGGATTATACCGCATCTCTTATATATTCTTTCTGTGGTATTAGGATATGCAGATTCCCACCAGCGAATTTTGCTTTAAAATAGGACATTTAGTAAAGAGCCTGTGTATTTTGCCAAAGTGGATAGAGTGGTGTTAGGGGACAAATGCCTTGTGACACATTCAGTTCAACCTAATTGTGACCTACCATACACTGTATTGTTTAAATAAAATAATTTTAAAGATAAGATTCCATGACTCCATTTATATGAAATTCTAGAAAAGACGAAACTATTGTGAAATTTCTAAAGCAGATCAGCGGTGGCCACAGGGTGGGAGGGGATTGGCTATAGAGAACAAGGGAACTCTTTAGAGTAATGGAAATACTGTTTATCATCATTGGAGTTGGGGGTATACTACTACATTACTATATATATATATATTTTTTTTTTTTTTTGAGAGATTCTTGTTCTGTCACCCAGGTTGGAGTGCAGTGGCCTGATCTCCGCTCACTGCAACCTCCACCTCCCAAGTTCAAGCAATTCTCGTGCCTCAGCCTCCTGAGTAGCTGGGACTACAGGCATGTGCCCCCATGCCCAGCTAAGTTTTGTGTGTGTGTGTATTTTTAGTAGAGACAGGGTTTTGCCATGTTGGCCAGGTTGATCTCAAACTCCTGGCCTCAAGTGATCTGCCCACCTTGGCTTCCCAAAATGCTGGGATTACAGGTATTGTCCACTGCATCCGGCCTACTACATATTTCTTAAAACTCATTGAATTCTGCACTTGAAATTGGTGAATTTTATCATTTTATCATTTGTAATTTATAGTGCAAATCAATTTGTATCTCAGTAGAGAGAATGAGAGAATAGGAACACCCCTTCTCTCTCTCACCATAAATTGTTTTCCTATTATTTGAAATGTAGCTATGGAGCCAAAACAGTTCTGACTTGCTTTTTTTTAATGTAGATTTTATTGAAGTATAACATACATACAGAAAAGTGCACAATCATTAGTATATTGCGCAATAAATTTACGCAAAGTGAACATATTTGGTAACTGTCAACTAGATTAAAAAAAATCCAAGATCCCTAATGTCCCTCCTTGTGTCCCCTTTCAGTCATTAATTCATCTCCCCAAGTGTAATTGTAATAGGTTCACTGCCCAATGCACACAGCAAGTCAATCTACACTGAGAGATACTGGGTTGCAGCAGAGAAAGAGGTTTAATCATAGGGTCACCAAATGAGATGGGAGGAAACCTCAGCTTCTTCTCCTTGAGGAGTTATGATTTTTAAGGATTTGGGAGTGGGCCAAAGTTTGGAGACTGCTGATTGATTGAGGAGTGCAGGGTCAGGCCACAGGACAGGGAGATGAAGAAGCTGTAGTCTCATGCTGATCCCATTCATCTGTAGGGGTCTTCAAACAGGTTGCTGGAATTCAGGGTCTGAAAAGCATCTTAAGTGATCCTCAAACAAAAGCCATATGATTCTAATGTCAGAGATCCTGTCTATAGGAACAATAAGGATGCAATGGGGAAATGATTCTTAAACAGTATTATGATGCTAATGTCAGAATTCCTATTGATAGGAACAATAAAGATGCAAATGGTCAGTATCCAGCAGTACGTGACCTTTAGCAACAAGAAAGTGGGCCAAAGCATAGCCTAATGCTTAATTGTATTTCTGGCCAGTGCCTGGCAGGTAATTCTTGTCAACCCTGTGGAGATCACTTCACAAGGGTAACCGCTATTGTGACTTCAAACACCATAATTTGTTTTACCTGTTCTTGAATTTCATATGAATGAAATCATGTAGCATCTTCTCTTTTTTGTTCAGCTTCTTTTTTCATTATGATCTATGTGAAATTCATCCATGATGTTGTGCAAGTTTGTTCATTCTCTCTCTTTTTTTTTTTTAGACAGAGTCTTACTCTGTTGCCCAGGCTGGAGTGCAATGACACGATCTCGGGTCACTGCAATCTCTGCCTCCTGGGTTCAAGCCATTCTCCTGCTTCAACCTCTTGAGTAGGTGGGATTACAGGCGCCTGCCACCACGCCCGGCTAATTTTTTGTATTTTTAGTAAACACGGGGTTTCATTATGTTGGCCATGTTGGTCTCGAACTCCTGACCTCATGATCCACCCGCCTTGGCCTCCCAAAGTGCTGGGATTACAGGTGCGAGCCACGGCATCCGGCCTCTTTTTCTAATTTTATTTATTTATCTTTTTGCAGATGAGTCTCACTCTGTCACCCAGGCTGGAGTGCAGTGGCACAATCTCGGCTCACTGCAGCCTCCTCCTCCCAGGTTCAAGGGATTCTCCTGCCTCAGCCTCCCAAGTAGCTGGGATTAGAGGCGCCCATCACCATGCCTGGTTAATCTTTATATTTTTAGTAGAGACGGGGTTTCACCATGTTGGCCAGCCTGGTCTCGAACTCCTGGCCTCAGGTGATCTGCCTGCCTCGGTCTCCCAAAGTGCTGGGATTACAGGCATGAGCCACTGCACCTGGCCTCTTTTTTCATTTTAAATATCCATTAAATTTACTCATCATTGTGTGGTATTCTAGTTCCGTAAATAAACAATAATTTTTTAATCCATTCTTATGTTGATGGAAATGTGGATTGTTTCCAGTCTTTGGCTATTACGAAAAGTATTGCTATGAACATTCTTGTACCTGTTTTTTGGTGAGTTTATGTAATTCTGTTGGGTATACACCTGGGAGTAGAATTGCTGGGCCATAGGGTATGCATATGTTCATTTTATTAAATGTTCTGAAACATTTTTATAAAGTAGTTGTTCTGTTTTATACACCTACAAGAAATGTATGGGAATTTTATTTGCCCCACGTCCTTGCTAACACTTGCTATTGTCTGTTCTTTTCACTGTAGCCATGTAGTTAGTGGGTATGCTATTACATTGTGGTTTTAATTTTCATTTCCTGATGACTAATGATGTTGAGCACATTTTTATATGCTTATTTGTCATTTGAATGTCCTTATTTATGAAGAGCTTGTCAAGGTTTTTTCCCATTTTTCTGTTGGGTTGTCTGCCTTTTTTAAATCTGCCTTTAAAATAGTAATTTTCCCCAACATGATAACGTAGTCATGATTTTTGTAACAATTTTTTCAGGTACAAGTGCATTTTTTTTTTTTTTTTTTTGAGATTGTGTTTCTCTCTGTTGCCCAGGCTGGAGTGTAGTGGCGCGATCTCAGCTCACTGCAACCTCTGCCTCCCAGGCTCAAGCCATCCTCTCACCTCAGCCTCCCGAGTAGCTGGGACCACAGGCATGTGCCACCACACCCAGCTCATTTTTGTATGTTTTGTAGAGATGGTGGGGGGTCTCACTTTCTTGCCTAGGCTTGTCTCGACCTCCCGATTTCAAGCGATCTGCCCACATTGGCCTCCTAAAGTGCTGGGATTACAGGTGTGAGTTACAGCACCCAGCCTACAACTCCTTTATTATTTCTTTCTTTTTTCAGAAAAATGTATTGGAGACGTAGGAGATGATGAAATCATATCTAGGATTAACATCCTAGAAGGAGCCTTGGAGAGCTGTGAATACCCTAACAACAAATTATTTCCCAGGGCACATCCTGTGTCTTTAGCTTTGGATTGTGTTTCTGCCTCTAATGAGAACAAAATAGAGAAGGAGGAGCCAGGCATATAGCCCAGGTCGATCTCACACACCAAGAAGAGGAAACTGAGGCCTGGAGAG
This sequence comes from Nomascus leucogenys, assembly GCF_006542625.1. Classification (NCBI taxonomy): domain Eukaryota; kingdom Metazoa; phylum Chordata; class Mammalia; order Primates; family Hylobatidae; genus Nomascus; species Nomascus leucogenys. The sequence goes on from NC_044393.1 coordinate 34,927,989, forward strand.
ATAAGGCCACCCACCCTTATCAGATGCTTTTACCAAGGTATCCAAAAACAGCAGCAGAGACTAAAAACACACTTTACTGGAACACAAAGAGGTTTTCTCTAAGTCAAGCTAACCCAGCCTCAATCAATAGAGCCAGTGAGAAAATGTTGATTGTCAAAATTCTGCTCTTCCTTCAGGGTCCATCTCAGATGCGGTCTCTTTCATGAAACATTTCTGATCTTTCCAGCCAGCGTCAATCTTTTCCTATTACTTCTGTCCTGGATTGGGTTGTAGCATTTACCTCATTCTCTCTTGGACTATTTGTACACGTCTTGTCTCCTGAGATATGTGGTAAATTCCTGGGAAGACAAGCTTGGCTTGTTTCTTTTTGTTGGCGATGGTGAGAGGGAGGCTTATATAAATTAGTTGCTCAGTAAAAGACCAAATTGAGTTGTGTTGCTTCTAAGGAGAAAGGGCCTGAGGAACTCCGTGTTTCCTGAAGCAACTGACAGGCATATTCATATTGAATTTACGAGTGTCTTTGTTTTACAGTAGTATACATTCGACAATGGGATCATGGGCCCCAGAGTCTTTGTAGATACAGAGACCCTGGGTTGTACTTTCTTGATAGGATGCTCAAGGATGTGACGGCTGCTTTCCCTGTCACGCCCAGAGTTGGTGGCTAACCCCTTTCCTGCTTCTGTGTCACTTCGTAGTTCCAGTGTAGACTCAAGAGCTACTCTGGGGCAGTCTTGGAACTCTTAAGTTAAGCTAGGGTGGAGGAATGAAGAGGAATGGAAAGAGGAAGAATGCCATGGCATGGGAAGGCTAAGGTTTCCTGTCTCCTTCTTCCTTCCTGCTTCTTGCCCGGGGGGCCCAGGCCCCCAGCTGGCAGCCACAGCAGCATGACAGTACTAGCAAGGGCGTGTGCACGCATGTTTCCTCAGCTTCCCTTGCAGTTGGTCTGTCCTGTCCTGCCCTCTCCTCCACCACTCACCCTCCCTGCACGCAAGGTGACTGCAGAGTGGCAAGGCACAGGGTGTGGGCAAAACGTGTCCTGTCACCACTTGGGCAGGGCTCAGCCTTGGAAAACACAGAGGTACTTGAAGTCCCTGGGGCTGTCATACACCAAGATCCGGGAGTTGTACATTATATGCCCTTTAAGGTAGCAGTCCTAACCTCAGGAAGAATTTCTTTGGACTTGGGAATATGAATAAAATAAAATCTTTTCTGGCCGAGCGTGGTGGCTCACACCTGTAATCCCAGCACTTTGGGAGGCCAAGACGGGCGGATCACCTGAGGTCAGGAGATCGAGACCATCCTGGCTAACATGGTGAAACCCCGTCTCTACTAAAAATACAAAAAAATTAGCCAGGCGTGGTGGCACGCGCCTGTAGTCCCAGCTACTCAGGAGGGTAAGACAGGAGAATTGCTTAAACCTGGGAGGCGGAGGTTGCAGTGAGCCAAGATCGCACCACTGCACTCCAGCCTGGGTGACAGAGCAAGACTCCATCTCAAAAAAAAAAAAATCTTTTCAGCAGCCTGTTAAGTGGTCCCCACAATGGACTGAGAAGGCCTGGGGTGGAACAAGAATTAAAAGAAATTAAAGACTGTGTAAGCAAAAACTCGGTTGTATGTAAGAAAATCCAATTCCCCCTGAGGAAGAGAAAGGGCTGGAGTCCTTTAAAATTAACTGGCTGTTTTTCTCCCAGTGGCTAGTGAGCCTTATCTTTCCCTTTCCCAGGCATTGTGAAGACCCTGTTTCTCTAGTTGTGCAGCTGCAAGGTCACTAGACGGATAATCTCAAGTCGTAAAACATGTTATTCCTTGGAAAGTAAGAAATAATGTAATGCATGTCTTAATTGAATAACCATCTTTGTTTCTCGCTTCTGTAATATACTTCCTCCTGCACAGATCTCTCCCCACCCCATGAAATGCTTAAAAGGTAGCTTGACTCTTTGTTTGGGGCTCAGTCCTTTGGATGTTAATTTGACTGGGTTGGTGCACCTAAATAATTAAATAATTCCTCCTCAATCCCTCGGTCTCGCTGATTCCTTAATTATCCCACAGCAAGGGAAGAGCTATGGAAGGGCTATGTCCTTCCTGATTCCTGATCCTTAGAGGGAGAGGAAGTTAACAGGGAAGGAGAAAGGGGAAAAGGCCTACAGACTCCTAAATATATATAATTTTTAGCTTCTTAGGACCATATTGTCAAGTTTTTTTATGTATAATTTTTTCTAATAGAGATGGGGTCTCACTATGTTGCTCAGTCTCAAACTCCTGAGCTAAAGCAGTCCTACAGTCTCAGCCTCCCAGAGTGCTGGGATTACAGGTGTGAGCCACTGTGTGCCTGGCCCAGACTGTCAAATTAATAGAAAGGAAATACAGAACCAGAAAAACCAAGTAACTGGTTAGAAGCAAAAGCTGAACTAGAACCCAGATCATAAAATCTAGGAACTGCAAGGGAAATGGGGATGAGGCAAAGCAGATTATTGATCACTTACGCATGTCAGACACTGTGCAGGGTTTGTGTTTGTGTGCTTCCTCGTTTCCTCTGTGTAATTATCTTGTTAAATCAATATCACATCATTTTACAGGTTTGGTCTGTTTTTTTTTTAAGGGAGTGCCAACCATTTTGCCTGGCACAGTACTTGGCCCTGGGGATACAATGAAGATCAAGTTCAAGATCAAGGTGGTCCCTGCCCTGTGGTGCTTTTATGGGGGAGAGTCAGGTAAGGAGGCAGTTATCAAGCCTTCTGTGGTTATAATAGAAGTTCAGAATGCTTTGGGAGCACTGCGGTGGGTCCTGCCTCAGGCTGGGAAAAGCCAGGGAGGTCTTCCTGAAGAAGCTTTCAGGTCTTGGAGTGAGCAGAGAATGGGATGTGAGGATAGAGGTCGGTGGGCAGGGAAGATGAGAAATGAGGCCAGAGGGGTCGGCAGGTTCCAAACTCCAGAGCAACCTGGTTAGATGTTTGCATTTCACCTAAGATGGAGATTCAAGGTGGAGGGCGTTGGAAGATTTTAAGTGACGGGATGACAGGATGAGATGTCCTTATTCTTTTTTGTTTTTATTTTTCTTTATGATGATGATTATTATTTATTGAGATGGAGTTTCACTCTTGTCACCCAGGCTGGAGAGCAACGGCACGATCTTGGCTCATTGCAACCTCTGCCTCCCAGGTTCAAGAGATTATCCTGCCTCAGCCTCCCGAGTAGCTGGGATTACAAGTGCCTGCCACCATGCCTGGCTAATTTTTGTATTTTTAGTAGAGACGGGGTTTCGCCATGTTGGCCAGGATGGTCTCAAACTCCTGACCTCAGGTGATCCACCCACCTTGGCCTCCCAAAGTGCTGAGATTACAGGCGTGAGCCACTGCACCCGGCCTTTTTTTATTTTTATTTTTTAAAGACAGGGTCTCTCTGTTGCACAGGCTGGAGTGCAGGGTGTGATCATGGCTCACTACAGCCTCGACCTCCTGGGCTCAATTGATCCTCTGTCCTCAGCCTCCTGAGTAGGTAGGACTGCAGGCACGCATCACCACACCTGGCTAATATTTTTATTTTTTATTTACATAGAGATGGGTCTCCATATATTGCCCAGTCTGGTCTCAAACTCCTAGCCTCAAGTGATCTTACTCCTCAGCCTCCCAATATGCTCAGATTGCAGGTGTGAACCACCACGCCCAGCCAGATGTCCCAATTCTAAGGGAAACTTTGGTTTTGGCGTGGAGGGTGGGCTGGAGGGGGTAGAACTAGAGGAGGGAGATGAGCTGGGAATGGCAGTGATTCACAGCAGTGAGAATAGCACCTAAGCTAGGACAATGTCAGGAGAAACAGAGAAATTGATGCACTGAAGAAATTGATTTAGGAGTTAGAAACTATCAGGACTTGGTGACTGATGGCTCTGAGGGGTGGGGAGTTAGAGGGATCCAGGATGACTCCCAGGTTTTGTCTTGGGCTGTGTCATCACGATGCCACCATCTACTAAGTTGTCCAGATGAGATAACTGAAGCTCACAGAAGTAATTTATCCCAGATCAATCAACTCGTAAATGGTAGAGCTGGGTCTCAACACTAGCCCTGATTGATGCCTTCCTAATTCCACCAATTCCAGCATTTTTCTGTTTATAACTGTCTGGACAACAGCCATGAACAGCTTTGGCCAAGGTGCGCAACTGTGCTTTCTGGAGCCATGGGCTTCTGCAGTGGTGAATGGAGAGTTATTCTGAGCTTTAGCAGTTCATTTGAAAGCAATGTTCAGAATCTCCCCTACCTAATCCCCTAAAGCTCTGCATTATCCCAAAAGGCGGCCTGGGTTAATGAAGGAAGTGCTCACCTCCTAACCCAGGGTTAGGAGACCTGGGTTCAAGTCCTGGTCCTGCCAGGTCACATACCTTCTCTGGGCCCCAGTTTCCTGATCCTTGAGTGAAGAGGTTGGGTCAGATGACCTCTAACGGCCATTTCAGCATCAGTTTCTAAGATCTACGTGTCTGGGGAGCAGGAAACGTGCTTAAATACGTTACAGGCTAGAGGCATTCTGAAGGCCATTTGGCTTGATTTCTAAGCGATATGTTAGCCTCCTCTAAAGTGGGCCCAGCTGTGGCCTATGTAAGTTGGGGCAGGCATGGGCCCCACAACACATTGATCAAATCAGAATTCTTGGAGCAGGGCTGCAGAGAAGTCTCTTGGAATGTGCACCAGTGATCCCAGTGTGTAGTGAGGTTTGAGAACCACTGTCTTGGAGGATGCTGGGAGATCGCCAAGGTGTGTGTTACCCACAGGAAGCCAGTGAGAATGACTGGGGGCCTCTGTGGAGGAGAAATCAGCCCAGGGAAGAGCCAGATATTCCAGAGCAGGGGGGGAAGTGCACAGTCAGCTGAGAACTAATCCTAACTCAGTCTCTACAATGTGTTCCTGGTGCCACAGGAAAACAGTAGGTGGGGAAAAGCAAGAGGTCTCACCTTTTCCATCTGCGAGCCCGTCTCCTTCAGTCCCTTCAAATCACCTCCCATCTCTTGGCTCCCCCAGCCCCAGCTGGGCACTGCTGTGCTCATCAGGCCTAGAGGGTGAAGTGCCTTGCTGCAAGTTGTGGGAAAGAAGACAGCAGAAAATAACTCCGGGTTGTTCTGAGTAAGGTGAGAATACATCTGGTCAGGAGATAAGGGAGGGGCCGGGCGCTGTGCCTCACACCTGTAATCGCAGCACTCTGGGAGGCCGAGGCGGGAGGACATTTTGACCCACAAGTTCAAGACTGGCTTGGGCAACACAGCGAGACCCCATCTCCACAAAAATAATAAAAAAATTAGCCAGACATGGTGGTGAGCACCTATCGTCTCAGCTACTCAGGAAACTGAGGTAGGGGGATCGCTTGAGCCCAGGAATTGGAGGTTACGGTGAACTATGATCAGGGCATTGCATTGCAGCCTGGGCAGCAGAGCAAGACCCTTGTCTCTAAAAGCAAACAAACAAACAAACAAACAAACAAACAAGAGATGGGGGAAGACCGTGAAAGCCATACTTCATGAGATAGAGCCCTCTCCTTTCTTTTCTTTTTTTTTTTTTTTTGAGATAGGGTCTCACTCTGTCACCCAGGCTGGCATGCAGTGATGCAATCTCAGCTCACTGCAACCTCCATATCTCAGGCTCAAGCAATCCTCCTGCCTCAGCCCCCTGGGTAGCTGGGAGTACAGGCACATGCTGCCTTGACCAGCTAAAATTTTTTGTATTTTTAGTAGAGTTTTGCCGTGTTGCCAGGGCTAGTCTCGAACTCCTGGGCTGAAACAATCTGCCTGCCTCAGCCTCCCAAAGTACTAGGATTACAGGCATTAGCCACCACACCCGGCCTTACAGCCTTCTGCTCTTAACAATAACTTCAATGTCATCAGTATCTGTCAACAAGCACTTACTGCATGCCCACCCTGTGCCAGAAACCACACCCTGCCACAGGATGCCAACAGGAAAGACGCAGACTTTGCCCTTTAGCCTCCAGACCAGAGGAGGTGGCAGATGAGCAAACATGCCATCACATTGTCATGTGAGAGGCTCTGGGAGCCCAGACGGTCCTGAAAACTGAGGCTGGGCACTCCAGGAAGGCTTCCTGGGGGAGATAGCACTGAGTTATGAAGGACGGGTTTGAATTACCCAGGTAGAAAGGGGTGTGTGGATGTGAAAGGAGGGAGGTGGCGATGTCATTAAACTGTTTTATATGGTCCAACACCCTTATCCATCCATTATTTCATTTGGTATTACTATGATGCTGGCTAGAAAGCTCACAGATTATTCATAGATTATTTTCATTCAATGGACTGAGTGTCAAGGGGCTAGGATGGAAAACTTCCTCATCATTACAGCAAGAGAATCAGAGGCCCTCATTTGACAAGCACAGTGGTTATTGAAGGAATCTTCTCTATCGCTGATATGTCTATCTGTGATCTCTCTCAGTCTCCCAGAAACTTGGGAAATAGATGGAACTTTCTCCATTTTATAAAAGAGGAAGCCAAGGTTTAGAGAGATTGACTTCATCGACACTCATGCACTTGATGGCTAAGCAAGGACTCAGCATTTTAAAATACTTTCTTGATTAAAGTGAAAAATGGATTAATAAATCGTCCTCCCAAAGTAGGGCTTTCTTTTATCACATCTGCCTGCTATATATAGACTTAAGGGAGGGGTTATTATTATTACGTACCTCGTTCACTCCCTGCTTAATCCCAGCTGTTTCGCTATCACAACCCAGGAATATTAATGACAATTAGATGGTTTTAGTTTGGCAATGGATAATTGTAATCATGTCATTTTAGCAAGCTTTTCTTGTGACCACTTGACCCTATTTTTTTTTTTTTTTTGAGATAGGGTTTTGCTCTGTTGTCCAGGCTGGAGTGCAGTGGCACTCTCACAGCTCACTGCAGCCTCGACCTCCTAGGCTTAAGAGATCCTTCCACCTCAGCCTTCCAAGTAGCTGGGACTACAGATGCATGCCACCATACTCGGCTAATTTTTGTATTTTTTTGTAGAGACGAGGTTTCGCCATGTTTCCCAGGCTGGTCTTGAACTCCTGAGCTCAAGCTATCTGCCTCTCTCAGCCTTCCAAAGTGCTGGGATTAGAGGGGTGAGCCACTGTGCTCAGCCTGACCACTTAACTCTAACTTGGAAGACATCACAGTAGATCTAATCATGTCCAGGCTTAAGCACAAGGCCAGCCTGACTTTTTCAGTGGGGTTTTGAGCAGCGACTTAGAGAGGTGGGAAGTGAGCTTTGCCGGAGCCCCCTAGGCTTTCCAGGCAGTGCTGGTAGATTCTAACAGATACAGTAGCTCCCAGGTAGAAGAGCACATGTGCTCCAGGTAATTTATTTCCAGTGAATCAGAGTAGATTGTGGAGACTTGTGAAGGATCTGTCCTAATTCAGAATATTGGTCTGTGAATTGGCTTTTAGAAAAATCAACTACTTTTAGAAGTTTCCTTGTAACTAAAATAGAGGTTGCTCTAGTACGAGGAGAACAATCCCTGCTGCAAATTTGAGATGAAAGGGAAAACCACCATCAGAGTTCTGGAGTTGCCAGGATTTCCTAAGGACCTATGTTATTTCCTTTCTCCTTGAAGGCCTTGCATTGCTTTGTTTGTTTGTTTTGAGACAGGGTCTCAGTATGTCGCCCAGGCTAGAGTGCAGAGGTGTGATCTAGGCTCACAGCAGCCTTGACTTCCCAGGCTCAAGTGATCTTCTCGCTTCAGCCTCCTGAGTAGCTGGGTGTGCAACACCATGCCCAGTTAATTTTTGTATTTTTTGTAGAGACACGGTTTCACCAGGTTACCCTGGCTGGTTTCAAACTCCTGAGCTCAAGCAATGGACCTGCCTTGGCCTCCCAAAGTGCTGGGATTACAGGTGTGAGCCACCGCTCCCCATCAGACCTTGTCTTTGGTTTCTAAACCTACCTTGTACATTTGATTTTTAACAAATGACAACAAAGTTCCCTGAACCATAATCAAATGCACATTAACGCATTGGCCTGTGCGCATTTTTCCCACAATGATCCTGTGCTCAGCTGACCTTTGGAGAGCCCACACCCTCTCAGGGACTGGGGAGGCCCTGGGAAGGTCAAGGCCAGGCCCTTGCCCTGGAGCAGCACGGCCTAGTGGCAAACTGCTGGACAGCACCAGCAGGCTGTAAAGTAAAGAGAGCAGCCAAAGGCGCAGCAGGAGAGGGAGTCCAGGAAACCTTAGAGGATACCATCTTTGAGCCTGGAGTTCATTAGCCAGAGGAGGCAGTGATGGTCTGATAGTCCCTGATTCTGCAATGCTCTGTACAGAGAGCCACACGTCTTTCCTGTCCTTAGACAAAATATCTATTGTTCGGCTAGCCCATGATCTTTAACTATAGTGCAATAAAATTAGAAATGGCAAAATAGTTAAAAATAAGCCATGGAAGTCAGGCACAATGGCTCACGACGTAATCCCAGCACTTTGGGAGGCTGAGGCAGGAGAATTACTTGAACCCGGGACGCGGAGTTTGCAGTGAGCTGAAGTTGCGCCACTGCACTCCAGCCTGGGTGATAGAGTGAGACTTTGTCTCAACAACAACGACAACAAAAAACATAGAAAAGTATCTTCAAGATATTCAGTTTGCAAGGCTGGGCACAGTGGCTCATGCCTGTAATCCCAGCATTGTGGGAGGCCAAAGTGGGTGGATCACCTGAGGTCAGGAGTTCGAGACCAGCCTTACCAATATGTTGAAACCCCATCTCTACTAAAAATACAAAAAACTTATCTGGGCATCATGGCGGGGACCTGTAATCCCAGTTACTCGGGAGGTTAGGGCAGGTGAATCGCTTGAACCTGGGAGGCAGAGGTAGCAAAAGGAATGCAGAATAGTATTAATTATTTTTAAATTAAGTATTATTATTTTTAATTATTAAAAATTATTACAAACTATTATTATAGTGTAATATTATATTTATGTTATATAAATTATTATATAGACATATAAACATAACATTATTTATATAATAATATAAAATATTATTAGTAATTATTATTTATTAATTATTTTAAAAATTAAGTATTTATTATTTTTAGACACATTTTAGACACACAAATTTGTAATTAATACTTAATTTAAAAAATAATTAGGGGACATTCCAAGATGGCCAAATAGGAACAGCTCCGGTCTGCAGCTCCCAGCGTGATCAACGCTGAAGATGGGTGATTTCTGCATTTCCAACTGAGGTACTTGGTTCAACTCACTGGGACTGGTTAGACAGTGGGTGTAGCCTACAGAGGGCAAGCCGAAGCAGGGCAGGGTGTCACTTCAGCTGGGAAGCACAAGGGGTTGGGGGATTTCCCTTTCCTAGCCAAGGGAAGCCGTGACAGACTACCTGGAAATACAGGACACTCCCCACCCAAATCCTGTCCTTTTCCCAAGGTCTTAGCAACTGGCAGACAAGGTGATTCTCTCTTGTGCCTGGCTTGGTGGGCCCCATGCCCATGGAGCCTTGCTTACTGCTAGCTCAGCAGTCTGAGATCAATCTGCGAGGCGGCAGCCTGGCTGGAGGAGGGGTGTCTGCCATTGCTGAGGCTTGAGTAGGTAAACAGAGAGGCCAGGAAGCTTGAACTGGGCAGAGCCCACTGCAGCTCAACAAGGCCTACTGCCTCTAGACTCCACCTCTGTGGGCAGGGCATAGCTGAACAAAAGGCAGCAGACAACTTCTGCAGACCTAAACGTCCCTATCTGACAGCTCTGAAGAGAGCAGTGGTTCTCCCAGCATGGCATTTGAGCTCTGAGAATGGACAGACTGCCTCCTTAAGTGGGTCCCTGACCCCCGTGTAGCCTAACAGGGAGACACCTCCCAGTAGGGGCCGACAGACACCTCATATAAGTGGCTGTCCCTCTGGGATGAAGCTTCCAGAGGAAGGATCAGGGAGCAATATTTGCTGTTGTGCAATATTTGCTGTTCTGCAGCCTCTGCTGGTGATACCCAGGGGAACAGGGTCTGGAGTGGAACTCCAGCAAACTCCAACAGACCTGCAGCTGAGGGACCTGACTGTTAGAAGGAAAACTAACAAACAGAAAGGACTAGCATCAACATCAACAAAAAGGTCATCTACAACAAAACCCCATCTGTAGGTCACCAACATCAAAGACCAAAGGTAGATAAAACCACAAAGATGGGGAGAAACCAGAGCAGAAAAGCTGAAAATTCTAAAAACCAGAGTGCCTCTTCTCCTCCAAAGGATCACAGCTCCTTGCCAGCAATGGAACAAAACTGGATGAAGAATGACTTTGAGGAGTTGACAGAAGTAGGCTTCAGAAGGTCGGTAATAACAAACTTCTCCGAGCTAAAGGAGGATGTTCAAACCCATTGCAAGGAAGCTAAAAACCTTGAAAAAAGATTAGATGAATGGCTAACTAGAAAAAACAGTGTAGGGAAGACCTTAAACGACCTGATGGAGCTGAAAACCATGGCACGACAACTACATGCACAAGCTTCAATAGCTGATTCGATCAAGTGGAAGAAAGGGTATCAGTGATTAAAGATCAAATTAATGAAATAAAGCAAGAAGACAAGGTTAGAGAAAAAAGAGTAAAAAGAAATGAACAAAGCCTCCAAGAAATATGAGACTATGTGAAAAGACCAACTCTACATCTGATTGGTGTACCTAACAGTGATGGGGAGAATAGAACCAAGTTAGAAAACACTCTTCAGGATATTATCCAGGAGAACTTCCCCAACCTAACAAGACAGGCCAACATTCAAATTCAGGAAATGCAGAGAACACCACAAAGATACTCCTCGAGAAGAGCAGCTCCAAGACACATAATCGTCAGATTCACCAAGGTTGAAATGAAGGAAAAAGTGTTAAGGGCAGCCAGAGAGAAAGGTCGAATTACCCACAAAGGGAAGCCTATCAGACTAACAGCGGATCTCTCGGCAGAAACCCTACAAGCTAGAAGGGAGTGGGAGCCAATATTCACAGTTCTTAAAGAAAATAATTTTCAACCCAAAATTTCATATCCAGCCAAACTAAGCTTCATAAGTAAAGGAGAAATAAAATCCTTTACAGACAAGCAAATGCTGAGCGATTTTGTCACCACCAGGCCTACCTGACAAGAGCTCCTGAAGGAAGCACTAAACATGGAAAGAAACAACTGGTACCAGCCACTGCAAAAACATGCCAAACTGTAAAGACCATCAATGCTATGAAGAAACTGCATCAATTAACAGGCAAAATAACCAGTGAACATCATAATGACAGGATCAAATTCATACATAACAATATTAACCTTAAATGTAAATGGGCTAAATGCCCCAATTAAAAGACACAGACTGGCAAATTGGATAAAGAGTCAAGACCCATCAATGTGCTGTATTCAGGAGACCCATCTCACATGCAAAGACGCATATAGGCTCAAAATAAAGGGATGGAGGAAGATCTACCAAGCAAATGGAAAGCAAAAAAAAAGCAGGGGTTGCAATCCTAGTCTCTGATAAAACAGACTTTAAACCAACAAAGATCAAAAGAGACAAAGAAAGTCATTACATAATGTTAAAGGGATCAATTCAACAAGAAGAGCTAACTATCCTAAATATATGGGCACCCAGTACAGGAGCACCCAGATTCATAAAGCAAGTCCTTAGAGACCTAGAAAGAGACTTAGACTCCCACACAATAATAATGGTAGATTTTAACACCCTACTGTCAATATTAGACAGATCAATGAGACAGAAGGTTAACAAGGATATCCAGGCCCTGAACTCAGCTCTGCAACAAGCAGACCTAATAGACATCTACAGAATTCTCCACCCCTAAGCAACAGAATATACATTCTTCTCAGCACCACATCGCACTTATTCTAAAATTGACCACATGATTGGAAGTAAAGCACTCCTCAGCAAATGTAAAAGAACAGAAATGACAACAAACTGTCTCTCAGACCACAGTGCAATCAAATTAGAACTCAGGATTAAGAAACTCACTCAAAACCAAACAACTACATGGAAACTGAACAACTTGCTCTTGAATGACTATTGGGTAAATAACGAAATGAAGGCAGAAATAAAGATGTTCTTTGAAACCAATGAGAACAAAGACACAATGTACCAGCATCTCTGGGACACATTCAAAGCAGTGTGTAGAGGGAAATTTATAGCACTAAATGCCCACAAGAGAAAGCAGGAAAGATCTAAAATTGACACCCTAACATCACAATTAAAAGAACTAGAGAAGCAAGAGCAAACACATTCAAAAGCTAGCAGAAGGCAAGAAATAACTAAGATCAGAGCAGAACTGAAAGAGATAGACACATAAAAAACCCTTCAAAACATCAATGAATCCAGGAGCTGGTTTTTTGAAAAGATCAACAAAATTGATAGACTGCTAGCAAGACTAATAAATATGAAAAGAGAGGAGAATCAAATAGACACAATAAAAAATGATAAAGGGGATATCACCACCAATCCCACAGAAATACAAACTACCATCAGAGAATAATATAAACACCTCTATGCAAATAAACTATAAAATCTAGAAGAAATTCCTGGACACATACACTCTCCCAAGACTAAACCAGGAAGAAGTTGAATCCCTGAATAGACCAATAACAGGCTCTGAAACTGAGGCAATAATTAATAGCCTACCAAGCAAAAAAAGTCCAGGACCAGATGGATTCACAGCCGAATTCTACCAGAGGTACAAAGAGGAGCTGGTTCCATTCCTTCTGAAACTATTCCAATCAATAGAAAAAGAGGAAATTCTCTCTAACTCATTTTATGAGGCCAATATCACCCTGATACCAAAGCCTGGCAGAAACACACACAAAAAAGAGGATTTTAGACCAATATCCCTGATGAACATCCACGTAAAAATCCTCAATAAAGTACTGGCAAACCGAATCCAGCAGCACGTCGAAAAGCTTATCCACCACGATCAAGTTGGCTTCATCCCTGGGATGCAAGGCTGGTTCAACACATGCAAATCAATAAAAGTAATCCATCACATAAACAGAACCAATGGCAAAAACCACGATTATCTCAATAGATTCAGAAAAGCCCTTTGACAAAATTCAACAGCGTTTCATGCTAAAAACTCTCAATAAACTAGGTATTGATGGAACATATCTCAAAATAATAACAGCTATTTATGACAAACCCACAGCCAATATCATACTGAATGGGCAAAAACTAGAAGCATTCCCTTTGAAAACCAGTACAAGACAAGGATGCTCTCTCTCACCACTCCATTCAACATAGTATTGGAAGTTCTGGCCAGGGCAATCAGGCAAGAGAAAGAAATAAAACATATTCAATTACGAAATGAGGAAGTCAAGTTTTCCCTGTTTGCAGATGACATGATTGTATATTTAGAAAACCCCATCATCTCAGCCCAAAATCTCCTTAAGCTGATAAACAACTTCAGTAAAGTCTCAGGATACAAAATCAACGTGCAAAAATCACAAGCATTCCTATACACCATTAACAGACAAACAGAGAGCCAAATCATGAGTGAACTCCCATTCACAATTGCTACAAAGAGAATAAAATACCTAGGAATTCAACTAACAAAGGATGTGAAGGACCTCTTCAAGGAGAACTACAAACCACTGCTAAATGAAATAAAAGAGTTTACACAAACAAATGGAAGAACATTCCATGCTCATGGATAGGAAGAATCAATATTGTGAAAATGGCCATACTGCCCAAAGTAATTTATAGATTCAATGCCATCCCCATCAAGCTACTAATGACTTTCTTCACAGAATTGATAAAAACTACTTTAAAGTTCATATGGAACCAAAAAAGAGCCCACATTGCCAAGACAATCCTAAGCAAAAAGAACAAATCTGGAGGCATCATGCTACCTGACTTCAAACTATACTAAAAGGCTGCACTAACCAAAACAGCATGGTACTGGTACCAAAACAGATATATAGACCAATGGAACAGAACAGAGGCCTCAGAAATAATGCCACACATCAACAACCACCTAATCTTTGACAAACCTGACAAAAACAAGAAATGGGGAAAGGATTCCCTGTTTAATAAATGATGCTGGGAAAACTGGCTAGCCATATGTAGAAAGCTGAAACTGGATTCCTTCCTTACACCTTAAAAAATTAATTCAAGATGGATTAAAGACTTAAATTAAGACGTAAAACCACAAAAACCCTAGAAGAAAACCTAGGCAATACAATTCAGGACATAGGCATGGGCAAGGACTTCATGACTAAAAACACCAAAACCAATGGCAACAAAAGCCAAAATAGACAAATGGGATCTAATCAAACTAAAGAGCTTCCCCATGGCAAAAGAAGCTACCATCAGAGTGAACAGGCAACCTACAAAATGGGAGAACATTTTTGCAATCTACCCATCTGACAAAGGGCTAATATCCAGAATCTACAAAGAACTAAAAAAAATTTACAAGAAACAAACAACCCCATCGAAAAGTGGGCAAAGGATATGAACAGACACTTATCAAAAGAAGACATCTATGCAGTCAACAGACATATGAAAAAATGCTCATCATCACTGGTCATCAGAGAAATGCAAATCAAAACCACAATGAGATACTATCTCATGCCAGTTAGAATGGCAATCATTAAAAAGTCAGGAAACAACAGATGCTGGAGAGGATATGGAGAAATAGGAATGCTTTTACACTATTGGTGGGAGTGTAAATTGGTTCAACCATTGTGGAAGAGAGTGTGGCGATTCCTCAAAGATCTAGAACTAGAATTACCATTCGACCCAGCAATCCCAGTACTGGGTATATACCCAAAGGATTATAAATCATGCTACTATAAAGACACATGCACACGTATGGTTTATTGCGGCACTATTCACAATAGCAAAGACTTTGAACCAACCCAAATGTCCATCAATGATAGACTGGATTACGAAAATGTGGCACATATACACCATGGAATACTATGCAGCCATAAAAAATGATGAGTTCATGTCCTTTGCAGGGACATGGATGAAGCTGGAAACCATCATTCTCAGCAAACTATCACAAGGACAGAAAACCAAACACCGCATGTTCTCACTTATAGGTGGGAATTGAACAATGAGAACATTTGGACACAGGGTGGGGAACATCACACACTGGGGCCTGTCGGGGGGTGGGGGGCTGGGGGAGGGATAGCATTAGGAGAAATACCTAATGTAAATGAGGAGTTGATGGGTGCAGCAAACCAACATGGCACATGTATACCTATGTATCAGACCTGCATGTTGAGCACATGTACCCTAGAACTTAAAGTATAATAAAAAAATTTAAATTTAAATTTAAAAAAAGAAAGAAAGAAAAGAAGAGAAAAGTATTATCTGGGATTTGTTTCAAAATAATTTGAGAGAAGGGAATAAACGGAGGAGGCATTGGTGGTTGGGTTGGTAGTTGCTGGGGCTAAATGATGGTGTTCATGGGATTGGTTACACTATTCTATTTTTGTGGATGTTCACAAATCTCCATAATAGAAAAGTTTTTTAAATCTATACTACACAGATATACCATTTCTCATCTATTTGGCAAAAATTCAAAAGCTTAACAACACACTATACTGATGAGGCTGTAAGAAAACACAAACTCTTACATTGCTGGCAAGAATGCAAAATGGTAAAACCCTATTGGGTGAGTCTGGTACTATTAAACAAAATCATATATGCTTTTATCCTATGATCCAGCATTCCTACTTGGTACTGTAACGTGAAACATTTTAGATATGACAAGACTTCTGGACCATTATAATATACATTATAGGGTAATGTAAATATGTTGATATGATTAATTATATTTAAAATAAAAGAAAACATTTATTTGTTATTAGGAACCAAGACTTTCACAGTGAGAGAAAAGAGGTACAAACACAAAACAGAAGAACAAACTGTGTACAATACCTCTGAATTAGAAATACTATGAACTACATAATTTCTGAAGATATGATAGTAATAGAAAATGACTACTTTGTAATCCCAATGTCTCACTGATTTACACAAGCATCTTCAATGAACACTAAAACCACTAGATGAAATGCTGTAAGGAAACAGAATATTCATAGTCTCAAAATATTACCCCACAGTTTTGTTACTAATTACAAACAGGAAGTGTATCTTTACATTGGAGAGATCTTATAGCCCCCACCTTTACCAAATAACTTGGTATCTATTGAATCTAGACGCTAGGTACTAATGGATAGATACCACCTCTCTCTAAACAAACCAAGTATAGTGTGATTCCACTGACATGAAATATCCAGAATGGGCGAATCCATAAAGATAGAAGGTAGATTACTAGTTGCCTAGGTACAGGGGAAATGAGTTGTTGTCTAAGGATGGGAGGGTACAAGGTTTCTTTGGGGGAGATACAAATATTCTAAAATTGATTGTGGTGTTGCCCACATAACTGTGAATGCACTAAATCACATTTTAAATAAGTGAATTATACGGTGTGATACCTCAATACAGCTTTTTTTTAAAAAGAAAAAATAATTAATAAATAATGTTGCCATTTGTATCTAAAAAATAGGTATAGACTTGAAAATGAATAAAATAGCCCCTAAAATGATACTTCAGAAGCTGGTAACAGTGGTTGCCTCTACGGAGAGAATCAAGGTGCCTGGGGAGCAGGAGAGGGGACGGAAACTTACTTTTTAAAATTAAGGTATAATTTACATACACTGCTATTTCCCCCTTTTAATATACATTTCCCCCAGTTTTGACAAATGCATGCAGCCATGGGGGCACACAGCAATGCACATATAGACTGCTTCCGTCACCCCTAATTTTCTCCTGTCCCTCTATAGCCAAGCCCTGGCACCACCCTGGCAGCCCCTGACAGCAGTGATCTGTTTTCTGTCCCTACAGTTTTGCCTTTTCCATTATGTCACATGTGTGGGCTCAAACAGATGTAGCTTCTGAGAGACTTTTTTCTGTATTTTTTTATTTCTTGAATTTAGTTTTATGTGTACATATTATCTATTCAAAAAATAGATAACAGTTTTGGACAGTAAAAATCATCCTTATAAATAATCCATGGGCTAGAGAGAAAACCCAGTGGAAATCATAAAATATTTAGAACCGAATGATAATGAAGGTATTCATGAAATATCATTAATGAAATAGGTTTTGATACTATTATACGTACTGGAAATATCAAAACCCATGGATGCAGCAAAAATAATATCTGGGGAAAATTTATAACCTTAAGTATGTTGATCAGAAAACAAACATGGCCAGACACAGTGGCTCATGCCTATAATCCCAGCACTTTGGGAGGCCGAGACAAGCAGATCCCCTGAGGTCAGGAGTTTGGGACCCGCCTGGCTAACATGGCAAAACCCCGTCTCTACCAAACATGCAAAAAATTAGCTGTCAGTGGTGGCACGTGCCTGTAATCCCAGCTACTTGGGAGGCTGAGGCAGGAGAATCGCTTGAACCCAGGAGACAGAGGTTGCGGTGAGCCAACATCGCACCATTGCACTCCAGCCTTGGCTACAAGAGTGAAACTCTGTCTCAAAAATAAAAGCAAAAAAAAATAGAAAACAAACATTGTATTTTAAAAGAGGCTAATGTGTCCTAAAAAGCCAAACAAAGAAAGCAGAATAAATGCAAAGATCTAGAAGGATATTATTATGAAATAATTAATAACAACAATAATAAATGGCAAGAATAAAAATGCATGTGATTTGTATATTGATGCACAAAAGCAACTTAGGGTGGTGGAATGGACATTGGACTTAACACATTTATGCTGGAGGTTACAAATTTTTTGTGGGAAAAATCAGACCTTGGTGATGACCTTGAGCAGTAGGATGCAAATAACTACCACAAGCTTAGCGTTCCAATAGTGGAACACTAGACATCAATAACTTAAGACCTCTGAGACTCAGTTTCTTCACCTCCCAAATGGGGATAAAACCTCCTTTTGCCCAGGAGTAGGTAGGACTTACACCAATAAGGATTCAGCCGGCCAGACGGGGTGGCCCACGCCTGTAATCTCAGCACTTTAGGAGGCCGAGGCAGGTGGATTACCTGAGGTCAGGAGTTCGAGACCAGCCTGGCCAACATGATGAAACCCCATCTCTAGTAAAAATACAAAAAATTAGCCAGGCGTGGTGGTGGGTGCCTGTAATCCCAGCTACTTGGGAAGCTGAAGCAGAAGAATCGCTCGAACCTGGAGGCGGAGATTGCAGTGAGCTGAGATCACACCATTGCACTCCAGCCTGGGCAACAAGAGCAAAACTCTGTCCAAAAAAAAGAAAAGGATTTAGCCATGGTAGAGCCCTTCCCTCTCTGTGCCCCAGCACAGAAGGTAATTACAGTGGGGATTATGGTGTGCCAGTAGAGAAGTTTCTCTTTAAGGTTTAAGACATGTGTTCCCTTCTCTGAGTTTCTTTCTTCTCTACTACTTCTTAAATCTTTCCTTTCTTCCTTCATTGTTGATCTATGCTAGAGAGGTTCTGCAGAAGAAAAACTTGAGGTCACTGAGCTCTAGGTCAGGCCAGTCAGAGTTCACACACTGGATTCTGAAACACCTTGAAATAAGAGCTAAAGTCCTTGTATTAGAAGACCAAGATTTAAAACGAGATCTACCACTTTTAAGCTGTGTGATCATGAACAAGCCTCTTAACCTCTTTACCTCTTTGAGTTTAGTGTCTTATCTGTCAAACAGGATCATAGTAATGCCCATATCACAGAGTTGCCATGAGAATCAAATGAGGAAGCCAGGCATGGTGGCTCATGCCTGGAATCCCTGCTGTTTAGGAGGCCAAGGCAGGCAGATCACTTTGAGCTCAGGAGTTCAAGACCAGCCTGGCCAACATGGCAAAATCCCGTCTCTACAAAAAATACAAAAAATAGCTGGATGTTGGTGGCTCATGCCTGTAGTCCCAGGCTGAAGAATCACTTAAGCCCAGTAGGAAGAGGTTGCAGTGAGCCGAGATCAGGCCGCACTCTAGCCTGGGTGACAGAGTAAGACCATGTCTCACAAAAAAAAAAAAAATGTGGTGACATATGGGAAAGTACTTTTCTACATTGCAAAGTACTATATAAATGTTAGCTATTACAGTAATTAGTTTTATTAAAACTTGTTCACCAAAAGTATACTGAAAAACACTTCCCCTGTTCACAGGGGAGGTCTGTGCCTGTGGCAGCTGGGATGGGGGTGGTGGCTATTCTGATTAGGCATCCCACATCCTGGGCTGGCCAGCCAGCTGCCAGCCCACTACCAGTACCTCAGCGGGTGTCCCAGCTTTTCAGTTACACAATTAAGGAGGGTCCAGTGGAAACTTTAGGGAAAGGATAAGGGTAGAGAGAAATGTTTCTTTTGTGTTGAAAAGAAAATTATTACCCTTACCTGTGTTTCCTGGGTTCTTGGCTAGCCTGAAGAAGTAATTGTTATTGAAAGGTTAACAATTCAATATGTAATTCTTTTTCCAAAACTTCTATAGACTAGATTACAGTGCTTTCCAAGAGAAGGAGGATGCAAACCATAAATGAAAGCTGTAAATGGAATTTAAAATGTTCCAGTAGCCACTTTTAAAAAGTAAAAAGGAACAGGAACAATTAGTTTTAATGATATTATTAGATTTTATTAAAGCCAGTTAATCTAAACTATTGCCATTTTAACATGTCATCAATATAAAAGTTATAATGAGATAATTTACTTTTTTTCCCAGTAAGCCTTCAGAATTTGAGATTGACTTACAGCTCATTCTAATTTGAATCAGCTGCATCTCAAGTGTTTCACGGCCACACGTGACATGTGGCTGTTTTATTGGATAGTCCAGGACGAGGACTTTGTAAGGCTTAGGGAAAGCCACTTCATCCCTGAAGAGGAGAAAATGTGGCTGGAATCTAAGTGGCTTTGTGTAGAGGACAGTCAGGGGAGAAAAGTGAGCTCCAGATTTGGGTTCATGCAGTCATTCATTCATCAAGTATTTCTTGGGCACCAACTTTGGGCCAAGTGCTGTGGTCTTGGCTCTGCAGCCAGCTCATTTCATGACTTTGCACAGATCACTTCCCTTCTCAGAACCCCAAACTCCCTGTTCCACCTTGGAGAAAATGAGGATACCTGTCTATAAGGAGAGAAATGTTTGTACCAGCTAGAGGGAAATGCCTCTAGAAATCATTAGCAGTGGAGTTCTGAAAGGCTGGCAGCACCAATTGGTTTCATTGATTCCATGGATGAAGCTCTCATGATCCCACTATTATTATTATCATTATTATTTTATTTTGAGATAGGGCCTCACTCTGTTGCCCAGGCTGGAGTGCAGTGGCATGATTATAGCTTACTGTAACCTCAAACTCCTGGACTCAAACGATCCTCCCATCTCAGTCTCCTAAGTAGCTGAGGTTATAGGCACGTACCACCACGCTTAGCTAATTAAAAAAAAAAAATTTGTAGAGACGGGGTCTTGCTATGTTGCCCAGGCTGGTTTCAAACTCCTGGGCTCAAGCGATCCTCCCATCTTGGTCTCCCAAAGTGCTGAGATTACAGGTGTGAGCCACTGGACCCAGCCCCCTTTATTATTAATGTCAAAACCAACCGGCTCTGTAGGATTTTAGTAGAGGAATTAATCACACAAGTCTTATCCATGGAAACAGTGATTTATCCTGCTCCTGGTATCACCTGGGATCTGATTTCTTCACCAGTGTCTTATTGGCCATCTTTGTAAAGGAGGGTTTAAAGGAGAACTAATAAAACAAGTCATAACTTCCAAGTGTGTTATACATGTGCTAAGTTATCATTCCTGTCTATCAGTAGATTTAACTGTGGGGAGACATCCAGGAGGTTTTGCAAGGAGTGGTGCTAGGGCTTAGTACTCTCATTAGGCTTGGAAATAAGTCACATCTGTAAACTTGTAGGTGGCCATGACTTTGGAATGATTATAGCTTAAATAGGAAAAGTAAATAGAGTTACCTTTCCTAGGAATTGGGCAATATTTGCCATACAGCTGGGCTGTCAGGTAAAATCAGTTTTCAACTTCTGTGCCTGGAAAATGATTCTACATAGGTATTTAGAAGTGTTGTACATAGGTATCTAGAAGTGTTGGAAACTCTTTAAATAGATAATGATTATAAAATCAGATACCATCACTTGTGGTTGTAGCCCAAGCCGATATTAGTAATCTGGATGCATGGGGACACACAGACATGACAATCGCTACTGCAAGTTCAGGTGGTAAGCACTGAACAGACCCCTGACATTGGTACATGGTCTTTTCATTCTATAGCATGTTTTCACAACATTGTCTCATTGAAGCTTTACAACAGCTTTGCATGGTGAGTAGGCTGTATGTTATAATCCATTTTACAGAGAAGGAGCTGGAGGCTCAACAGTTAAGTAACTAGGTGAAAGTTATGGAACTAATGAATTGTAAAGATGTCTGTATGAGTGATGGGTTCTTTTTTCAATAGCTTTGGGGTACAAATGGTTTTTGGTTACGTGGATGAATTTTATAGCGGTGAAGTCTGAGATTTTAGTGCACCTGTCACCTGAGTAATGTTCATTGTACCTAATATGTCATTTTTTTAAACCCTCTCCCCTCTCCTTTGGAGTCACCAAAGTCCATTATGTCACTCTGCATGCCATTGCATCCTCATAGCTTAGCTCCCACTTACACATGAGAACATATGGCATTTGGTTTTCTATTCCTGAGTTACTTCACTTAGAGTAGTGGCCTCCAGCTCTATTCAAGTTACTGCAAAAGACATTATTTCATTCTTTTTTTATGACTAAGTAGTATTCCATTATGTGTATGTACCACCTTTTCTCTAAAAACAAAAATTTTGTTTTTGTCTGCCACTCCACATCTTGCTGCCTTCCTAAGCTTCCCCAGTACAGAAAAAGGGCCCTGATGCCTTATCCAACTTAGGACATGTGTGGAGCTTCTTTGTGTCTAGAGAGGTCCTAGTAGTTAAACAGACTTTCAGCTAACTGATCAGAACTCAAGCAGAGAAGAAGGCAGGCCTCCATTGTCTCACAAATATGTAGACTTCTCAGTATGGACAGGACAGGAGGAAGAAAAAATGGCTGTTCTTGCTTATTTCCAGTACTATCAGCCACAAAAGGAGTGGGATCATTGCTCAGAAAGACTTCCCTACTATTGGACACAATGGGCTTTATTAGAAGTGACAAAACATTCTAGATCCCATCTTATATATAACAACCCCTTCTCTTCACATTGCACTTCATAATTCACAAAGCTTTTTTACAGATATAACTTAATCAATTCATGCATGCGTCAGTTTCATAAGTTAGAGAACTGTCTTGCACGCAGTGCTTTGTGCATTGTAGGAAATCAGGTATTTGTTGAATAAATGAATGGCTCAATCTCCATTTTGCAGACGAAGAAACAAAGGTCCAAAGAGGCTGAGTGATTTATCACAGTGAGGGAAGCATGACCAAAACCCGTATTTTCCGAGTTCAAGTCTGATTATGCTCCTATATAAGTTTTTGGACAGGCACCACAGAATATTACTAGGGGAAATAGTCACACTTTCCCTGAATAGTTTCTCAATAAGTAGGGATTTGGGGGTATCTCAGGTCTCGCCGATCATTTATATTGCTGTAAATTAAATCATTATTCACTTTCTCTAGAAGAGATGGAAAAACACCAAATTAGCATTCCACTTCCCAAACAGCCTGGCAGAGTGAAGATGGCAGTGAATAGTAGCCAAATTTCTAATTTTCTCATCAAGAAATCAAAGCAGAAGGATTAATCTGTGAGCCACCAATCACAAATATAAAATAACGCCAGCTTGGCAAAGAAAGTGGAAAACATTATATACTGAAAAACCCCCAAGCAGCACCTGGTATTGAAATCCCAGCCTAGGAGCCAGATGTCTCAACAGAGAAGAGAGCTTCTTTATTCTCCAGGAATTTCAAGACTGAAAAGATAAATTAGAATCTCAAAAAATGGTTTCAAGGGTGTTTATTACTAAAGCCCCTAAAGTAGGAATGACAGAGTCAGTGGTGAGGGAAACGATGTGGGTTTATGAATCTAGAGGTGTTTGGAAGAGTGTACAAATGGTCTTACAGGAAGGAAGGCACTTCTGGACAACCTCGGCTGGGAATGGCAAGCATCTTCCTATTAGGCATTTTCCAGGGTTCAAGCCTCCCATTGAAGAGGAATTTTTTTTGAGACAGGGTCTAGCTCTGTCACCCAGGCTAGAGTGCAGTGGTGTGATCTCGGCTCACTGCAACTTCTGCCTCCCAGGCTCAAGCCATCCTCCCACCTCAGCCTCCCCAGTAGCCAGGACCACAGGTACGTGCCACCATGCCTGGCTAATTTTTGTATTTTTTGTAGAAAAGGGATCTCCTTTTTTGCCCAGGCTGGTCTCAAACTCTTGAGCTCCAGAGATCCGCCTGCCTTGGCTTCCCAAAGTGCTGGGATTACTGGCATTAGCCATCACGCCCCACCAAAGAGGATCTTAATGAACCATCTAGCATAACACTCCTGACTCTGGCCAGTCTGCCAATTGTCTCCAGAACATTTCCGTCTCTGTCATTAAGCCTCCGTTTGTCCTTCTGGGGTAGTAGACAAATCATTATCACTTGAAGTACTATTTCCTTTTATCCAAGTTCTAGAAGGTGTTGTCCTTACGTTTAGCCCAAACCTACTCCCAGGTACTTCTACCTGGAAGCCCACTCCAAACCAAGCTAACCCCTCTTCACTGTCACATTTCATCAACCACAGAAGACCATAACCATGATGCTCCCGTTTCCGGCAGCAACACATCTCCAGCCAGAAGGTAATGACTTAACACATTCCCAAAAGAATGGGGTTTCCAGATCTGTTATCATCATGGCCATCCTTTTGGCCAAGTTTCTGGACTGAAAGCTGGACTCCAGAGATAGTCTGAACTGCAGACGGCACTTCCTCTAGGATGGTTACTTAACACCCACCTCTGCCCTCAGAAAAATGCCCACTAAGTAAGGAGGAAGTGCAGGATGGAAGGATGGTCTCTGCTCTCAGGGACGGATGCTTGAGAAGGGCTAGGGCCCATGTGCTGGGTTGTCAAGGCAACAGGCAGCACCATTTCAACACCTCCGCATTGTAGCTATGGGGCCTGGGCCTGGTCCATGCTGCAGCTGTAGGCCCAGCAGTGGGTGAGGGGCCATGCTCTCCAGAATCCCTCAGGGCAGGCTGATGCTCCCTCCCTGCAGCTCTCAGAGCAGCCCCATCAGGCCCACTCTTGCCCCAGCAAGTTTTTGTAATTTACACTCCGCCAGCAGCAAGGCCCACCCATCCTGGGTTTTGAGTCTCCTGATGGCAGGTTCTATAACCTCCAGAGAGAAAATGTGCCCAGTAAGTGTCCAGGGGCTAAAAGGTTGAGACAGCAGAGCAGGGGCATTGAGAGGATGTGTGGTGTCGGCGGTGCTTTGGTCTTCGACTTCAAGTTCCTCCCTGGACCATCCACAGAACTTTACAGCTAAAGGAAACATTCCAAACCCAACCTCCTCCTTCTTGTAGGTGAAGAGACAGGCCCGGAGAAGAGTACTGACCCACCCAAGGGCACAATGTGATGTACACACAGAGTCTACCTATACAAGGACCCAGTACCCACTTCCTGGAATCTGGGGCAGCCAGTGTTGCTTTTCTGGGATCTACTGTGAGGGCTCCTAGCAGGAGGGCACAGGATGTGGGTGCTTCCCCTCCTCCACCTATTTCCCACATATGGGATGCAGGCTCACAAATGCTACATTTTGACTTCCCGCTTTGGAGAGCTTAAGTGCCACACTGAACATAAACTGTGGGTTAGCAAGAGATCAGGCACACCACACTGGACGTGACCGCAAGGCCATGAAGGCAAGCCCTTCCAGCTTCATTTCCCCCATTTATAATATGGTCTGGGTTAGCTGGTCACTGAGATCTCTTTCTGCATGGACATTCTGTGATCATTCTGTGGTCAGGCACCTCAGGAATCTATTTAGCCTACACTGCAGAGAGATTTCACCCAATGGTAGCAGAATTAAAAAGGAATCTGTATTCATGCCAATTGCTTCTTTTACTGTCACAAGAGGAAGAAGAGTTTTGAGGATGGGACTGGTCCCAAAATGGCCCTCCTGTTTATGATGGAAGTGTGGGTGAGGGGGCAGGTATTTCAGATGCTCAGGAAACATTCTGGCACCTCACAGGAGCTGACATCCTGTGACCTGCACAGTCCCCAAGGAAGGCTTCCCCACCCCCTTAAGCCTGATTCAGGTGCAGTCCCACGTGCAGCCCCAGCCTTAATGCCACCACCACATTCCCAGGTGGTGGCCTCTCCACTGTATCTTGTTATCATGTCTTGTTTACCCCCAGACCTGGCACGTGGTAGGTATTTACTGCATTCTTTAATGACTGATGAAATGAGCAGAGCCTCTCTACTGAGACAGGAAAGCAGCACAGGAGTGAGGTTGTGGTGTGTTTGGAAATATGGTGCTTTAGCTTGTCATATCACTTGGGCAGGTCTTTTGCCTCCCTTTTTATATGTAAAATAAAGGAGTCTGACAGATTAAGTGTTTTCTGAACTGTTCTGTAAAACACTAGTTTCTTGGATATTTTGCAGCCAAAACAAACAATCTCCCTGGATAACTGGGGTGATGTGACACACTGGAGCTCCTTCTTGGAGATGCATATGCGCATTTGAATATTAAAGGCTCTGAGAAGGCCTGCAATAAAGACATCTATCTAATTTTATTTAGACCAAGTTTCTCCAAAATTCTTTGGCCTCCCTCTCCTTATATCTGAGAACTGGTGTTCCGAAGCATACAACCTGGGAAATACTGAACTAGATAATTTCTTTCTTTCATCTTTCTTTTTTCTTTTTGGAGACAGAATCTTGCTTTGCCACTGAGACTGGAGTGCAGTGGCACCATCTCGGCTCATTGCAACCTCCGCCTCCCAGGTTCAAGAGATTATCCTGCCTCAGCCTCTCAAGTAGCTGGGATTACAAGCATCTGCCACCATGACCAGCTAATTTTTGTATTTTTAGTAGAGACAGGGTTTCACCGTGTTGGCTAGGCTGGTCTCAAACTCCTGACCTCAAGTGATCCGCCCACCTTGGCCTCCCAAAGTGCTGGAATTACAGGCATAAGCCACCACACCTGGCCTGAACTAAATAATTTCTAAGTGCCCTTGTAACTATATTTCATCCATAGAGGAGGTAGCCTGGTATAGTGAAAACAGTGTGGACTTTGAAATCAGTACTGGGCTTAAATCTTGACTCTGCCTTTTATTAGTTGTGTGGCCTTAAGTAATTTATTTAGATTTCCAGACTTGGATTTACTAATCTGTAAGATGAGCCTAATAATACCTGTTTGTTATGGTTGTAGGTTGTTGAGAGTATTAGATGAGGTAACAGATATGAAGTATCAACAACAGTGTTTGACAAACAGTAGGCCCATAATAAGTATTAGTTCCTTTGCTCTATTACTTCTAACGCTCTACTTCCACCCCTTACCCCTACCACCAAACTCAGAGCGGACTGTTGGCAGGCAGAGAATGCAGCAGGGAGGCAGGCTGAGTCCAGGTCCTCACATGGCCCTAATCGTGCTCTCTCAGTTTCAAGGCAGGACCACACCCCAGCCTCCTCTTTGGTAGGGGGACCAAAGGTGAAGGGGCCAAGGGGGAGGTGGCAGAGAATCCTTCCTTCCTTTGCCAAGCGAATGTGTCTTCTCTGTGCTAGGCAACTAGATGGTGTTAGTTGAGAAGATAAAAGGATGCTTTCAAACTTTACAGAATGACCGCCCTCTCTCATAAATCCACTACCTAAAATAGCAAACCCAAGCCTCAACATGAGGGCAAAGCCTTGGCCTGTCTGCCTGGGCAGGAAGGTAGCACAAAGGTGGGATCTGACGGATGGTGAGTGAGAAGGCAGGGTTAGGAACCTGAAAGGGCAGGGCTTAGAAAGGCTTTTAGGAGCCTTGGCACCAGGAGAGCCATGGCGGGGGGATCTGCGCTCAGAGCAAAGCCGTCACTTGGCAAACACAATTCAATCTCCAAGTTTGCGCCACACATGACTTGATTGTGGTGGAGGAAGCAAGACATCTGCCAGGGAGGCAAGAATGGATGCTGGGGCTTGGCTTGTTGCAGGGCCTGAACCAGTGAGTTGGATCAAATGAATTGAACCTCTGTGGACTGGTCTCATTTTTCTATTACTCTTTTTTTTCCCTTCCCTCCACTTTAGGGCAATATTAGAAGAAAGAATGCAGGGGCGGGGTGTGGTGGCTCACACCTGTAGTCCCAGCACTTTGGGAAGCTGAGGCGAATGTATCACTTGAGGCCAGGAGTTTGAGACCAGCCTGGCCAACATGGTGAAACCCTGTCTCTACCAAAAATACAAAAAAATTAGCTGGGGTGGTGGCGGGCGCCTGTAATCCCAGCTACTCTGGAGGCTGAGGCAGGAGAATCACTTGAACTTGGGAGGCAGAGGTTGCAGTGAGCCGAGATCGTGCCTCTGCAATCTAGCCTGCGCAACAGAGTGAGACTCTGTCTAAAAAATAAAAATAAAAAGAAAGAATGCAGGCCTTGGAGACAAGAGTGGTTTTAAGTCTTACTCTGCCTTTGCTAGTTTTGTCTCCTTGGGCAAGTTACTTAACCCCTCTGAAGCTTAGTTTTCTCATGTGTAGGATGAGGAAGATAATTTCTACTCAGAGAGTAGTTGCAGGAACCTAATGAATTATTGTTAGTGAATTCCAAAGTGTGGCACGTGTAACCCAGACACGGGGGCAGACATTTTAAATTCTAAGTCAATGTTTAGTTTCATGGGCATTAGAAAAATAATTGACATACCAAATCATTTTATGAATGTTATTGATTAGTGCAAGACTAAAGTAGTTAGGTAAGTTAATTAATTAATGTATTTATTTATTTTGAGACAGAGTTTCGCTCTTTCACCCAGGCTGGAGTAAAGTGGGGCAATCTTGGCTCATTGCAACCTCTGTCCCCCAGATTCATGCGATTCTCCTGCCTCAGCCTCCCAAGTAGCTGGGATTATAGGCATGCACCACCTCGCCTAGCTAATTTTTGTATTTTTAGTAGAGATGGGGTTTTGCCATGTTGGCCCAGCTAGTCTCGAACTCCTGACCCAAGGTGATCCGCCCGCCTCAACCTCCCAAAGTGCTGGGATTACAGGTGTGAGCTACTGCACCCTGTAAGTTAAAGAAAAAAGGGAAATGGGGTTAATTTAAAGAAAAACTTTAAGTTAATTACGATATAGCTGGTGGCCAGATGTGGCAAAACTCAAGAAGGTGCTGTGTGAGTGACTGAAGTACAGGAAACTCTGAATTAATACCCACTCAATCATGGTGTCTGGTTCATGGCAGGCACTGAAGGTCATTTCCAAGAAAGTAAAGAGGGTTGGAAAAGGAAGGGAGGGAATAAGGAAGGAAACAGACCTGCTTATTTGTCTACCTACTTAGCCTGTATGTCCACTTCAACCATACTCGTCTTCTTCCAAAGGTTCCCTTTTTGTTTTTTCTTTTTAAAAATATTTTTTAATTTTATTTTGTTTTTCTCTACTAGGTTATCCAGGCATGATGGCGTGCACCTGTAGTCCTAGCTACTTGGGAGGCTGAGATGGGAGGATTGCTTAAGCTCAGGAGGTGCAGGTTCCAGTGAGCTGAGATCATACCACTGCACTCCAACCTGGGTGACAGAGCCAGGCCCTCTCTAAAAAAAAAAAAAAAAAAAAAAAAAAATCAATGGGTATACAGTGAAGAGTCAGTCTCTTTTTTTCCTTAACCATTAGGCCCCTAGGTTCCTTTCCCAGAGAAAACAACTGTTAACATCTTCTTTTAAATCTTTCTTTCTAAGTATATGCAAGCATAATTGTGTAGGAGCCTATTTTTTTCAAGGCTCTTTTGATGAGAATTTATATCTAGAATCCTAAGACTTAAAAGTGCAAGGAGGGGGATGTGTGAAACACACTAAGATCATCTTGTTCAGAGATCTCAGTGAGAATCAGAAAATGCGTGGAGGCGGCCACACTCATTGACAATCTATGTCT
The DNA here is from genome assembly GCF_006542625.1 of Nomascus leucogenys. Lineage (NCBI taxonomy): Eukaryota > Metazoa > Chordata > Mammalia > Primates > Hylobatidae > Nomascus > Nomascus leucogenys. The sequence goes on from NC_044393.1 coordinate 34,956,953, forward strand.
AATGAAAGATGTTTTTGTTTTGTTTCGTTTTGTAGACAGGGTCTCATTCTGTTGCCCAAGCTGGAGTACAGTGGCATGATCATAGCTCACTGCAGCCTCCAACTCCTGGGCTCAAGTGATGCTCCCACCTAGGCCTTCCAAAGCATTAGGATTACAGGCATGAGCCACAGCACCTGGCCTGAGAGGTGTTTTTGGTGAGCACATGTAGAACATGAGATAATGTGAAGGTTGAAGCAAAGGCTGAGACCTACGGACTTAGACCAAACCATTTCCCAAGGTCTCCAAGGGAGTTAGTGACAGACCCAAGAATCTAGGTCTCAGGTCTCTAACTTGCTGCCCCGGTTTTACCAAGATGTAATTGTTGAGGACAGAGACTCTGAGCCAGAGGAAGTCCTCCCAGCCACTTTGCTACAGGGTAGAAAGTCAAGAGAGACCAAGTGTTTGGGGCCTGAAAGTAGAGAGTGGCTAGGAACTTATCTGGTCTCATGTTGTGATGAACATAAACGAATGATTCCATTTCCTTTCCTGTTTCCTGTGTATGAGTCCTATAGATATTGCCATATCTCTAAGAGCAAATCTTGTTTGGACTTTCCAGACTTTTACTTTCCAAAGAGGTGACCAGAGACATTTCCCAGACATCCTCCACTTCCTGTTGTTGTCCACACTGACTTCCAGTAGAGAGGGTGATAGCATCATTTGAAGTCACCCTTCCAGTTTCAAGTTATTTATTTACTTGTTGTGAAGGCCCATCTTACCGCTGGGACAAGACTTGGGCCTCTGAAATTTATAGCTCTCTTTGGATGCATGAAACGAAGATCTAAAATTACTGCATGGGAAATTCCTTGACACTTAAAGAGACTTTAGTGTTGGATCCATTTGGTGAAGACCAAAATTTCTAATTAAATCCAGCCAATAGCCAATACATTCTCAAACTATTAAATAATTCACTAAAGTTCTCTAGTGCTGAATCCATTTTTATTTACCTAATTCAGTATGTAATAAGATAAAATCAGAATGTAAAATGCATACTTTGCACTTTTTCATAGCTGCCTTGTTTGAAAAGATATGGAAGAGCTTGGTAGTAAGCATGACAGTAGGTAGGTACGGCAGGAAGCGAATCAGGGAGGTGGCGATGTGCCACCAAGCCCTTTGCGTATGCTGCTCCCTGGACATACTCACATTGCTGCAGGAATGCCTTTTCTCTGATACAAATCCCTTTCCCTCCAATTTCTTTTTTAGAGATGAGGTCTCGCTCTATCGCCTAGGCTGGAGTGCAGTATCACTATCATATCTTAGTGCAGCCTTGAACTCCTGGACTCAAGCAGTCTTCCTCCTCAGCCTCCCAAGAAGTTAAGACCACAGGCTCGTGCCACCAGGCATGGCTAATTTTTTTTTTTTTTTTGAGATGGATTCTCACTCTGTCACAGCCCAGGCTGAAGTGTAGAGTGTAGCGCCTTGGCCTCGGCTCACTGCAACCTCCACCTCCCGGGTTCAAGCATTTCTCTTGCCTCAGCCTCTTGAGTAGCTGAAATTACAGGTGTGTGCCACCACACCCAGCCGATTTTTGTATTTTCAGTAGAGATGTGGTTTCACCATTTTGGCCAGGTTGGTCTTGAACTCCTGACGTCAAGTGATCCATGCACCTTGGCCTCCCAAAGTGCCAGGTATGAGCCACCACTCACACTCGCCTGTCTTTTTGCAGAGACAGGGTCTTGCTATGTTGCTCAGGCTGTCTCAAACTCCTGGCCTCAAGCAATCCCCCCACCTTGGCCTCTCAAAGTGTTGGGATTATAGGCATGAGCCACTGCACCTGGCCTCCTCCAATTTTTGTTTATTCATATCTATCTTTTAAGGCCTGTCCCAAATGTTGTCTCTTTCATGAATCTTTTATCAATTCAATAGGTAAACCTACTGAGCCTTCTTGCATATTTTAGTTACATACATTTTGCTTTCATCTCTTCTTTTGGGTTGTCAACTCTTTAAAGGCAAGACCATATTTATCTTATTTTATATCTTTATTTTTGGCACAAATCTGGTTTTATTAATAGTTGTTTAGAAAAAGAAAGAGAAAACTTACTTTTCTTTCTTGTTACATAACTTATGCATATTTATTATAAGCCACTAGAAAATACAGCAAAACAAAATCAACGAATACAAACCATTTGTATTTTGTTGTCCAACATTCTAGGCTTTTAAAATTCCTACATTTGCCATAAAGATATATCAAAATTGGATCATACTACAAATAAACTTTTTAAATCTACTTTTTATATTACAACATATTATTAACGTTTTTCTGTGTTAATATCATGTTTTTAAAAATGGAATTATGTTTTTTCTCTGATTATAAAAACATGTCCCCATCATAAAAAAATGAGAAGAAATGTAGAATTGCATACAGAATCAAATAAAAGTTATGTCTTAATCACACCACATAGACTACTGTTCATATTCTAGTAAATGTCCTTTCATATTTTTTCCCGTGGAGCAGGTGTGTGTGTGTATCACACCAATACATATTTATTTGAATATCTTCATTTATACATGCAATTTCTTGTACAAAGATATTGTGAACATGTTTCAATGTCAAATAATTAAGATATCTATATCTTTTTAAAGTATCTGCATAGATTATGTGTGGATCTGTCACACTTTAATAAATTTTCTATTACTGATTGCTTACATTTTTCTAAAATACTTCTTTAACAAATGTTATGGATCATCCCAGTATATGCATTGGTAAATTTGCACTTTCAAGGATTTAACACAAATTGCTTTCCATAATATGTGTTGTTTTAAATTTCCCCAAATGTCTAAAGAGAGCTTTAGCCTATAACGACATAATAAACATAGAGTAGTAGGATGAATGGACTCCAGAATAAATAATTTTCCTCTCCTTCTACTCTTTTTTTTCTTTGAGACATCAGTGGAAAATCTGTTTAGTCATCAGGTACCTTGGGAGAGGAGCCACTAGAGGTATGGCCTGGGTAAACCAACTGCTTTTTTGGTGTTTTGCTTTGTTTTTTGTTTTTTGTTTTTGAGATGGAGTCTCGCTCTTTCACCCAGGCTGGAGTGCAGTGGTGCAATCTCCGCTCACTGCAAGCTCTGCTTCCCAGGTTCAAGCCATTCTTCTGCCTCAGCCTCCCCAGTAGCTGGGACTATAGGTGCCCGCCACCACACCTAGCTAATTTTTTTTGTGTGTGTATTTTTAGTAAAGATGGGGTTTCACCGTGTTAGCCAGGATGGTCTCCATCTCCTGACCTCGTGATCTTCCCGCCTCAGCCTCCCAAAGCGCTGGGATTACAGGCGTGAGCCGCCGCACCCAGCCAGCCACCATGCTCAGACTTTAGTTCTCTTGTCACTTTAGTAAACTGAGAAAATGGCCCGCACAGGAAGCACCTTCCTCTGAATCTACCAGTGGGTGAGCCGCAGGGCGTGGGTTAGAGAGGGATTCTGAGGCCATCAGACTCCCAGCTCTGCCTTCCTCGTTCATTCACCACACTCCCCTGGGCAGCCCTTCACCCTTTCCCAAACCTTTCGATTTCTTAATAAATCACATTTATACTCAAGCAGCTTATACTATTTCTGATGGCAAAAGCAAAGCCAAGTACGATATGTACAAGTTACTGTAAAGCATGCAGCAGACATGTGGTTTAATCATTTCCCCCCACTAAAATTTATAATTGTTAATGTCTAACATGAGGTGAAGGAGAAGGAACATGAAATTTGGAATCCAAAAGTTTAAATTTGAGTCTAAGAACTTGAAACCCCTAGCATGCTGTACAACAAAATACAAATGGTTTGTATGCTATGATTTTATTTTGCTCTATTTTCTAGTATCTATAATGAATATGCATAAGTGACATAACAAGAAGGAAAAGTAAGCTTTCTTTTTCTTTTTCCAAACAAGTATTAATAAAATAAGACATTGTCTTTAAAGAGCTGACAACCTATCTGGGCATATACTTTCTCCCCTGTAAAATGGCAGGTATATTCATATCTGCTTCCCGGGAGCCTTGTAAGGATCAGATAAGACGGTGACTATAAAGTAAGTTTTGTACTTATTGTACAAATGCTCAACCATGTTAACAACAACATTTGCCGTTATTGATCATGCTGAAAAATATTTCCCTTATCCGGCATGCCTGGCCCCATAGGACTTTCTAAGATGTGTTTCTCAAATGAAAGAAAGGAAGTGACTAAAATGGCATAGCAGAAAGAACCACACTCAGAGAGCTGGAAAGCCTGCATTCTCATTCCAGATGATTTGGACATTAGTGTTTTCGTGGGTAAAAGGAGGAAGTTGGACAAAATGACTCCTACACTCTCTTCCGGCTCTGGGATCCGGGTCAGTTATTCTGTGAACTTGGGCAAATTATGTATTTGCAGACCTGGGTTTCCTCATTAGTCAAATGAAGAGGTTGGGTTGGATGACTTCTCTGGTCCATCTCCTTTCTGAGAATTTACACAATCCCAACGACCTGCCCATGGTCATTGTTGTTCTCTTTTTTTTTTTTTTTTTTTTTTGACACAGAGTCTCGCTCTGTTGCCCAGGCTGGAGTGCAGTGGTGCGATCTTGGCTCACTGCAACCTCCATCTCCTGGGTTCAAGCGATTCTCATGCCTCAGCCTCCTGAGTAGCTGGGATTACAGTCATGCGCCACCATGCCCGGCTAATTTTTGTACTTTAAGTAGAGACGGGGTTTCACCACATTGGCAAGTGATCAACTGGCTTCTTTTAAAAGCCCATATCTGCATGCTTCATCTTCACTGCGGTCTGAGGCGCAGAGTGTGGCCAAGCAGGAATTTCATCCTGTGTGTAGCTGGGTGGCTCCACCTATGAATTGAAAATCATTTAGCTGAAATTGTGACACAGCTGCAAATTACAGTCTGCCTGCAGGCTGGGGCTGGGGCTGGGGCTGTGGCCATGGTGCAATCCTCCAGTACCCAACATTAAGTAACTCAGGGCAGACACTTATTGGGGCCCTACTGCTGGTCAGTTGCAAAGACTGCAGGCAGCTTGGCTGGAGGAGCTGTGGAGGGGAGAAGGGAAGCTGGCTGTGTAACACTAGCCCGTCTACAGAGGAGCATCATACCTGCAATGTCACCACGGCTTTGAGCCTCATGACAGCCCTGGAAGGTGTGTGGATCATGCTGATGAGGATACCGAGGGCCAAAGAAGTAAAAGAATTCAGCCAACGTCACACAGTGGACAAGTTCCAAAGCCTGGCTTTGAATCCAGGTCTTTTGACTCCAACTCAGGGGTCTTTTTACTACATTACTCTGGGACCAAGACGAGCTACAGACCCTTCTAGAGAAGACCAGGTGGTCAGTGGTCAGACACCACTGTCCAAACCTGTGGGACCCCTTGCAAAACCTATGGCACTCAGGGCCTTTCAGGCTAATAATATAATTTTTTTTTTTTTTTTTTTTTTTTGAGACAAGGTCTCACTCTGCCATCCAGGCTGGAGTGCAGTGGTGCGATTTCGGCTCACTGCAACCTCCACCTCCCAGATTCAAGTGATTATCGTGCCTCAGATTCCCAAGTAGCTAGGATTATAGGCACACACCATCATGCCTGGCTAATTTTTGTATTTTTAGTACAGACAGGGTTTTACCATGTTCCCCAGGCTAGTCTCAAACTCCTGACCTCGAGGTCCTACCTCAGCCTCCCAAAGTGCTGGGATTACAGAAGCGAGCCACGGCACCTGGCCAGGCTAATAATATAATATTATTAATACTAACTTCTTACACTGGGCTGTGCCCAACACTGTGCTGAGCCTTTTACACTTGCCTTCTCCTTTGATTCTCAGAGCAATTCCACTCAGTTTTACAGTTGAGGAAACAAAGGCTTCGAGAGGTGACGAGACTTGGCAGAGCCAAGACTGTGTGTCTTCAGGTTCCCTTTTAAGGGCAGCACCACCTCCCTGTCACCTCTGCAGCTTTCCTTGTCAGGTCATTGAAAGGAGTGCCCAGGGTCTGATTTTCCTTGGCTCCCAGGCCAACAGCAACAACCACAATAATAAGCAAAACCCCTCCTTTCCTTTAGCCCACTCAGAAGCATACAGAGCATTTTCACACCCATTCATCCCATGCCGTTCATGGAGCTGTCCTCCAGCTTTCTGGCAGGATGAACTTGGCGTCATGAGGCCTCACCCAGAGTCACAGCCAGTGCCCGTGGTAGGAGCCAAGACCACACATGAGTCTCCTCTTGGGTCCAGGCTCTTTCTATGTCCCTCTCTACCCTCTGCTCTTTTCTTAGTCATCTGCCAGAGCCAACAGTGCATCCCATTCTGCCTGGCGTGGGTGCACAGCCAGCTGTCTTAGAGCCCCAGAGGCCTGGGAAAGGCTGCCTCATTTAGGCACTGACCTCCAAGGTTAAGCAAACACAGGCTCTGGAGCCATTTACATATGGGTATGAATCTCGTAGTTGGAGACTCAGGTTAATCCCTCTGTCCCCCATAAGATGGAAATAATAATAGCCCCCTTGCATAGGGTTGCTATGAAGATGAGAAAAGATAATATATGTAAAGTGTTTAGCCAGTGCCTGCCCACAGTAAACACTAAATCAATTAGTTATTATTAGTAAGATTAGTAAGCACTAAATCGCTGGTTATGATTCCCGTCTTTATAGTGATATTGATTCACTTATTCAAGAATGTGCATGTTCCGGCCATGTGTCAAGCCCTGTGCTAGATTCTGAGAAGAAGATTTGAATGATATGCAACCTGTACCTTCAAGGAGCTCAGTCTGGAGATGGGGACATATATAAACAGATAATTCCAGTGCAGTGGATACATACAGTAATAGAGGTCCTAAGATGTACAAAAGGCTTCAGGGGCCTAAAGGACGGAGAAAGGACACTGCTTTCTCTTTTTCAATTTTCCAAGCCACCTGTCTATTCGGTCTTCCCTTTCTCGAGATCAAACATTCTCACTTCGCCCTAAAGACCTTGTCATCATGGTGCTCAATCTTCCTTCCCCACTGCGATGCTGGGGGAAGCCTTGGGACATTTCTGTTCTCTCGTGAATCCTTGAAGCATCACTTTAAAAAATATGTACTCACTCCTTTGTCCATTGTAAACCTTGATATTTGTAAATATCAATAATAGGAACTTTGAAAAAACATACGCCCTTAGAAACAATGAAGCAAACCAAACATGTAGAATGTCAGAGCTTCTCCCCGCTCCACACCCTTCCTTTAAACTGAGGCCAGCGTGGGCCCAGTGAGGGTCAGCGACAGACCTTGCAGTCTGAGAAAGACATGGCAGAAGCATAAGGTTAGAGGCTGCTCCTGCTGCCTCATTAAAAACAACAATTTTCCCCCAAATCTGGACTGAAACTGACATTCGATGCTAGGTGTGATCTCAGTTTAACCCGCCCTGGTACACATGCATACACTTCCCACTTGCACCATCTCATGTGATCGTGTCCACAGCTTAGTGAGTTGACAGCGGTGGGAGTGATTATCCCCAACCACAAGCAAGACTTCCAGGCTTCAAGGGTTGGAGACCGCCCAGGGCTCGGCCAGCATCAGAACCGATGGCTTCTAATTCCAAATCAAATGGTTTATGCCACACTACAACCCTAAACAAATGAACTGTGATGTGTCTCACTTCCCTGTGCAAGTGGAAGATGCTAATACATGTGTATCATGAGAAAGGACCTCACAGTTTTCTGCGTCTGGGTTCTGCTGAGACGTTTCTTTGATTGAGAGAGAACTTCCCAGGATCAGCAAGAAAAGCATGTCATCATTTCCTAAGCCCTACAATCCAGGAAATAGTCCATCATTTTATAAAATTATAAAAGCGAACTATTTGAGTTTCTTTATTATCTGCCCCCTTCTCCCCAAGCTGGTCTTGTACAAACATGCTGCACGTCCATTGGGTGACAAGTCTGTCGTAAGTGAAACGTTTACAGGCACTACAGGAATGACCTGGTGCCTCGCCCACCTCATTAGAATTCTAATTGGGGTGTGTAGGAGAGGCTTCTATAAATGGTAAGGCAATCCTTGGCAGCCTGTCTGTCAGCACTGTCCGTGCCATTCCCAGAGGAGCCTGAGAAGAGGCAGAGGAAGGCGAAACATGGCTGGTGAGTGCACGGCATCTTCTCCATCAGGTCCTTGCCAGAAGCCTGTGCTTCCCCTGGGCCAGCCTGCGAAGCCAGAGTGTCCGGCCAGGACAGCTGCCTGCCTTGGGGGCTCTGAAGGCCAGACTTCGTATTTTAGGGTGCTTGCCAGAGACTGCTCCTTCTCAGTGGTGGTTGGGTCCCTCTAGCATATTCTTGGGGTAGAACATCATTGGAATGTAGCTCTGAGTAATGGGCAGGGTGTTCAGTGCAGCTGGAGATCGCATCTCCTTAGGCAGAGGACAAGCTTTGCCTTGTTTGTGTTTGTGTTTCTTTTACACATCCGCCGCCACCCGTAAAGCCAAAGCAGACAGGACTCGGGTCTCGTGTTTCTCAGTGTAGCTGTATCTAGCTGTCAGCAGTGTCAGCAAAGAAGCACATCTCAGAACTGCCAGGGAGTGAGAGTGGCAACAGGTAAGTTGATTTGAAAGAAACCATTGTTTATTTCAAATCAACTTACTTAGGAGCATTCCTAATGCTCCTAAGTAAACTACACATCGGAAGCATCAGACCGGCTCTGTGTAAGTGACTTGATGAGCTGAAGCCTCCCCATAGCAGGAGCAGGTGTGCCACAAGATGTCCTGGTCCGCAGGAGAGCACCAGGGAACAGGGGTTACAAAGAACAACAGGAAGTGCAGGTTTTCCCCTGCTCTGTGCTTACTGTCGAGGATTTGGGCCTTTGTTAATCAGCACCCCTGCTAAGCAGCATGCTAATTATTATCTGTCTTGTGTGCTCAGTCTAGTAGGTTGACAGGGATGCCAAATACAAACAAGGTATGAGTCACACCTGTAAAATATTGTGAATGGCGGTTAGGGCTGCTGGAAGATTGGCCGAAGGAATCACTGAGCCAGATGCAAGAGGCAAATGCTGGCTACTTCGGAAGCCACAAAAACTGGGACAGGTGATTGCACATTAGTCCCCCTCCCCTGTCTCCCATTCCTTGCCGTAATGTACAGCATGGCTGGGATGCTAAGAAGAGGAGCTCTGGACCCTACACACTGTAGCAAGAGGGGAGGTCAGATGTCATCTAGTCCATCTCCCTCCCTCCAGGAGGTGGCTGAGGCCCAGGAAGGAGTGGAACCTTACACACAGTGAATCCATCACAGAGCCAGCTAGGTGTCAGCAGTGCCCTTTCCACCATGTCCTGCTGCCAGAGCTGAGCTCTTACATAAGTGCACATAACATCTGGAACATGAAAAAGCAATTCTGAACCTGGCTTCTGATTTGAGCTTTGTGACCAACTGCTTGTGTGTTCCCTGCCACCCCTGAGCCTCAAGTTTTCAAGATGAAAGGTTTGAAATGAATGCATTTTGAGATTCCTTCCAGTACCGACTTTTCTTTCTCCACAAAAAAAAACCAGGGCCAGGGAGTGGACAGGCACGTGCCCAGCCCCCAGGAATGTGCACTCCCATGCCTGTGCAGGACCTCCCGTGGACTCCCAGAAATGGCCTACCCGCTGTTAGCCATGGTGAAATGTCTCTGTTAACAACCGGAGATGTTCTAAGGTCACAACAGAATGAGGCTGGTTGGGAGAAAATCAATTTTGAAAAGGTGGTGGAGAGACAGGTGAATACATTCAATCCCTGAAATTTGTCCTACTTGCAGTTCCTAGCTCAGCTCCGAGTCACTCAGCCAGGAAGTTCCCAATCAGTGTTTCTTGGATGAATGAATTTATTCACTGAACACCTAAGGGAGAAGAGCTGTGCCAGGTGCAGTGGGAAATATGGAGGTGAATGAGATGTGGTTTCTGCCCTCTGTAGCTTTTAGTCTGGTATTTTTTTATAACACCAGTTTTTTAGGTAAGTAGCACGCAAGGCAGACTGTTATTAAGCTGCATGACAAATACAAAACAAGTGCTATGGGGACCAACAAGAGAAGGAGATTAGTCTTGTCTGGAATTTGGGATAGGGAAGACTCTGAGAAATGAATGGCACTTGTTCATGGACAATGAGTTGGACTTGGTCTGGAGAGGTTTTGCAGGGCAGAGGGAATAGGAAAATAAATGTCAGTGTGAGCAGGTGTGACGCAGGGGACTATCAGGATCACATGTGTGCTGCTTTGAGAGGACTCTGTGTCCAGCTCCTAATTTAAGGTTCTTGTTGCAATCAGAAGGGGTTCCATTATTCCACCCCTTGGTAGAGAAGGCAGCCTGGGCTGTGGCTGGAAATGAAGGTAGTGGAGGAAGGCCTGGCAGTCATCCGCACCAAGTGGCCTGGCATCCCCAGAGTGGATGGGAGAGCAGTTTGTCAGCACAGACGAGGGCCCCAGTGTGGAGGGGAGGCAAGGTTCCCCATCCCCAAAGCCACTTGGAAGCCCTGGGTTAGTGGCAGAGTCCTCGGGGTACACACCTGAACCACAGGCTTCTGCCTGCAAATGACCAGAACCTCTGTTTTGGGGACTAATGGCTCTGTCCCACTGGGGCAGCGAGCTTTCTTGCCAACTACTTTTCCGGGCAGAGCACCGGCCTTGGCTTCAGGGACTTCCCATCTCAAGGCCTCATTTCTTCCACCCTCAAAGGACCTGTAACATTCCCAGCGTCTGGGTCTGCCACGAAACCGTTCTCCTTGGAGCTGGGACATCAGTCGCCCTTCCTCCCATGGAAGCAGTCAGGAATTGCTCTTGAGTTCTGGCCTCCTTCTCTTCTGTAAATCTTCTAGGCGCTTCCTGGGCCCTCCTCACATTTTTGTATCTGGCACTGGGACCAAGGCAATATCTACTCTCTCTCTGAAAAGGAGATCGCCCCTCTGGGCTCAGAGTCTTGTGACTCCAGCTGCTCAGTGTTTGAAATGAGGACCAGCTGCCTCCTCTCCGCCCGGTTCCGTGGCCCTCTTCCACTTGGAACAGTGGCTACTCCCTGTTCCTTAGAGACAGCCCATGAGCAGCTTCATTCCACCGGGAATGACAGCTGCCCGTATTTTAGCGTTTGTTCCTGTAGGATTCCTTACAGGATAGCTGACGGGTTAAGAGTGCAGGTTCAGAGGTGCTCTCTGGATCGAGTCTCCACTCTGCCCCTTACGAGATGAGTAGTCTTGGGCAGGTCACTTAACTGGTGTGTCTCAGTTTCCTCATCTCCAAAATGGGGTTATTGCAGTATCCACCTCATGGGTGCTTATGATTACCTGGAAACTTTTTTCATGAGTCTGTTTTCTCCTTGTCTTGGGGGGATTTAAGAAAAACCCTATGAGATGAATTACATTTTCTAATCAGGGGCGATTCCCAGGGTACCCTCTCCATTAAGCGTCTCTTAGCACAAGTCCTCCCCACTCTCCCTTCATCCATTCCCAAGTCCAAAGTCCTCATACCTGAGCACCTCCCTTGTTCACCTCAAGTAACTTCATGCTGGCTCCGCCCCGCAGGGCTGTCTCTGCAGATGGAGCAATCATTCTCCTCCCCAGGGCCCACGTGCCAGGCTGGGGTGTGTGCTGAAGTTAGGAAATCTCGATTAGCAGTGGAGGGCACAAGGCCCTAGGATCTTGGTAGGAGCTGAGAGATGGAGTCAGAAGGAGTCAGCCTTCCCCTCCCTCAGGCCGATTTTCCTTATTTGTAAAAAGAGGACAGTGACTCCTCCCCTGCCTCCTTCCTATAGCTGCCAGGTGGCTCTGGTCAGGTAATTCATGTGAAGGAGCTTTTATAAGTGTAGATGATAAATAGGCCTAAGGTAGTGAGGTCTCAGTCCTTGCTGCACATTAGAATCACCAGGAGAGCTTTAAAGAAAATGCTGGCCGGGTGCAATGGCTCACGCCTGTAATCCCAGCACATTGGGAGTTCAAGGCGGGTAGATCATCTGAGGTCAGGAGTTCGAGACCAGCCTGGCCAATATGGCAAAATCTCATCTACTAAAAATACAAAAATTAGTGGGGCACGCTGGCACGCACTTGTAGTACCAGCTACTTGGGAGGCTGAGGTAACAGTGAGGCAAGACAACTGCTTGAACCCAGGAGGCAGAGGTTGCAGTGAGCTCACACCACTACACTCCAGCTTGGGCAACAGAGAGAGACTCCGTTTAAAAAAAAAAAAGAGAAGAAAGGAAGAAAGAAAGGAAAGAAGGGAGGGAGGGAGAGAAGGAGGGAGGGAAGGAAGGAAGGAAGGAAGGAAAAGAAAGAGAAAGAAAGAAATAGAAAGAGAAAGAGAAAAGAAGAAAGAAAGGAAGAAAGAAAGAAAGAAGAAAGAAAGAGAAGAAAGAAAGAAAGAAAGAAAGAAAGAAAGAAAGAAAGAAAGAAAGAAAGAAAGAAAAGGGAAGGCAAGAGAAGAGAAGAAAGAAAATGCCAGTGTCATCCCTAACCAAAGATTCTAATTGAATTTGCCTGGGATGGGTCTCAGACCAATAGAACATTCTCCAGGTGATTCTTCTGGGCAGCTAGAGTTGAGAGCCTCTGGTCTCAGAGATTCTAAACTCTCTCTTAGGAAGAGAAGTCCTTCTGTCCTCTCCATTTGCCCTGACCATAGGGTGTCTAGGCAGGGAGTAGGCTGTGGATGGCCCCTCCAAGACCTGTGTCTAAGTCATTGCTGCCTTGGTTGGCTACAGGGCGGCAGCTTGGGGTCATATCTGGTCAGGCAAAATTGACTTTCAGTCTGGGCTTGAGTCCAGCCTCTGCCTGAACGTGTGATATTGAGTAAGTGACTTCACCTGACTGGACTTCCAAGGCCCTCATCTGTGAAATGGGGATAGCAACATCATTTTAATAGTCAGTATTTCGTGACTATTAAAAGACATAACGCAGGTGAAATGCTTAGCTCAGTGTCTGACACATAAGAGGTCCTCAATAGCAGCCCATTAAAAGCTCAAAGCCTCTTCTACTCTTGGGTTGTTTTTGCCATTACATATGGGATCCCAACAATATTAGTTTCCCCCAATCTCTGGGGGCCCCGGTGCTAGTGATGGGTATATGTTGAATCCCAACAATAACCCTAAGAGGGAAGATGTTCCAGGTCTCACTGTCCCTCTTCTACGGGTGAGAAAAGTACAATTCAGAGACATTGAGACCCTTGCTCAGGGCCTCTCACTGGTCCAGGTACCAATCCAGGGCTCATTTCTCTTCATCCTCACCAGCCCCTTACTCTGCCTGAATGCCAAGAAATTGTGCCACCTGTGCTGCATAGGGCTTGAAAATGTCAGGATATGTGGGGGAAGTTAAAAGGAAATGGCACAGGCTAGAAAGAGAGAAAGAAGAGAGAGATGGGTGCTGAGCAGGAAAGCACCTGTGTCCTTGGAACCAGAGGAGGGGCCGGCCAGGAGCTAAAGATGTTTCCAGTGTCTAGGAGTAGGAAGTGGGATGACTTACAGCCTGTCGGTGACCAGGATCTGAGACCCAGCTTCTGGGCTAAGATCTGCTTCAACTATGTGACCTCTGTAGATGGCTTCCCCTTTCAGGGCCTCAGTTTTCTGACCTGTCATGTGGGCACACTAGATTACATCACTGTTTTTCAAGCTGCCAGTTGCCATCCATTAGCAGGTTGTGAAATCAGTTTAGTGGACTGTGACCAGCCATTAAGAAAAAAAAAAAAAAAAGGCGGAAGAGAAAATATCAGAGTACACTGATACATAGTAAGCATTAGCCATGTGAAACCTTGTGTCCGTTCCAGATCCATGTATGTAAAGACTATTAAATAGATTTCTTGATTTGGCCTCTCTCAATAGAGCTTAACCAGTCAGCTAGATACTTTTCAGCATTTTTTTTTTTTTTTGAGACGGAGTCTCCCTCTGTCGCCCAGGCAGGAGTGCAGCGGTGAGATCTCAGCTCACTGCAACCTCCACCTCCCCAGTTCAAGCCATTCTCCTGCCTCAGCCTACCAAGTAGCTGGAACTATAGGCATGTATCACCACGTCCAGCTAATTTTTGCATTTTTAGTCGAGACAGGGTTTTGCCATGTTGGCCAGGCTGGTCTCGAACTCCTGACTTCAGGTGATCTTCCTGCCTCAGCCTCCCAAAGTGCTGGGATTACAGGTGTGAGTCACTGTGCCCAGCCACTTTTTAGCATTTCTATCAGCCCTCATTAACTCTAGACTTCTGTAAAATAAAAATGCATCTATGTCTAGAGAAAAGATGTGGGAAGTAGAGTCTGGGTGGGGGCTAGGGATAGTCCCAGCCACTAGAGTAGCATCACTCCATGTTGGGCCCCCTGTCAGCCCCTCTGTGGTGTGGTCCTCCCTGGAACAGGAGATGGGAGCCCCATCACACACCCGGCGACCAAGTCATTCTCACCCGTCTGCTGCAGGTGATTCAATTACAGAGCCAGGCTGATAAGGATTGAGACGGCTGACTAGCAACTTCCCTTTCACAGTCTGGAGTCTTTCTCTGTGCTTTTCAAGTGACCCCTGCCAAAGAGAGACCACAGAATAAATGGGCAGGGGTTACACTAACATATTTGTGATTATGTTTGGCTGTGATTGACAGTGAACCCCCCCAAAAAACAATAGCTTAGAAAAATAAGACAGAAGCTTATTTCTTCCTTACACGAGAGGCCTGGATGCAGGCAGTTCTGGGCAGGCCAGGTGGTGGCACCATCCTCAGGCCCCAGCTCTGTCCAGTCACCTCTCCACCATCGCTAGGGTATGTATGACCCTGAATGGTCTAAGATGGCTGCTAGAGGCTTGTCCATGTCACTCCAGACAGCAGAATGGAAGAAGAGGAAGAAAACAGGCAAAAGGCATTTGCCAACTGTTTATATAAAGAGGTTTCCTAAAAAAAAAAAAAAAATTGAAAACAGGTATTCGAACAAATATTACCATGTGCACGTTCATAGCAGCACTACTCACAGTAGCTAAAACGTAGGGACAACCCAGATGTCCATCAGCTGATGAATGCATCGACAAAACATGGAATATTCATGTAATAGACTCTCATTCAGCCATAAGAAAAGAATGAGCTACTGATGCATCCTCGAACATGACCGAGCCTTGAAAACATTACGCTAAGTAAAATAAGTCAGACCCAAATCACATATTGTGTGATTCCATTTGTTAATTTATGAAATGCCCAGAATAGGGCCAAGCGAGGTGGCTCACGACTGTAATCCCAGCACTTTGGGAGGCTGGGGTGGGCGGGTCATTTGAGGTCGGGAGTTCGACAACAGGGTGGCCAACATGGTGAAACCCTATCTCTATTAAAAATACAAAAAACAAAAAACCAAACACCGCATGTTCTCACTCACAGGTGGGAATTGAACAATGAGAACACATGGACACAGGAAGGGTCACATCACACACCGGGGGCTGTTGTGGGGTGGGGGGAGGGGGGAGGGATAGCATTAGGAGATATACCTAATGTTAAATGATGAGTTACTGGGTGCAGCACACCAACATGGCACATGTATACATATGTAACAAACCTGCACGTTGTGCACATGTACCCTAAAACTTAAAGTATAATAATAATAAAATTAGAAAAAAAAAGAAAAATACAAAAAAATTAGCCGGGCATGGTGGCGCATGCCCGTAATCCCAGCTACTCAGGAGGGTGAGGCAGGAGAATCACTTGAACCTGGGAAGCAGAGGTTGCAGTGAGCCGAGATCGTACCACTGCACTCCAGCCTGGGGGACAGAGGGAGACTCCGTCTCAAAAAAAAAAAAAAAGAAAAGAAAAGAAAGAAAAAGAAATGCCCAGAATAGGCAAATCCATAGAGACAGAAAGAGTTGGGGTTGGCAGGGGCTGGGGATAGGAGGAGATGGGGAGTTCCTGCTAATGGAGTGGGGGATTCTTTGGAGAGTGATGAAAAAGCTCTGCCACTAGACAGTGGAGATAATTGCATACTGTGAATGTACTAAATGCCCCTGAATTGTACATTTTAAAATGGTTTAAATGGCAATTTTTATGTTGTGAATTTTACCTCAATTTTTTAAAAGACAGAGTTCGTGGAAGTTAATACCTATAACTTCTGCCTATAAGCTTTTGGCCTAAATTTACCCCACAGCCACTGAGCCAGAGTGGAGCCTGGGAAAGTAGTGCCTGTACATATGGAGGATTTCATTACCAGGAAAGAAGGAGCGAGTGAACATCGGGATAGATATTTATCTGGCAGTCCACCACATTAGAATTGCTGCTGGCACTGATGTTCTCAGGAAAAAAAATCTGAGAAATTGCCCCAGGCCTGACACTGGAGTTAAGCATTAACTCAGGGAGGTGGCACGGAATCAGAGTTTGGAGATGTCACACTGTGGGCAAACCACCTCTCCGGCCTCCATGTGCTCGCATCTGGAATAAGGGTTAGGAGTATGTGATTGGTCTCTAAGGTTTCTTTTCCCGCTCATGTCTTTTAAGTGTGTACGTTGATGAGTCAGTTCTAAGAATCATGTGACTCCTGTCTCTTCTTCTCCTCCCTTCACCCAGACTGGTGCAGAAGACAGCCCTGAGGCTTGGAAATATACATAAAGCTGTAAACTTGAGAACCTTAGACAGCTGAGTACCTTCCCCTCCTCTCTTTCCCTCCACATTCGGACAGGGTGGGCTGTGATGAGTGACATATCAAGGGCTTTGGGGTTGGGGAGACAGGATCATTGGATCCTTGATTTGGGGGCTGGCAGAGCAATCCTAGGGTTAAGGGACAGGACAATGACTGACGGAGGCAGCCTGTGAAGGGTTCAGAACCACACCGGAAGGTTGATGAGCACGCTCTCAGCTGGCAGCCCCTACTCGGGGATGCAGGGCAGGCTGTCCCCTTTGTCCAGCTCCCCTGAAGACGGCTCTTTTGGAAGAGATGTTTTCCTTCCAGGAGGTTGCTCTCTCCCCTCTGTCGGAATCCAAATGCTAGCAGGTGGACGATGCAGCATGAGGGCCCCTCACCACTTAGGGCACCTTCTGGACTCAAAATCCTGCATGAGACCCTCTTCCAGAAGGAGGTTCCAGGACCACAGTGACAGGGTAGAGTCAGTAAGGCCTGGTGAAAAGGAAACACCATTTTTTCTTCCAGACTACTCTTAATACTTCCTAACCGCCAAGTGTGTGGGATTTGTTCTCATACCAAGCGATTTGCAGTGGACACCCACCGGGTGTCCTACACTTCAACTCAATTCTCACACTGTTTGGAGTTAGCACACAGCCCACAGGGAGTGCACGCACCCCTCAGTCCCACAAGACTGCCCCCACTTCAGATGCCAGTGCTTCAGAAGTTGTCACCTGTGCTTCTGACGGACCAGATTTAAATCGGGAGTTCCCACCAGCCCCTTCTCAGGTTTGAAGATTTGCTAGAACAGCTCACAGAACTCAGGAAAACGGACGACCGGCTTATGATAAAAGGATACAACTCAGAAGCAGACAGATGGAAAAGATGCCTGGGACAAGGTGTGGGGAGTGGCACAGAGCCCCCATACCCCCCTCCCAGCACTTCCATGAGTTCAGCCTGGAAGCTCCTCAGGCCCCATCCTTTGGGGTTTGGGTTTTTATGAAGACTTCATTTATAGGCATGATTCATTAAGTCATCAGTCATTGGTGACGAAATCAACCTCCAGTCCCTCTCCCCTCTATGGAAGTGGGTAGTGGGCATGAGGCTGAAAGTCCCAAGTCTCTAATCACTGGTTGGTTCCCCTGGCAACCAGCTCCCATCCTGAGGCTATCCAGGAGCTGCCAGTACCAGTCATCTCATTAGCATACAAAAAGTCACCCATCAATTTGGAGGTTCCAAGGGTTTCAGGAACTTTGTGCCAAGAAAAAGCAGAGATCAAATACATATTTCTCATTATGCCACACCTGGGTTCAGAATCCTGGCTCTGCCAATTTCCAGGCATGCAGTGAGTTGAGATCATGCCACTGCACTCCAGCCTGGGTGACAGAGCGAGATTCCATCTCAAAATTTAAAAAAAGAAAGAAAGAAAGAAAAGAAAAGAAAAAGAAAAAAGAAGAGCTCTCAAATAAGAACCTCAGTTAAACTACCTGGTCTCTCTGAGCCTTGGTTCCTCATTGTAAGATTTCATTGACCACATACATAATGTGTTCTGTGGACTGCACATAGCAGTTGGCATAAAGAAGGCTGGTGACAAAAGTGAGCCCCACTTTTCCTCCTCCCCCAGCTCGGAGCAGTCTCGCACATCCCACAGCCACCCTAACAGGGAGCAAGGCTCGCTGGTGCTGCTGGGGCTCACACTTAGTGTCAGAAAAGGCAGAGATGATGAGTGCGAGTGCGAGCTCTGGAGCCTGCAGTCCTCCACTGTGGAGTGTGGTGACAACGACCAAGGTACCTGGTTTCTCTACACCTTGGCTTCCTTGTCTGTAAAACAGGGCATCTATAAGTGCCTGCCTCATAGAGTTAATGAACTAATGCACATAGACACTTTGGAAGATGGCTGGCACACAAATGCCCAGTAAACTTCAGCTAATAGTATGATCACCACCACCACAGTCACCCCAGGTCTGACCTAGTGGGACGTGCAAAGTGCCCCTTATGTTCTTTCTGCAGGTTTCCATGTTGGGAGGCACCCTGGAGCTCAGTTTTTTTCTTTTTCATCCTCTCTAGGGACAAGACATTGGTCTCTGGGATGAATGGGAGGGGCCTCTACTGTTGACACAGCCACAGCAAACAATGCATGAGCTTTGGTGGAGCAAAGAAGGGTGTGGGCCTGTTGGGAGAGGCAGGTGCCAGCAAGAGATGCTGAGTACCCCGCCCCTCTTTCCTTACCACTGTGCCGGACAAAGAGCCATCTGGAGACAGACTTTCTACTTTCAAAGAACTCATGGTCTAGAGTGAGCTTTATCTGGAAAAGGACACGCATCCTTTGGGATTTGGAAGGCTCAAGTGGTCTGAAACCACATGTTCCATAGAGTTCCTGTTTCTTAAAAATAAATATTTCCAGAGGTTCTTATTTTAGAGCTCTTCTTTTTTCTTTTTCTTTTCTTTCTTATTTTTTTTTTTTTAAATTTTGAGATGGAATCTCGCTCTGTTACCCAGGCTGGAGTGCAGTGGCACGAAATGATCTCAACTCACTACAAGCTCTGCTTCTCAGGTTCAAGTGATTCTCTTGCCTCAGCCTCCTGAGTAGCTTGGATTACAGGCATGCGCCACTATGCTGGGCTAATTTTTTAATTTTTAGTAGAGACGGGGTTTTGCCATATCGTCCAAGCTGGTCTCGAACTCCTGACCTCAAATAATCCACCCACCTCGGCCTCCCAAAATGCTGGGATTACAGGTGTAAGCCACTGCACCCAGCCAGCCCTTCTTTTTTCTAAAGTGAGTAAAGCTCTACCAAATCTCAACTGGCTGGGATGCACAGAAAGTAGTGAGCAAGGTTGGCAGGAGGAGAGGGGAGAAAGTTGGGGGCCGTTTCCCTAGAGAGATCTGGCATCTATCAGCTGTACACAGCCATCTAGGGCTTCGTGTTTGCCAGTGTCTGAGTTCTGGGCTGTCTCTGTTGGTTATTCGGGTACAGGAATGCTCATTTTCCCCCTGCTCCCTCTGTCCTTTCTGTCCTACCTTATTTCTTCCCTTCATTGAACAGATCCTTATTGATTGCACAAATGTCTCAGTTTCCCTGAATTTGTGAAAAAAACCTATTAATTTATTCTTTCAATGAATATTTATTAAATGAATGAGTGAGTGGATATTTGAATGAATGAATTTTAGCCCCTGAGCTGGGAGTAAGCTCACCTCTTGAGTCCCCTCTTTCCAATGGCAGGTTGGCTCACCATCCCAGGGAGCCTGCATTTTACTGGAGAGGGTGCCTATGGCGACCCTCTGCCCCATCTCCAGTGCTCTTGAGTGGAAGCCCCTCCCCAGTCCTGCCCTGGCCCCCACTCGCTCCTGTCTCACCTTTCTCTCTTCTCCACGCAGGGCCCATGCTCCAGACAAATAACATCACTCCTTCTCTTGTGCTTTTGGGCCTCTCCTTCCCACTGTCTAGAATGCAGGCAGCTCTATGGGCACCCGACAAAATTCTCTCTCCTTTCAAGGACCAGCATTTTCAGTGTAGCTTTTCCTGATACCTACAACTGAAAGTGATTTTTTTTTTCCTGCCTGCATCTCGCATACACCTTTCCTGGATTTACCCCATTCCATCATTCATGATCACTTATGTTTGTCTTATCCACTGCTGAAGCTCTTGGAGAGTTATAACTACACTTCATACACGTGCACACTCCCAACATTGTGTCTCATACAATGTCCTATGAATAATAGTTGCTCTAATATTTTTATTGAATGAATACTTCATATTCACTTTTCCTTGTAGACTAAATTTTGAGCTGTTTTCATGATGGTCATCTCATGACATTAGTCTTTTCTTTCTTTATTCATTTATTCTTTCATCCATTTATTTATCTAATTATCCTAATACAGTCAAGCAGTGTGCTAGGTATCAGAATATAAAGATCAAGAGGGGGCCGGGTGCAGTGGCTCATGCCTGTAATCCCAGCACTTTGGGATGCCAAGGCGTGCAGATCACTTGAGCCCAGGAGTTTGAGACAAGCTTGGGCAACATGACAAAACCCTGTCTCTACAAAAAATACAGAAGTTAGCTGGGAGTGGTGGCTCAGGCCTGTAGTCCCAGCTACTAGGGAGGCTGAGGTGGGAGAATCCCTTGAGCCCAGGAGCCAGAGGTTGCAGTGAGCCAAGATCACACCACTGCACTCCAGCCTGGGGCAACAGAGCCAGCCCCTGCCTCAAAAATAAAATAGAATAAAAGATTAAGAAGGGATGTTCTGATGCAGAGAGATGGACACATATAAAAAAGAGCTGTGTCTGGCACTGGAACGCACCCTCACACTCTCATTGGAGCCGTGGCCTCTTTGTAGAGACAGAGACCAGTTTGGTTTGCAGAAGAATGGGTGATGTAACCTCTTAAACATAACTTGTAGGAAGATTTCCCAAAAAGTTTATATCAGTGAACACCTGGTACATCATGGCATCTCTCATAAACCCTTCTCAGTTTAGCTCAGTCATCTTCACAACCATGTGAGAATGAATCAGGAGGGTGGATTTTGAGATGTTTGTCCTCGGGTCTTAACCAGGTCGTTCATGGCCTTTGACCTGCTCCTATAAACAGCTCTTGCCAGTGAGCATTTGCAAGTCCCCTCTGGGCCGAGGATTCCCCATTCACTAGGCCTAGAAACACTGCTCAGAGTCTCTGCCAGCCTCCCTAGCATCAGATGCCCAGGCCAACACTGAGGTGTTGCAAATACAGGGAAGGTAAAGGATGCAAAAGTAAATATTTGCTGGATACTGGAGAGGCGAAACATGCTTGGTGTCTGGGGACACACAAGAGGACAACAAAGAAGCCAAACCACAGTGATGGGTGTGAGAGAGGTATCCTCCCTTCAGTTCTTTTTTTTTTTTTGAGACAGAGTTTTGCTGTTGATGCCCAGCCTGTAGTGCAATGGCGTGACTTTGGCTCACTGCAACCTCCGCCTCCCAGATTCAAGTGATTCTCCTGCCTCAGACTCTTGAGTAGCTGGGATTACAGGGGTGAATCACCATGCCCAGCTAATTATTTGCATTTTTAGTAGAGACGGGGTTTCACCATGTAGGCCAGTTTGGTCTCAAACTCCTGACCTCAGGTGATCTGCCTGCCTCAGCCACACAAAGTGCTGGGATTACAGGCATGAGCCACCATGCCCAGTGCCTCCCTTCAGTTCTGCTGGAGCCCCCATCCACAAAGCAATGAGAAATGCTGAAAGCAGACAGAACGTAGGTGCTCTGGTGACATAGTTCTCCTCGTTGATTGGTTGGAGCTCCACTGAACATTTGGCCTGTTCCTTAAGGGCCGAGTGACAGCTCAGCAGATGGAGGGGGGAAAGACACTCTCAGCTGTGGGAACAGGATGCACAGAGATTCAGCTGTCTGAAAGGGCAGAGCATTTTCTATGATGTTGCATCCTGTGAGCTGGCATAACTGAGTCTGGAAAGATTGAATGGGAATAGGTTGTGATGTTCTTGCTATGCAAGATCAAGGTCTTTGGATTTTAATGTGATTCTTTCTAGGAATTTTGCTCTGCCCTTGACGAACCTCACCCCAAAGCTGCTCTTTGGTAACTTACACCCTTCCCCCACACCACCGTCCCTTGCCTCCTAGGATTTCAGGTTCTCCTTTCTGCCTCACAGCTCTAGGAGTCCAAAGTATCAACTGGCAGACGGCCTTCAACCGACAAGCGCATCACACAGACAAGTTCTCCAGCCAGGAGCTCATCTTGCGGAGAGGCCAAAACTTCCAGGTCTTAATGATCATGAACAAAGGCCTTGGCTCTGACGAAAGACTGGAGTTCATTGTCTCCACAGGTACCTGCTCATTCCCCTCCTTGCCCAAACACACACATACCTGAGTAGCCCTTGTGCATTCAAGGACTGATGGGGACCACACTGGGGCCACTGGCATTGGGCTCTAGCCTTGCTCTGTCATTGATTCAGTGTGGCCTTGGGCAAGTTGCTGTCCATCTCTGAGCCTGAGAGTCACCATCCTCAAATCAAGAGGGATCTGGCCTGTATGTTCATTCCAGTTACTTCCAGTGGTAGAATATGGCACTTCATTGGCTCATGTCCCCCAGAGGGGGGTTGTATTGGAACCTGGTCTCTCCACAGTCTGACCAGTGCTTGTTGGTTTTTCTCAACCTCTGTCTTCTTTGACAGGGCCTTACCCCTCAGAGTCGGCCATGACGAAAGCTGTGTTTCCACTCTCCAATGGCAGTAGCGGTGGCTGGAGTGCAGTGCTTCAGGCCAGCAATGGCAATACTCTGACTATCACCATCTCCAGTCCTGCCAGCGCACCCATAGGACGGTACACAATGGCTCTGCAGATCTTCTCCCAGGGCGGCGTCTCCTCTGTGAAACTTGGGACGTTCATACTGCTTTTTAACCCCTGGCTGAACGGTAGGTGTCTAACCACCCACACTCTCAGCCCTGGCCTAAGCTAGAAAAGAAAAAGGGGATGGGGGAAATGACCTTCACAGGCTCAAGTTTGATTAGGGAAAGTCCATGGGCTGTGGAAAGGGCGCAGAAGCTAGAAATGAGGAGCTCTGACACTTAAGCAGCTGTCTGAGTCTGGGCAGTCCCTCTATCTCTCCAAGCCCCAATGTCCTCACCATTAAATGGACATCCTGCTGTTTCTTCTGGGAATATTGTCGAGATCACATTGAGCTTTTACAAACTACATAGCATGGTTCATTTTAAGGGACAATACCACAGTATAATTCCACAGCATGGAGATAGCTTTCTGCCAGAAAGAGCAGGTGTCTTATCCCTGGGGTCTCATTTTCAGACCCTCAGGTCATGCTAGCTTCTCTTTCCAGTTCATAGTTCCCACAATTGGAGTTGGAAGAATTACAACCCAAGGGTCAGGGGAGGGCTAAGGGTGGGGCTTGCTCCAACCCCCAGGCTGGTTCAGGAGTGGGAGGAGAGGAGGAATGATCCCTACAGTCCTCCGAGGATTCTAGCCCCTGGTGTCTGCTTTTTGTATCAAATAGCGGATAGCGTCTTTATGGGTAACCACGCTGAGAGAGAAGAGTATGTTCAGGAAGATGCTGGCATCATCTATGTGGGAAGCACAAACCGAATTGGCATGATTGGCTGGAACTTTGGACAGGTAAAAGGATCATAAGGAAGCTAAGGGTAATGTCCCTGTTACCCAAGAATCTCAGCAGCTTGCCCCACAGATCAATAGGAAGTCCCACATCTATCCATCTGCCTGCCCTTCTATTTGTTCATGCATTCAGAAGACTTTCATTGGCCACCTATTATGTGTCAGACCCTGGGATCCACGCTAAGGATACAGGAGATGAATAAGACAGATCCATCTTTGAGGGGGTCGCAATCTAGTGGGCAAGACAGAACACACACATAACTCAATTGATGGCGATGAAGTAGTATTGGTGCCAGGATGCACAAATAAATATAAGGCCCCCTAGAGACACTGGGACAGTAATGTAGCTTCTGTTTTTCATTCCATGTAACAATGTGATGAAACTTCCTTAGTGTGCCCACCCAGCCTTTCCAAGCCACACCCTCTTGGTCCTTTATTATAGCAATCCCCATTTGAGTCTACAGAGTTCTCAGATTTGGTCAGTTTAGAAAACTTTCAGGGATGCCCTCCACCCTTTATTTTATCCACCAGACAAAGGCATTAGAATAAAGCACCTCGGGCAGAGTGCCTTGGATATCAGAAAGATGTGTGCTTGGACCATCTACAGACCCTGTCTGTAGTCAACTGGAGCAAGTTGGCTGTCTCCTTTATTGGGAGGAAGAAAAAAAAGAGAAGGATAGGACACAGAGTGCATCTAGGAGTGGAAGAGAGGCTATTTCTTTTTTTTTTGATGGCATAGTTAGGGAGGGCCTCACTTAGAAAGGAGCCTTTGATCAGGAACCGGAAGGAGATGAGGGCACCAGACAGAGACCTTGGGAAAGAGCACGAGGCAGAAGGAAAAGCAAATGCAAAGACCTAAGGCAAGAGGAGCTCGGCCTTCTCAATTTGAGAAGCAATGACTTCAATTAAGTCTTATTTTGTGAAAAAGGCTTCAAATACATATACTTTGGCAAGAGATTTTATTTTTATAACTAGTTCTCCAGGCGTCTCAGTAACATGCTCAAGATTGCAGGCAGGCCAGGTGCAGTGGCTCACGCCTGTAATCTCAGCACTTTGGGAGGCTGAGGTGGGTGGATCTCCTGAAGTCAGGAATTCGAGACCAGCCTGGCCTATATGGCAAAACTCTGTCTCTACTAAAAATACAAAAATTAGCCGGGTGTGGTGGCACGGGCCTGTACTCCCAGCTACTCGGGAGGCTGAGGCAGGAGAATCACTCGAACCCAGGAGGGGGAGGTCACAATGAGCCGAGATCATACCACTGTACTCCAGCCTGGGTGACAGAGCAAGACTCCATCTCAAAAAAAAAAAAAAAAAAAAAAAAAAAAGGACAGGAGGCAGAGCTAGAAGGAAACTCTGAGATGAGTTTGACCTGATTATACAGATGGAGAAATCGAGGCCAGACAGGCTAAACAGCTTGCTCCTGAGGTTTGTGGCAGCCGGGGTGTCGGCTAGACCAGGCCACCTCCCATGCATTCACTTTAAGAGAGTTTGCACAAGGTCTTATGCTTTTTTCTTTTTAATAATTTTTTATTTATTATCCTTTTCTCTCTTTTTTTTTGTTTCAAAAGCTGCCTTTGAGGAAATACACAGGGTCTTGTGTGTAGCGAGTGCTCTGGATGAGTTTGCGGGGTTGAGGGCTGGGTGTGGTGGCTGTCCTCAGTAGCTCTCAGTTCCAGAGGCCACAGAGTCAAAGGATCTGATAGTTCCTGTGGTTCTCTCCAGAGTAGTTCCCTTCTTGAGCCAACTCTCCTTGTCATTTCTTTCATTGTAATGTATGTTCTCATTCTGAACAGTTTGAAGAAGACATTCTGAGCATCTGCCTCTCGATCTTGGATAGGAGTCTGAATTTCCGCCGTGACGCTGCTACTGATGTGGCCCGCAGAAATGACCCCAAATATGTTGGCCGGGTGCTGAGTGCCATGGTGAGTAACAGGAAAACGATCACAACTGGTTGTCATCATATATTGAACACCACCTATGGGCTAGGCACGCACACTCTTTATATATGTCATCTCATTAAAGCCTCACCAATTACAGCTGGTGGTTAGAACCATCTGCATTTTACCAACTTGGAGCACAAGGCCCCTCTAAGTTACAGGGCTTGCCTGAGGCACACAGTGAGTATGCGGCAGAGGCAGAGCCAGACCCAGGTCCAGCCAGCTTCAAAGCCCTTTCCACCACATCATGAAGCCTTTCTCAGAGGAAAAGGGAACTTGCTCTTTGAGTGCCTGCCAAGGATGGGAGAATGCAAAGCTAGGGCTCTGCTCCATCATTGGGCCTCCTGGGAAAGGAAGCGAGACCCCTGTTGAGCTGGAGGTGGTGACCTCCTTTGCCTACCTCATCTCTTCCACGGCCCAGAGCACAGCCCAGAGTGTCAGATGGTAGGCTGCCTCATTCATGATCTAGATGGGGAAACAAGCTTGGAGAACTGAAGTGGCTTGCTCAAAGCACACAGCGTGCAAGTCAGACCAGAACAAGGCCTCCATGGAAAAGGCCTGTGCCCCTACAACAGGCACACACACACACTCTCACACACTCACACACACTCTCTCTCTCTCACACACACACACACACACAAGCTAGATCCCCTAGGAGGCATCTATGGCTCTGCACTCATTGTGCAGAGAATGTCTCCATCCAGTCTGGGCGTGGTGGCTCACACCTCTAATCCCAGTGCTTTGGGAGATGGAGGTGGGAAGATGGCTTGAGCCCAGGAGTTTGCCACCATCATGGGTAAAATAGTGAGACCTCATCTCTACAGAAATTTTTTTTAAAAAACTAGCCAAGCATAGGCAGACACGGTGGCTCACACTTGTAATCCCAGCACTTTGGTGGGTGGATGACTTGAGCCCAGGAGTTCAAGACTAGCCTGGACAACATGGCAAAACCCTGTCTCTACAAAAAAAAAAAAATTAGCAGGGCATGGTAGCATGTGCCTGTAGTCCCAGCTACTTGGGAGGCTGAGGCGGAAGGATCACTTGAGCCCAGGAGGTGGAGATTGTGGTGAGCCAAGATCATGCCACTGTGCTCCAGCCTGGGTGACAGAGTAAGACCCTATCTCAAACAAACAAACAAAAATTAGCCAAGCATGGTGGCACATACCTGTAGTCCCAGCTACTCAGGAGGCTGAGACAGGAGGATTACTTGAACCCAGGAGCTTGAGGTTACAGTCAGCTATGATGGCACCACTGCACTCAGGCCTGGGTTATAGAGCAAGACCCTGTTTCCAAAAATATTCATCCAAAATATCTAAACCTAGATCAACCTGCTCAAAAGTTGTAAGTTAAAAAGCAAAAAGTCATGATCAGGCACAGTGGTTCACACCTGTAATCCCAGGACTTTGGGAGGCTGAGGCAGAGAATCACTTGAGCCCAGGAGTTTGAGACCAGCCTGGGCAACATAGTGAGACCTCATCTACACACACACACACACACACACACACACACACACACACACAGAAAGGAGCCAGGCATCGTGACACATGCCTGTAGTCCCAGCTACTTGGGAGGCTGAGCTGGGAGAATTGCATGAGTCCATTAGTTGCAGGCTGTAGTGAGCTGTGATTGCACCACTGCACTCCAGCCTGGGTGACACAGCAAGAGCCTGTCTCCAAAAACAAAAGGCAAAAAGTCAAAGTGAATTCTTTACTTTAACCTTCTTAAACTAAGTAATTACCCAGAAATCCTGTAACCTTTATTTATTTATTTCTATGGTTCATGGTTTAGGCATTTCTTGATCTCTTGACTTTTGAGTTGGATATGTCCATGCTAATGAGCTAGTTACTTGGTTATAAAGGTGAACAACTTCTCAGCTGCATGATAAATATCCGGGGTGCATCTGAGAGGGCTTTTGGAAAGAGCTGAGTGTTAGACTGAGCCTGGCAGGAAAGGAGTAAGGTGGGCCTGGGGAACTTAGAAGCTCTAAAGAGATGAATGAGGACCAGAGTAGCCGAGGGAGGGTATGGAGAGAAAGTGAGCCTGGGGCAGAATCTTGAAACAAAATGGCCTAGAAGAGGTGGGATTAAAGCCCTGGTGACTTAGAAAGCTGAGCCTCTTTGGCCTAGGAGAGAGTGGGTGAGGCCAGTGGCTCCTGCAGCCGCTGACTCACTTGCACCCCAGGGCCAAACCACTTTATCGTGGAGCCAATTTCCTCAGCTGCACCTCCCAGATGCTCCGTTCAGACCTCCCAGCTGGGCTGGGCCATGAACTAATTATGGCCTGTGCGGAGCTTTGAAATGCTCAGCTTTCAGCCAGAGATGACTGTGCTGATAGCCACTTTGGAGGCTGGAGCACCAGTGACTCAGGAGATGGGGAAGGGCTGCGCAACCTTCCATCTCTAAGGAGGCCCTTTCTTGCCTGACTCTGCCATGACAGCCCAGGACCTCCTGGAAGGGGTGCAGAACTCACCACTGCACTGAGGGGCTGGCAAGGCTGGGCATGGCCTGTCCTGGGCAAGGATCCTTCTGTGTCCAGACTGTCCATTCTCATAGGCCTTGCCACTTACAGGCACTCCAAGGAGAAGGGGTAGGACACACAGGCTGGAGGAGCCCTCGGAGATCCTGGTCCAGCCTCTCATTGCACAGTTCAGATAAACGACAGCCAAAGTTTCATAAACCCTGACCCTTGGCTACAGAAGACACCTCAGAGCGCCTTTGTCCTAACTTTCCCTTGAAAATTCCCTTCCCTATTGGAAGGTGAAGAACTAAGGCCTAGAGAGATGAACAGACCTTTGTGTCATCAGGTTGGCAAGCGGCAAGGTGGGGCTTGTAACCTCGGTGTCTCCTTCTCTCTTTTAACTTTTATTATGGAAAAGTTCAGACCTATATAAAAGTAGAGGGAAAAGCATAATGAACTCCTGTGTATGCATCACAAGCTTCAGCAATTACCTCTTCAAGGCTGGTGTCATTTCATCTCTGACCCTCTCTTTCACAGATGATTTGATAAATCTTAGACATTACACATTTGTCATAATTTCACCTGTAAATATTTCCAAGTGTGTCCCTAAAAGACAATGGAACTCAGGTCTCGATTTCTAGTCCAGTGATCTTTCCAGGCTGCCTCTTGGTTGTGTCACTTAGATTAGAACGTCACCTTAAATTGAATAAATGAATGAGTAAACTAACAAATGAACAAATAGCTGAATGAATGAAAGAAAAGAAATATTCTGTCTTTATTCTCTCCCAGAAGAAGTTAGTTGCTAAAGTTCTAAAGTGATCTTTTTGGCTTGGTGCGGTGGCTCACACCTGTAATCCCAGCACTTTGGGAGCTGATGTGGGTAGATCACTTGAGGTCAGCCTGAGCAACATGGTGAAACCTCGTCTCTATTAAAAATATAAAAACTAGCCGGGCATGGTGGCACGCATAATACCAGTTACTCAGGAGGCTGAGCCAGGAGAATTGCTTGAACCCGGCAGGCGAAGCTTGCAGTGAGCCAAGATCACACCACCGCACTCCAGCCTGGGCGACAGAGAGAGACTCTGTATCAGAAAATAACAATAATAATAATAATAAAATAAAATAATTTAAAAATAATTAAAAATAAATAAAATAAAATAAAATAAAAATAAATAAATAAATAAATAAATAAAGTGATCTTTTTGTAAGACCATACACCAAAAAAGAGTTTCAAACCATGGACTCCCAGGCAGACTGTGATAGCAGTGATAGCCTGTGAATTCTTACCTGCCAGAAGTCCTCTGCAAGCTGGATTTGTGCCCTGCCTTGCCACAGACAAGCTGTGCTATCTGTTTCCCATGTCAGGCTGCTGCATAGGAATGACGTATGGATCAAGGACACTCAAACATGGCCTGTTTGGGAAAGCACCTCTAAACTCATAAACCACTCCATACCCCTAAGGGTTGGTTTACAATGACCATCCCCAAGTCACCTAGAAAGATAAAGAAAAGTTCAATCATGGTCCTTGGCTTCCTTCCTCATCTCCCCACCTTGTCCTCTGAATTCTGCATGTCAGTCTCCCTAGGAAAGGCATTAGTGTTGACTCATTTTGGGGGGGGGTGGTTTCTGCCCAGATCAATAGCAATGATGACAATGGTGTGCTTGCTGGGAATTGGAGCGGCACTTACACGGGTGGCCGGGACCCAAGGAACTGGAACGGCAGCGTGGAGATCCTCAAAAATTGGAAAAAATCTGGCTTCAGCCCAGTACGATATGGCCAGTGCTGGGTCTTTGCTGGGACCCTCAACACAGGTACCTTGGGTGTGGTGTGCCTTGGCTGGGTCAGTGGGTGGCAGTGGGCTATGCCAAGGTACCATCTCCACCACCTGAGTCCTCACACCCACCTTGACTTGCAGCGCTGCGGTCTTTGGGGATTCCTTCCCGGGTGATCACCAACTTCAACTCAGCTCATGACACAGACCGAAATCTCAGCGTGGATGTGTACTACGACCGCATGGGAAACCCCCTGGACAAGGGTAGTGATAGTGTATGGTAAGTATCTCATCTTTTCCCTGAACCTTGAGCACCACATTTGAGTGGCTTCTCGCTCTCACCATCCTCCTGGGACCCAGGTCCAAACAGGAGTTGCAAGGCAAGTAACATGTCATCACAGGGTGTAGAATGGAAATGCTGGCAACGCTGATTACACACTTAGCAGCACCCAAGACACCTCTTCTCAGTGCTCTGCGGTCTGCTAGTCTGGTCTATCTTGCTGCCGTCAAACGAAGGATCTGATCCCAGTGAAAGACAGGGCCCCTAAATTCACTCTGAATTTATGGGATCCATTGGACCTTATACTACTATAGAACATACAAGTTGAAACTATCACTTTTCCAGCAAGAAATATACGTTTGTTTCATTTCAGGTAATCCATATGACTTACAAACTTTCTTAAAGAGAATAAGAAAAGCAACACATCTTCTCTTAGCATATATATATATATATAAAAGCATATATATATAAGCATATATAAAAGTATATATATAAGCATATATATACACATATATATACATATATACACACACATATATACATATATATATATATACCTGTTATATACCTTGTTTGACATCAAAAGTTCAGAGTTTATTCTGGATTCTGGATGAAAACAATTACTTTTTTTGAGATGGAATTTCATTCTTGTTGCCCAGGCTGGAGTGCAATGGCACAATCTCAGCTCACTGCAACCTCAGGGTCCCAGGTTCAAGTGATTCTCCTGCCTCAGCCTCCCAAGTAGCTGAGATTACAGGCATGCACCACCATGCCTGGCAAGAGACGGGGTTTCACCATGTTGGTCAGGCTGGTCTTGAACTCCTGACCTCAGGCCACCCACCCGCCTCAGCTTCCCAAAGTGCTGGGATTACAGGCATAAGCCACTGCACCCGGCCAAAATGTTTTATATATATTTGGGCATTTATATTCCTAACCATAAGTATGCCATGTGCTCACTATCAATACACACACACATGCAATTTAATGATAGATGCCACTGGAAGTAGGTTATATGAAATGTGTAGACATATACCTGTAACTGCATAGAGCACTAGATAGATAGATATTATATAGATAAAAATAGATATTGTTACAAGTGTTTAAGGTTATATCATATACCAAGTTATTACTGGATGGCAATTGGCAATGATGTCTATATCTGTATATACACAGAAGTATCTATGTGTCTATATAAAGTACCCATCTATCTATTGTTTTGATCCATTTCAAAGGCTACACACACACATAATTGCTCACATGCATGTATATGGCTAGATAATCGTATGACAGATGTCATCTTATTTTCAGATGTTCAATTTTGAGATAGTCTACATAAAATATTTGTATTACTTATCATTCCCAGAATCAGTATATCTAACTTACCTGAAATGTGCTTAATGTAACTAAGGGTATAAAATGAAAGGAAAATTGATAATAATGGAAAACACCGTTAAAACAAATAAATAACAACTCCATGCCAACAACCGAATTGAGTAATAAAAGCATCCCTTCCCTTCTGAAGGAGAGTGAGGTTTATGTAACTCACCCCAGGGTCAATGGATTCTGGGGTTTTATTGGGGGAGAGAAAGCTTATTTAAGGAGTTTCTTTCTTGATCCGCACATAGACAACTTTCTCTCTAATGATGTTGCTTACTTGTGGCCAGACTTTGTTTTCCAACTTCTCATGAGTGAGTGTCTTTTATTTTCCCTGGGCTTCTTTGTTCTTGTGTCCAAAATCCCATCGCAACCAGCTCTGATCACTGGGGCTATGCCATTCCTAACTTTAGTTTCTTCTACAAAAGGAGATGGTTGGTGAGACAAGTTGGGGGTCCCCTCGGCATATCCTTTCTGTGATTATCCTGTACACTAGGAACTGCAGGGACGTGGAAAGCTTAAGTCTCAGTTCCTCCACTGAAAGTATTTTTATGGTGCTGTTAGGAGACAGGGGGTGGGGAAGCCACTAGTAGAGGCTAATTAGCAACACACCATGGTGTGTGATGCCCAGGCAAGTGATTCAGACAGGGATACCAGGAACTCGGAGGAAATTCTCAATGAAGGCGTCCTGGAAACAGGAAAGTGAGACTTTTAAGCTAAATTTAGAATTATAACCCAGGTCTCCTGGGTAGTGATTCACACTGCCTCCCACATAAGCTTAACATCACCTTTGGGAGAAGTAGGAGCTGATGGAGACAATTCCAGGGTGGCTCCATGGTCATTTCTGTGGCCTCATGGAAGGGGGCCAGGTGCAGAAGCTCTGACTGTTCCTGAGGATCTTGTCACCCCTCCCTTCCTCTCCCCTTTTCTGAACCTTCTCAGAAAGCCAAGGGAGCTGATAGTTACTCCCTACACCATTCCCTACAGCTGATGGTTGGGGGAGCCAGCCCTGGAGGGCATGAGAACAGGCAGTCCCAAGCACTAGCTCCAGCCCTACTACCAAATTGCTGTGAGGCTTGCACAAGGCAGTTTATCCTCCTGGTCCCAAGTTTCTTCATATGTGAAATATAAGGGTTGGCCTAGGACTAGATGATTTCTTAAGTCCTTTGCCAGCTTAAATGTTTAAATTCTCGGGAGCTTCAGCCCACTCCACTTTCTATAAGAGAGCTAGCCCTCCCAAGGGAGCCCTGCTGTTCCTTCCTCCTTGAATCCCATGCAGGGGAGAGCTAAACCAAGAGCCAGTTTCTGCCTGGAGTGAAATTACTAAGCTATTATTATAAGGGCAACTGGAGTTTGGACAGAAAACCTCTGATATGAATCTTTGTATGTTGCCAAAAAGTGTTGAAAGCCTTAGAACTGTGCCCAGATTTGCCTAAAGTAATAGAATGTGAGAATCAAGGGAGATTAAGCATTAGAAGTGCTTAGTAATAGTAACAGCAACAACTAATAATTTGTTGAGCAATTGTTGTGTGCCAGGTACTGTTTTAAGTGCTTACATTTCGTCTTCACAAATGACGTAGGCATTGTTATTTTCATCCCCAATTTATTTTTTATGGATGAGAAAACAAAGGCTCCGAGAGAAGTAACTTGTCTAAGGGTGAACACTTGGAGACATGTAGACATTCTAAGCACATAACATTATGTAAGTTCCTTGCCTTTGCTACACCTCAATTTCCCACTTGTAAAACAAAAGGCCAGATCAGGGGACCTCAGTGACATTTTCTAGGCCTTTCTTTTAATCAGATTCAAAGCAGCCAGTGGGGTAAATTTTTTTCTAAGCCACTCTGCTCATGCCAATGGTTTGGCTTAAGAGGTACACAGCCCCAGAGTATTCACTCTCTTCAGAGTGAGGACACTTTTCGGAGGAGCTTAGTTTGGGATGCCTCTTTGAGATGTCCTCCTTCGGGGCCACTGCAAAGGAAGTCTCTGGAACCTATTCAGCCACCGAGCAGCAGCCGAATGATTTGGAACAGTTTAGCCAAAGTTATCTTGACTTTTCTGGCTTGTTTTCTTCATTCATTTGACTTGATCTCCCAATTTCTAGAGTCATAGATCTGACTCTATCTGTAGACTTTGCAGAACTCTGAGGTAGAAGGGGCCTAGAGACTGTCCAGCCCTGCCAGGGAGGTGGAGTCAGGCAGTGCCCCCAGCTGTCAGCACCCACACCTCAGCCAAGCCCCTGGCTCCTCATGCAATCTCTCCACGGCCTCTGCCTCTGAATACCTGCTTCCACTAATCCTGAACTGGCTCCTAGGCCCTTAGTGAGGAGGCGACAGAGAGTGGTTTCAGCCCAGAAACAACTCAATTCAGCAAACATGATTCCATGCACACCTGCACTGGATTCCGGGCACCAAGAGCAACAAGATGCAGGAACTGTGCTGGAGGAGGGTTTTTGTTTGTTTGTTTTGTTTTACAACTAGGCCTTGGAGACTGAGTAGAGGAGTCTACAGCTGCATTAAAAGCTTGGCAATTATGGAGTAGCAATGAAATCAATGAATTATTTGCAAGATTCAGAGACAGCTCAGAGGTATGGTTGGCACTCTCTTGGCGTGTCAGGAAAGGCTTTTTTGGCAGAGGTAGTATCTGAAGAAACTTTGGGAGGACAAATGGGAGTTTACCTACAGAAGGGTGGGGTTTGGGGCCGCCTTCTAGGCAAGGTGTCCTAACTCTGTGAATTCAAAGGTAAGCATAGCTCAGTTGGTGTCTGTAGAGCAGTGGTTTATAAACGTCAAAGACTGCATGAGAATTAATTTGGGTGGGGAAAGATGAGAGCAGCGGAAATCTGCACTTTTTAATAAATGCCTCGGATAGTTCTGATGCCCACAGCCTGTCCTCTCCTGAGCTTATGTCCTGAAACCCTCAGGAAAGGAGTGGAGCCTGAGGTTGGGGGGTGGGAGACAGTGTGGCACACAACCAGAAACTCACACCGGAATTTCCACATGGCGCCATTGGGCATTGGAAAGACGCACATCCCAAATATTTCTGTGTAACTGAAGTGGCTGGCTTTTGCATGAGGGAGGAACCAGGATGTAGTTGTTATCTGATCTGCCTTAAATTCCTGCCTTGCAAGCAAATATTAAAATACAGCTACTTATCAATTTTTTTTTTTAACCAGCCTGCCCTTCCCCTTGGGTGCTCTGCCAGGAGCAAATTGAATGTGAAACTTGGTGTTCTCATTCACTTTCTCATCCCTCCCTTGCCCCTTTCACCCACCTAGGACCATCTTCCCACACTTCCCTTGCCTTCTCCTTGGTGAGTTCTAACCGGTCATGAAGGCCTGTTCAAAAAGACTTCCTGGGTCCTGGAGATCATTTTTATGATGCCCTTTTAAAAATAATTATAGAAAAATTCAAAATACATAAAGAAATAAAAATCATTTATGATCTTATTCACATATCTTCAACACTTGGTAGTTTTCCGTTCATCTTTTCTCTATGAGTTATTGTTATTTATAGAATTCGGATGATACATTTTACAAGGCATGAGTAGAAGACAGAGCATGTAATAGATACATCCCACTTTTTCCCACACCTTGAAACCAACCACTTCACCATTAGTTCTAGTCATGTGTTTTTTACTAAACATTATATCATGAGCATTCTCCCTATGTCATTAAAAAATCGTCAAAAATAAGATCATTTCAAATACATCATAAATCCATCATATTCTATTATATGGAATGGAACCTATGTAAAATCAGGTTACATAAAATGGAACCTACTGTTAACCTGTTTCCCTTTTTTAACCCCAGCTGCCTGGATTCAAATCCCACTCTGCTTAATTTCTCCCTGTAAGACCTTCTCAAGTCACTTAACTTCCCTGAACCTCAGTTTCCAGAGTTGTTGAATGGGGAATAATAATTATTTCTGTCTTTTAGGGTGTTGTAAGGATTAAATAAGTTAATACATGCAATTAACACAGAACACAACTTTCTGTGTTAACACTGTGTTAGCTATGATCATCCAACTTACATATATTTTCTAATTATAGAAGTAATGAGTAATTCACATGATAGAAAATAAAAACATTACAGAAATAAGTAACATAAAACTTAGTTTATATGCACTGTATACATAACACATACACCAAACTGTTAATGGTGGATACCTAAGAAAATAGAATTATTGGAGACTTTCTCCAATGTTTTATGTACAATTTTTTAACGAACGGCTTTATCATACATCTACGTATATACACATAGGTTTTTTTTCTTTTTCCTTTTTATTTCCATAGGTTTTGAGGGAACAGGTGGTATTTGGTTACATAAGTTCTTTAGTGGCAATTTGTGAGATTTTGTTGTACCCATCTCCTGAGCAGTATACACTGAACCCACTTTGTAGTCTTTTATCCATCACCCCCTTCCCACCTTTTCTCCGAGTCCCCAAAGTCCATTGCGTCATTCTTACGCCTTTGCATCCTCATAGCTTAGCCTTGACTTATGAGTGTGAACACACGATGTTTGGTCACACTGATTTTCTTATTTCATGATATCTCTTAGACATCTCTCCATGTAAGTACTAGATTGATTTTGCTTGTCCTTTCTGACAGCTGTTTGATATCCCATTCCATGGCTCTGCCACCATTTATCTGCCAATTCCCTTATTGATGAACTTTTGCTCCAACATTTTTGCTATTACAAACAATGCCTCGGTGGACACCTTTAGATATACATCTATGTGCACTTACGTGAGTTTTTCCATGGG
Source organism: Nomascus leucogenys (assembly GCF_006542625.1). Classification (NCBI taxonomy): domain Eukaryota; kingdom Metazoa; phylum Chordata; class Mammalia; order Primates; family Hylobatidae; genus Nomascus; species Nomascus leucogenys. The sequence continues at coordinate 34,993,154 of NC_044393.1, forward strand.
AGAAATTCCTTGATGTGGACTTACTGGCTCAGTGAGTATGTAGATTTTTAAAGGTTTTTATACTCATTGCCAAATTGCTTTCCACAAAGGTCATAGCAATTTAAACTCCCACCAGTGGGGTATGACCTTGCTTGTTTTCCCACCTGGAAATGAGCACCACAATGAGTATCACCCTATGCTTTAATCTCTGTCAGTCTAATAGGTGTCATCTATGTATCTCTGTCATGTTATCTCTTTGTCATTTTAATTTTCTTTTAATAGTACTGAGGTTAAAACTATTTTCATATGTTTGGTCGTTATTTGTATTTCTTATAAAAATTGCCTGCTCGTTGCTATTTATGGGCATGTTTTTCTTTTTCTATTTCTTATTTTTTCATCACTTAGTTCAAGGAAAGTATGCTTTCTCTTATCAGTCTGTAAGTACATTACAATATTGATACAGTAAATCTCTAGCATGTATGTTGGATATGTTTTCTCTGCTTTATTGATTTTTTTCAATCATTTGTCTCACTTTGCCTTCAAACTGGATAATTTCTAGCCATCTATCTTCAAATTTATTGACTCTTTCCTCTGTCATCTCTATCCTGCTATTAAGTTTATTTATCATTTAATTTCAGATATTCGTCCTTTTTCCAGTTAAAATTTTCCATTGGGTTCTTTTTTCATATTTTCTATTTCTCTGCCCAAAGTTTATCTCTTTCCATTAATTATGAGCATATTTTCCTTTATTTCATTGAGCCTAGCTCTAGTAGCTGCTTTAGTCTTTGACAATTCCAGCATCTGGATTATTTTATGGTTGGTTTCTGTGGATTATCTTTTCCCTTGAGAATAAACCACATTTTCCTGGTTCTTTGTTTGTTGAGTAATTTTGGCTCATATCCCAGACGTTGGATGTGTCTGAATTCTGTTATCTTGTTTTAGCTGCTTATCTTGGGTGACTCAACATGCAAACTGTCTCCCCTGCGCAGGCAGTGGCTCTGCTCTCAGTTCAGGGCTTTTACCTCCAGCTGAACGGCTCATGGTCTGCCTCATCCATGCATGATTGAGGGTTTGGGCAGCTTCCTTGACTCTTTTCAGAATTCCCGCCTCACTCTCCAGCAACCCAGGTTGGTTCAGGCTATTCCTGGTTCCTCAGATTAGAAAGCTGTGGGCTGCCTGTTGAGTTCTTGTTCCACGTACTTAACCTCAAATGTGGCCTTTCCTTAGAGCAAACTCATAAAAAGTGCAGCTTCCTCTATGTTCTGATTCCTCTCCAAAATCATTGTGCTTTGTTCATGCTCAGGTGTCTTTTCTAGTTTTTCATTTTTTCGCCACAGTTTATCATTATATGCAAAAGGATTCATCTGTTTTGAGCTTATCCTCCATACCAGAAACAGAGCTACAGGTTTTTTTGTTTGTTTGTTTGCATGTAACTTCAATATTTTTATGTACTCAAATATATGAGTCTCTTTCTTTATGCCTTCTGAGATGGGTGGTCTGCTTAGAACTATCTTTTCCACCTCATGAGTATAGAAATATTTTTTCCGTGTTGACTAGAACTTGGATTTATGTTGAACTTATATTTTCTTCATGTTGATCTGAAAAGTGCCAAGACCAGTGTGACTGTAGTTTCCATGGGAGTGGAGAGGAGAGAAGAGGGCAGAATTGGGGGACAGAATGAGTAAGACCTTGGCTACCTGGCTGTGCCTGGTGAGGGGTGAGTGGTGACTGAGGCTTACAAATTGAGACATAAGATGAAGAACATTTGAGGACTGGCAGGTGTCATTCTTCAGTTCAGATCTCAGCCAAGAGACGGTGTGGCTCTTAGGTAAGTCAGTCACTCCTGCAGCAACCCCATTCCTTTTCGGCCCACACCAAGCACAGAAACATACCCCGCCAGGCATAGGGAGAAAGCTGTGTGGGTTTGCCCCTGGGTGGCTGGCTCCAATCTGGATTCGTTCTGCTCCTTAGAAAGGTACATGCTGGTCAAGGCTTTGACTTTCAAGTTTGGCATACATGGGTCCACATTTTGACCCTGCCATTGTTACATGCTTAACTTCTCTGAGCCCAAGTTTCCCTTTTTATAAAATGGGCATAAAAATAGTACCCATTTCACAGTGCTGTGAGGATTTCCACGAGATGATGCTCACCAGGGCTTAGCATAACAGCTGTCACAGGGCAAACTCATTCAATGCACGTTGTCATGCTGCACTGTCGGGGCAAAGATGTGCTGTCTTGCCACTCATCTGCTGTGTGGTCTTGGGCAAGCGCTGCAGTCTCTGGTTCTATCTGCAGGAATTTCCATGTCTGGAATGAAGGCTGGTTTGTGAGGTCTGACCTGGGCCCCTCGTACGGTGGATGGCAGGTGTTGGATGCTACCCCGCAGGAAAGAAGCCAAGGTAACTTCTCTGGGTGTTGTTCTAAGTCATGAGCCTCACAGTTATTTACAGTCGTGGACAGCAGGATAGGGAAGTAACTCCAAAGCCCTCTCCCTCTGGAATGCATGATGGGATTAAAACAAAAATAGTTTAAAAATAGATCTCCCCTGCTAATTTTGTTTGGCTCTGGCTGCTGTTTAAATGAGCGTCTGCCCTGCACCCACAATGGCCACTGTTGCTGCACAGAGCCTTGGCACAAGCCAGGTGAGCAGAGAGAGCAGCCTTCCTCTGCCAGTAATGATTTTCCTGCACCAACTGCAGCAGCCTCTCCTTCCCAGCACAGAAAATTTGTGGTTCCCTGTTGCCCTTGGGGTTTAGTTCACATTCTCCACTGGTCACCACCCACAGCAGCTCTCTCTGCCACACCAAGCTCCCCCTTAGGCAGGCTGCCTCTGCCATCCCCATCCCGGGCCTCTGCTTCCTCCTCTGGCCTCCCTCTGTCTCCTGCCCCATCAGGGGTTGGGTCCCAGGCTCTCCTGGAGCCTTTCGTCTTCCCTTCTCTGACCTCTAGAGCATGTCTTGTCTGTTACTCTCATTTTCAGTTGTTCTTTGAAACCTTAAAAAGTGATTTATGGGGCTGGGCATGGTGGCTCACACCCGTAATCTCAGCACTTTGGGAGGCCAAGGAGGGTGGATCACTTGAGATCAGGAGTTCGAGACCAGCCTGACCAACATGGTGACACCCCGTCTCTACTAAAAATACAAAATTAGCCGGGCATGATAGTACATGCCTGTAATCCCAGCTACTTGGGAGGCTGAGGTGGGAGAATTGCTGGAACTCAGGAAACGGAGGTTGCCGTGAGTTGAGATCATGACATGGCACTCCAGCCTGGAAGACAGAGCAAGATTCCGTCTAAAAAAAAAAAGTGATTTATGAAGTAATACGTGCATGTATTTGAAAAAAATTCAAACTATTCTAAAAGGACTAACAATAAAAATTAAGTCTTACCCACCCCCAACCCCTAGCTCCTCTACCAGAATCAGTGCATGTTACTGGATTTGGGGGCTTGGAGGTAACTGAGACGTTTGCTAGGCCACTATTTTCCGAAAATTTCATTGCAACGCATTAGTGGTTATAAAATCTAGTTAGTGGGCTGTACCCATCATTTTAGGAAAAGAAAATGAAATGGAATGGAATGGAAAGCAGGGAAAAGAACATAAACTATCAAGGCTCATTAGATATAGTTAGACTAGGCTGGGGCGCGGTGGCTCATGCCTGTAATCCTGGCACTTTGGGAGGCCGAGGTGTGTGGATCACGAGGTCAGGAGATTGAGACCATCCTGGCTAATATGGTGAAACCCCGTCTCTACTAAAATTACAAAAAAAAAATTAGCCGGGCGTGGTGGCGGGCACCTGTAGTCCCAGATACTCAAGAGGCTGAGGCAGGAGAATGGCGTGAACCCGGGAGGCGGAGCTTGCAGTGAGCCGAGATTGTGCCACTGCACACCAGACTGGGTGACAGAGCGAGACTGCATCTCAAAAAAAAAAAAAAAAAAAAAAAAAAAAAAAAAAAAGGTATAGTTAGACTAAAGACCATTGTCCTGTGAAACTTTTGTTTCTCTATCATGTGTGCCAAGATGTCAAATGTATTTCTTTCTAGGGGTTGTGGTGAAAAAAGTTGAAAGTCATTGACATCTATTTGTCTACCTATCTAAGCTTCCTATGCTGAGTGCTAAGAAGAGGGAAGAAATGGTCAGGCTTGGGAGCTCAGAGGAACAAGAGGTCCCTGCAGGCTGCCTGTTCAGGGAAGTCTTCCTGGAATAGGAAGGTGATGAGCTTCTAGGCCAGAATGATTTGCAGAGGTAGAAAAGAAGTAGCCACCCTGAGCACAAGACAGCAAGACTTTCCTCTTTAGGAAACAGACCAAGGACAGTGGGTCAGCATGGATTAGGCACCCGGAATGTGGAATTGTGTAGTCTCATGTAGAGGTTGAGTTTGACCAGCAAGAGAATCATAGCCCAGGAGGGTGTCTGCAGAATGCCAAATGAGTGGGACACACAGTCAGGGGTGAAGGAATTTGGGCGGGGCAGAGGCAGGGGTTTGCAGTGGTCCTGGAAGGCCCTGGGGAATTGGGCGTTGGGCAGGCTGTGGCCTTGGCATATATCCAGTCTCTGCATCTTGGCCTCCAGGGGTGTTCCAGTGCGGCCCCGCTTCAGTCATTGGTGTTCGAGAGGGTGATGTGCAGCTGAACTTCGACATGCCCTTTGTCTTTGCGGAGGTTAATGCCGACCGCATCACCTGGCTGTACGATGACACCACTGGCATACAGAGGAAGAATTCCGTGAACAGTCACACCATTGGCAGGTACATCAGCACCAAGGCGGTGGGCAGCAACGCTCGCATGGACGTCACAGACAAGTACAAGTACCCAGAAGGTAGGAGGGATGCTGGCAGGGCAGTGCCGCGAGAGGTTCTATTGTGGGAGGATGGCTCTGAGGCTGGAGAGGAGAAAAGGCCTCACCCTCCCCCGCACTGGCAGCCAGTTCTGCCTGGATGATAGGATTGCTCCCTAGCACCTAACACCCACCTCCCAGGACTGTTTCCAGAGGGAACAAAACCATTATGGGCAGCTGCTGTGCCAGTGCAAGTTTGCTGCAGGGCACAGGTGGCTGTCAACCCAGCCCATCTCCAGCTGTGTCCCTGTCTCAACTACACAGCTAGGGTGACGGCACCATGACTGAACATCACAGGGAGAGACACAGCCCCCATGAAAGGCCCGCAAGAGCTTTGGGAGAGATTTCTCCTTCAGTCTGCTCCCCTAGCCTCTGAGAAACTCAGGGAGAAAACCATCTGAACAAAGAAAGGGACAAAGAAACACAGAGACTTGGGCTCGCACTGTGCTCATTTGGAGGTCTCCCAAGAAGCCAGATGAGGTGTGATTACATGGTATGAATGCCTGAGCTCCTGAAATCTCAGGCATCCATACATTGCTCGTCCCCCTAAAGTCACCTTGGAAGGCCAGTTGCTGCCAGGCTGCCTCGACTCAATTACATTCACTGCCCAGAGTTTCTTTTGAAACCAGCAGTGCATCTCTTGGAGAATTCTCAATGATGGTAAAAGTTCTGCATTTGAAGACAAAGTTCATTTTTAGAAACAGCCAAAAGTAATTTAGTGCTTGCTCTTGCAGGCCACAGTCACTCCTTAATGGGGTCAACATTTCACTCTTTCTAAAATGCTTTGAAATTGTTCATTCCATTGATCCTCACAGTTGGTTCTGAGGGGTCAAGAAAAGCATCCTCGTAAAGGTGCACACAGTACCCCCCTAAAGTAAGCCCTGAATCTCTAAGTGACTGTTGGCTATTGGTGTTGGCCGAGTTTACAAAAAAGGAAAGCTGAGCGCAGGTGATGGGGTCTGACTTCAAGTCCAGGTGGGTGCCCCCCCAGGTGCTGGTATTTGTGAACATTTGGAGGCACAATTTTAGGGTTATGAGATTGGTGGCCTCAATTTGGCCCCAGTCTTCCTCTGCAGGTCATTCCCAGGACTGAGCTCAGATAGACCTTTGCTCAGTCAATAAACATATTCTGAGCCCCTACTGAGTGCCTGCTTCATGCTGGGCCTTGGGGATGCAACAGAGGACACTGTAGATGGGCTGGGGGTGTGGAGATGTAGGGCAAGTATTTTCAACAATGTTATGATGTAGAAACAAACACAGGGGGCCAGGGAGCAAAAACTCAGGGGCAGAAGGTGAACTCTAGCCCTACCAGCCATAACTGTGTGACCTCGAGGAAGTTTCCTCTGATCTCTGAGCCCTCGCTTCCTCACCCGAAGAATGAGAAGAACAATGCCTGTCTTCAGCGGCATTTAAATGAGCTAAGGTATACAAAGTGCCAAGTGCAATGCCTGGCATATAGTCAAGACTTGATAAATAGCAGTGGTGATCTTTATCAATTTGAACCTCTATAGCCTCACTGGAACAATGACTTCCCAAGGTGACTATTTTGCAGGCGCTGCTTACATGGCTGTACGATCCTGTGGGGTTCCTCACCTTACCCCACACCTTAATCTCTGGCTGTCTCAGTCAAACCTCCTAAACAATGGAGAATGGGCAGGTCCATTGTGGGGGTGGGGGAGGGGGTCCCTGCAGGACTCCTAGCAATGCCCCAGCCCTTACGTGACAGGACAGATCACCCTGCCTGATGCTGCCCAGATCTTCTTACCTAATGATTCTAGCTTCTCTCTGAGGGCCCCAGGGAGGAAAAGCTCATAAAATAGGTTGCTAAGTATTGATGCAATAGCAACAGCAAAGGGAGAAAACAGCAGGAGGAAGCTTAGTCTTGAGTAAACCCAGCAGGTGACCTATATAGGCATTGAGGCTCCGAGCCTCATTGTGCAAACACACCTGCTTCAAGGTGGCAGGCACAGAAGGCTCAGATCCATGCACTGCCTTCAGCTCTGGGTTGGACTCACAACTGGAATAGAGGATGGGAAGGCATCAAAAGGAACCCAGCCCACCAGGAACTACCAGCTTAGGTAATCTGGCTGCCTGCCTCCTTTTTAGCAGGGTGTGTGGGAGGAAACTTAGACCAGGGGTCCAGACACCAGGGAACTGGCCCCCTCTCTGCCTCTGCGGATGACTGGCCCAGTCCATCTCAGAGTGGTCTGGACAAGTTGTGTCTCTTCTTAGGGCCTTAACTTGATAGGCATGGACGAGTCAGCCTCTGAAGTCTCTGCAAATCACTTGTAATTTATGGGAAGGGGCTTGCTGTATCATAAAATGCTTACAATAAGTCATCTGGGCCAGGTGCAGTGGCTCATGCCTGTAATCCCAGCACTTTGAGAGGCCAAGGTGAGCGGATCAGCTGAGGTCAAGAGTTTGAGACCAGCTTGGCCAACATGGTGAAACCCTGTCTCTACCAAAAAGGCAAAAATTAGCTGGGCTTGGTGACGGGCGCCTGTAATGCCAGCTACTCGGGTGGCTGAAGCAGGAGAACCTCTTGAACCCAGGAGGTGGATGTTGCAGTGAGTTGAGATCATGCCACTGCACTCCAGCTTGGGTGACAGAGTGAGACCCTGCCACAAAAAAAAAAAAAAAAAGAGAGAGAGAGAAAAGAAAAAAAGAAAAGAAAGTAATCCAGTGCCTTAAGCATTTCACAGGTTGTTGGGGAAGGTGGGAGAACTAAGTGTGGTCTGCAGATGTCAACATGGTCACTCTTCCTTGTGTACCTCTGTCTGTGTCCCTGGAAGGTCAACACCTTCTCCTAGATCTATCTTCAGGTCAAGCCTTTTGGAACTGCTCAGTCAGCCCTGGCTCAGAGGCTTGCAGTCAGTTACTCAGCCCTGTGTGCCCTGAGAGCCATTTTCAGGTATATCCCTGTCATTCTCTGTGGGCTACTTATGCCATCACACTCAGCAGCACCCATAGCCTGAGTCAGAGTCAGAAAACCCATCCTTTTATCCAGCCCTTGCAGTTTTGAAAACTGACAATTTCAACTAGTCATAACTTGGAACCATACCGACCATGGGAAGTCCTTGTCAACCGGCACAGATCAAAATGTCACTCCTTGACTCTCAAAGCACCTTTAGAAACAAGGCAGAAGAACATGGTTTACCAAAAAAAAATTTTTTAATTAAGTCAGTTCTAAATCATCACCTTGCTTTTTGGCTTATGAATGTATTCTAATCTTTTTCAGCTCAGTTCTTATGATTTATTTTGAAATTATCTGTTTTTTAAGTCTCACAAAAGACATTTTATCAGAAAAAAAATGAAATCTAACCTAATTAACACAAGCAAATGATCAAGCCACATAGTAAATGTGTGCAGGTGCTGATAAAGCTTTTCTACAGATTTTGGGAAATTTAGAGCTGATTGGAAAAGCGCCAGAGACCAACTGGTCTGTGAGTCTCCGGTTAAGACAGGCAAGCTGGAGACCTGCGAAAGTCGAATGCCTGCTAGGGCAGCAATGGAGCCAGCACCAGTCCTAGGCCACCTGTCCAGGCAGGGTACTGTCCTTTGCCCAGGTTGCCACCACATCCCTGGCGTGTTTCTGTCTTTTCCCACCACACAGGCTCTGACCAGGAAAGAAAAGTGTTCCAAAAGGCTTTGGGGAAACTTAGACCCAATGCGTCATTTGGCGCAACGTCTTCAATGGGTTTGGAAAGAGAGGAACAGGAGCCCAGCATCATCGGGAAGTTGAAGGTCGCTGGCATGCTGGCAGTAGGCAAAGAAGTCAACCTGGTCCTACTGCTCAAAAACCTGAGCAGGGATACGAAGACAGTGACAGTGAACATGACAGCCTGGACCATCGTCTACAATGGCACGCTTGTACATGAAGTGTGGAAGGACTCTGCCACAATGTCCCTGGACCCCGAGGAAGGTAACGCATCCCGCAGTTGGAGGGGATCCATGAATCCAAGGTAGCCAACGGCCTTCTGGGGCTGCAGGGTGTCTGCCGGGCTCCGGGTTAGTCAGCTAACAATGGAGCAGCCAGCGGCCCCTGTGGTTAAGCCATGTCTTGATGCTTTGGAAGTTGCTGTCTCTATGAACAGAGTGATGCCAACCAAATGTCAGGGTGGTGCCAACTAAAATCCTTTTGTGCCCCTAGGGAGGAAGGAGGGAGGCTTTGGCAGGTCATAGCTATGGCACAATATCCCTTACAAGTATATACCACCTCACACAGTTAGACTTTCTAAAAAAAAGGCAGATTTTCAGTATCCATCTTACAGAGGCAGAAAGTGAGGCTGGGAGAGATTTGTGACTTGCTTCAGAGATAAAGTGTCATAGATAGTGGTGGCAGTGCTGGGTCTTGGTCCTAGGTTTCCTGACACTGAGTCCAGAGCCACCCCCTGTTTTCTATGTTGTATTGTTCTTACCCACCTCACCCCCACGCCCACAACAAATCGCTTTTCAAATTTGACCTCAGGAGGGTGGCAATGACCACGGGGCCCTGAACCTTGGTCCATGGCTCTCCCACAGCTGCCACGGGGTGGGTGGACCTTCTGGAATCCTGACAACAGTGACAGGTTTTCTTAGAAGTCTGAGCATTTGGGAGGAACAGTGACTTCTTGCCCTTGGGTAGCAGGGATGGGAAGGGAAAAAGGTGGAGCAGATAAAGGTTGTGTTGTGGAAGGATTAGAATGCAGGTGTGCCCACATTGGTAAAATCCTTTAAGCTGTTATGAAAAGTTTGGACTTACAAGCCAGATTAACAGGGCAGGGTAGTTATTTGCTTCACATAAGGAACTAATAGAAACTGATTAATTATACTGCCCATCTTGAAAGAATTCTGTCTCCAGAGAAACTGAGAGGTGTCACACCTGTCAGAAAGCAGCATCCCCTAGCAATCTGTCTTCTGGCAGAATTTTAGCAGAAATCTTTTCAATATCAGAAGCAACTGCCTGGCTGTTACTGACCTTAGAAACTCAAAGAAAGGGCCTTTTTTGTTTGTTTGTTTGTTTGTTTTTGTTTGTTTGTTTTGTTTTTAGACAGGATCTTGCTCTGTCTGCCAGGCTGAAGTGATCATAGCTCACTGCAGCCTCAAACCCTGGGCTCAAGCAATCCTCCTGCCTCAGCCTCCCAAGTAGCTGTAGTCCCAAGTAACTAGGACAATAGGCATGCCATTATGCCCAGCTAACTTTAGAAGTTCTTTGTAGAGATAGGGTCTCACTATGTTGCCCAGGCTAGTCTCAAACTCCTGGCCTCAAGCAATTTTCCCGCCTTGGCTTCCCAAAGTGCTGGGATTATAGGCATAAGCCACCATGCCTGGCCAAAAGAGCTAATTTTGGAAGTCAAAAAAAATTCACGGGATGGGAATGGTTAAAAAAAAAAACAACCCCTTTTGCAGAATGGAATGGAAAAGAGAGATAAGGCAGGTGTAATGGTCTTAGAGTCTGGTCATCTGCCAAGTAGTTGCTAGATGACCCTGGTTAAGTCTCCCTCCCTTTCTGAACCTCGGTGGTCACTAATGGCAAGGGTTGGACCAGCTGATGCAAGGGCCTGTCCTCTCCACATTTGGGGCAGGGATGGCAAATTCCTCCAGTGCTAAAAGCAGAGGCAGCTTCCTCCTCACAGTCTTACCTGCAAGAGTATGTAATACTGTGGGTGCTGGAGCACCCCCAGGCCACCCAGCATGACAGCCTGAGGGAAGGGAACACCTAAGCCCAGTAGGGTAGGAAGAGGGCCCCGCGGCCCCCAGGGTCAGAAGAGAGGACTTAAAGCATGGGGAAGGAGCCAGATGCATGGAGAGAAGCCAGGGGAGACATTTCCATCTGGGGGAACCATGTGAGTCAAAATATGGGGGCAAAAAGGTGCCTGTTTTGTCGGCAGAACAAGAAGTGTGGAAGGTTCTTTTAAGGAACAGGTGATGCAGGGCCAGGCTGAGGGGTCTGAACTTTATCTAAGGCAATGAGGAGCCATGGAAGATTTTTGAAGTGACATGTGACACGGAAGAATAGCAATTTAGAAAACAAAACAAAACAAAATCAGCCTTCTAAAGCTTTGTCTGGCTGGTGTGTGGATGATTTAGAAGCAGGAGAGACCAGAGGAATGAAGGGGATGCTGTGGCAGTAGAACCCCAGGCTATTAGATGACGGGGAGGATCCTAAGCGTTTGTTTAGCCAATACCCTGGCTTCCCTTCCTACCTATTATTGTATTGCTGTCATGATTGCTACTGTTGTTGGCAATTAGGTGGCATCTGTATTCTTCCACTGCTCCTCAGAAGGACACTTGTGGCTGGGCGCAGTGCTCACGCCTGTAATCCCAACACTTTGGGAGGCCAAGGCGGGAGGATCACTTGAGCCCAGGAGTTTGAGACCGGCCCAGACAACATAGAGAGACCCCATCTCTACAAATAATTTAAAAAATAAAAAAAAAAAAGGCCCTCCAACATTTTTCGGGGTGGGGAGGAAGCAGCGGTATCTTTAGCCCCTGTGAGCCCATCCTCCTGGGAATCTGCCCAGCCAGAGAGAGTCCTGGGGCCTCCTTGTCCCCTGCTCTGGAGCCCACCCTGACGGGGGGACGCTTCCCACAGGACCTGGCCCAAGGAGGGCTCAGTCAAGCCCGGGGCTGCAGATCCTCCCACCAGCTCACCCTGCGTTGGCTTGGCGTCTGTTCTGAGGAAGGTTCAGAAGCCATCCCCACTCCCCCTCACTCGGATCCCCTGGCTTCTCCTTCCAGAGGCAGAGCATCCCGTAAAGATCTCGTACGCTCAGTATGAGAAGTACCTGAAGTCAGACAACATGATCCGGATCACAGCCGTGTGCAAGGTCCCAGATGAGTCTGAGGTGGTGGTGGAGCGGGACGTCATCCTGGACAACCCCACCTTGACCCTGGAGGTAATGGGGTTCCCCATCCTGTGGGAAGGGGTTCTGCCCCCAGTCAGCCCAGCTTCCAGGAGCCCCACCGTCCCTGTGAGCCACAGCTCTCTCAGACGGCAAAGGAGAGTTTTTTCTTGTTGGGAGGGGCAGAGAACTGGGCCCGGCTTGGGTCCAGCCTCTACCAAATAGCCAAGAGCTCCCACTCAGGCCCGTGTTCCTGCTCCCTGTCTGGTGAGATAAACGCGTGCATTTGCCTGGCTGCTTCTCGGACTCTAGTTCGGAACCAGTGGGGGCATCAGCTGAGTAGGGGTCTGGAGGGACTCTTTTCAGCTCATTCCCCTCTCACTCACCTTCTGAGCATCTGCTGTGTTCTGGGCCATGCCAGGCTTGAGAATCACAGACAGGCACAGGTGTGGGTCTCACACACAGCCAGCTGGCATGTCAGGGCCACAGCCCAGTCCCCTGTCATGGACAGATCAGAAACAGGCCTGAGCCACAGCATCTCTCCACTGTCTAGACCCTGGAGTTACAGAATCGTGGACTCTTAGGAGCCTAGTCACATACTCCTATACTCTCATTTCACACAAGTAAACCAAGGGCCAGAGAGAAGGGAACAGCTGGCTACCGCCAGAGTCAAGGCTAGGCCTCAGACCCTGGGACTCGCAGCCCATGCCCCTCCAAGGCGTCCTGGTTCATCACCAGCCAGCAACAGCATCTTCAAAGTGGCTGAGAACAAAGACCCCTCTTTCTCTGCTCATAGGGCTTCCTTTACTTTTCAGCATTCATCCCCAGGCTCCCTCTCAGGAGCCCAGGAAGGTGGGGCTTGCAGGTCTGTGGGAGGCCCCTCGTGCCACTCTGTCTCTTCCTCAGCACTGGTAGGAGCACCTGTGCGGACTCCAAGCCTGTCCCTAACCCTGTAGCCCCTGTGCCTGATCCCCACAGCCCGGGGTGGAGGGTGCTGGAACCAGGGAGTATAGGTCTGAAGGGTAAAAGGCTGGACAAGGACAGGCAGACAAATGGACAGAGAAAATGAGGTTTTCCCTTGGGGCCCAATCAAGAGCCTCGTGGGCCAGGCCCTGCCCTCTTTCATCTGCTGTACCCACCATCTGCCCCAGTTGTCTAGATAGAAATTGCCTTTCCCTGTACAATCACAATGCCACAGGTTTCCCAAGCCCCAGAAACCAGGAGGAGCCAGATAATCATGGCTGCCCTGGCCCACCCCTCCTTAAGCTGTAAGCTGGCTGCAGGGGTTCCTGACCTCAGAGAGGGCAGGGGGATCTAGGGTGCTGGCTCTCATGCAGGGCCTGTTTCTCCCACACAGCTGGCCTGCAGTTGCACCCTTTTACTGTCCTGGTTAGTTTGGCCTGTGCTTCAGGATGGGGGAGTTGGTCCCCTACCTTAGCGGCTAGAGGGCCAGTGACTGGGCAGCCAGTCTGGGGGCTGAGATGGGCAGTCGTTCAGGCCTTGGGCCATGTAACCAAATGGATCTGGCATTGTATCTAAATCCCTCCATTGATCAGTGGTGACACTGAGCAGGTCCCTTAATCTGAGTCTTAGTTGCTCCAACTCTGTCACTGGGACAATAAATTACTTCCCTTGCAGAGTGTCATTTCCTCAGGGAAGCCTTTCCTGAGCTCCCAAACTGGTCTCAGTTATACACCCTCAGAACATTCTGTCCTTTTCCTTCAAGGCATTTGTCCAAGCTGGAATACTATCTTTCTTTGTGAAATTATTTGGTTGTGAATCCCTACCCAACCGTAAACTCCACGAGGGCAGGCATTACCTCTGTTCTGAGTTCATCACTATCTCCCTTAGCACAATGTCTTCGTGGATAGCCACTATTTGTAAAAGAGAAATAGCCCCTTCCTCGGGGCAGAACTGGAACAGAGCCCCTTGGCTCTGGACTTGCATTCTTCCCTGCACAGGAAAGTCAGTCCGGGCTTGTGCCCTGCGTGTGACAGCCTCTCCTGCTTCATAAGACATTTCTGAGAAACACTCGCCATCTCTCTAGACATGATGGACAGCAGAGTGCCCATTCCAGCTCCTGAGGCTAGAAAATGATACTGGGTGGCTGCCAGTTCAGTTATGAAAACATTCTGTACTAAAGTGATCAGTGTTTAAAAGAAGTTAGTTTTTGGCCAGGCACGGTGGCTCACTCTTGTAATCCCAGCACTTTGGGAAGCCGAGACGGGTGGAGCACTTGAGGTCAGGAGTTCGAGACCAGCCTGACCAACATGGTGAAACCCCGTCTCTATTAAAAATATAAAAAATTAGCCGGACATGGTGGCACGCACCTGTAATCCCAGCTACTTGGGAGGCTGAGGCAGGAGAATTGCTTGAACCCAAGAGGCAGAGGTTGCAGTGAGCCGAGACTGCACTCCAGCCTGGCTAACAGAGTGAGACTCTGTCAAAAAAAAAAAAAAAAATTAGTGTTTTTCCCCAATATATTCCCCATTATATTCCCTTATCCAATGTCCTCAAACCTTCTTCCAGCGTTATCTTTTATTCAACACTTTTGCTATACATCTTCCAGATTTCCATGGCAAGTCTACTTATCTTTAAGATACTACAATACCTTTAGAAAGGAAATCAGAATATATACGGGCTAGAAATGTGCCATCACTGACTCTTTTTTAAAATGTAATCTTTTTAAATGACTCCTGATCTTCCTTCTTCGAGGCACATTCTTTCCTCCACCTAAGCCTTCAGAAAATCAAGACATTCTTGCCTCTATTGAACGGATCAATGCATAGCTCACTCAGAGCAGAGCACGGATTTTTAAACTGGAGAAGGTGATCTGTATGCAAAGATAATAATTTGGGTAAAACCCTATTATCTAACCTGGTACTGACTGGCAATTAGCACTGAGGAACTTAGACCACAAAACCAAGCCAAAAACAATCTGAACATTGTTTCCAAAGGGTGATGTCCTCCCAATTGATCCATCATCTGTGACAAGCAAACTCAGGTTTTTGGTGGCTTTTATCCTTTCCTCTGGGTACATTTACATATTTGGGTCAATAGGAGAGAGTGGTAAGCAGCATTAAAAAAAGAAAAAAAAGCATGGAAATCTCAAATTAAATATCACCACGAAAAATGTGGCAACATCTGTATAGCTTTGTTATAACCCAGTAGCATAAAATTATGCTGCACTCTTCAAATTATGTCAAACACTTAAATGAGTTTCATGGAAGAAGTGAAAATATAGACCATGATGTCTAAAATGCTTCAGTTATTCACAAATTACTGGGAGGTATTGCAGACCTATCAGAAACAGCAAAGGCTTTAGATCCAGCCGGGCTCTGCTGTTTCCTTGTGCGTGAATGTTCCAGGTTATTGAATCAGCCTGAACCTCAGCTCTGTCACTGTAAAATGGTTGCTCTGAGGATTAGTGACAAGAAAAACAAAACACAACAACAACAACTAAAACAACAAAAAACCCAGCAACCTCCAGTCATCCTCAAAAGAAGAAGAAATCCAATAGCCATAAAATTTCAATTTCTATGTCCAAAATGCTTTCTTCCCCATCCTTGATCTCATTTGGCCCCTTCTGGGCGGGGAGAGATGATTGTCCTTCTTTATCAGATGAGGAAGTTGAGGCACAAAGAGATGACTTGTCTGCCCAGAATGAATTACGGCTGTTTCTTGGCAGAAACACAACAGCTTTCATCTTTTGGTCTGAATAAATAGTCCAAATTGCTTTTCTGACCCCAGACCCAGCCTTCACCTGTTCTGATCCCTGAGCAAGGACAGCGTGGTATTAGAGCTCCACTCAGACTATAAATGGTGCACAGGGAAGCTCTGGGCTCTAGAAGTTTAGAAGGACATTGGTAGACTGGGGTGTCAGCAGAGGACAGTAGCCTGGGTTGAGCTGGGGGGACCCAACCCCTGGAAAAAGAGTTAAAGGAGCTACAGTGTGAGCCAGGGTGTGAGCAGCTGCAGGGCCTGGGGCTGCCCTTTTCAACACCTGTAGGGCCTCCCAGAGACGGAGGTTCAAGCTTTAAGGGAAGAAACAGGACCCATAAGCAGGAAAGCCAAGGAAAGTAATATTAAATCCAGCATGTGGCTGGGCACAGTGACTCACATCTGTAATCCCAGTGCTTTAGGAGGCCAAGGCGGGAGGATCACTTGAGGCCAGGAGTTCGAGGCGAGCCTGGACAACATAGCAAGACCCTGTCCCTGCAAAAAACAAATTCAGCATGAAAAATGTCCTGACCCTCACAGAGCCCACAGTGGGGTTGGGCTGTCCTGGGAAGCAGGGGCTGAACTGGAGTCGGGTCAGGGAAGTCACAGTGTTGTTGGCTGCTGCAGGGGGCCCCTTCCCCCTCGAAGCTGAGGTTCTCATCCACAGCACAGGATAATGTCCTAGGACCATCCTGTGTATTGGGGGGCAGGGGGCATCAGACACAATGTGTCTGGCACCTAGGAGGGCTAAATGATCTCCCCTTCTTCATCCTCAGTGACATCACCCCCTGCACTCAGTCACCCTTCCCAGCCCTCACCAAGGTGCAGGTAGGGGCTGAGCAGCTGGAGTCCTGACTCGGCAGCCCCTCTCCTCCATAGGTGCTGGACGAGGCTCGTGTGCAGAAGCCTGTGAACGTGCAGATGCTCTTCTCCAATCCACTGGATGAGCCGGTGAGGGACTGCGTGCTGATGGTGGAGGGAAGCGGCCTGCTGTTGGGTAACCTGAAGATCGAGTGAGTCCTGGGCCTGAGTGGCCGGTGCGGGAGGGCAGGAGGGGGCAGGAGGGCCCTCCAGATCCCCTGGGTGGGACAGACAGAGCTCCCTCTGCCCTTGGGTTCTTTACTCTTTTGGGGGTCTTGGAACTCCAGAATCTGCTTTTGCATTTGGTTTGGGGGTTCACGAAACTTGAACTCCTGAGAAGTCCAGGTCACCAGAGCTAAGAGCTGGCCTTCAGGGCTTAGAATATTTGGGAGATCATGGGACCCCCCTCCCGCTTCCCCTGCTGAAGTGTCCCAGGGCTGGAGGGGCCCTGTAACCTAGAGAGACAGCTAGAGGGAGCTAAAGAAGCAGTGGCCTTGCCCAGTCTCCATCAGAACAGGACAAGAGGTTGCAGAAGGCCTGTCCAGCCCAAGGTCCATGTGTCTCATATCAACACTGATCTGTGCCCTCCCCATCAGCGTGCCGACCCTACGGCCCAAGGAGCGGTCCCGGGTCCGTTTTGAGATCCTGCCCACCCGGAGTGGCACCAAGCAACTGCTCGCCGACTTCTCCTGCAACAAGTTCCATGCAATCAAGGCCATGCTGTCCATCGACGTAGCCAAATGAAGGGCCCTGGTGGCCTCCCGTACAAACTTGGATAACACAGAGCAGGGAGAGCTCACCGAGGAATGAACCCCCTGCCCATGCTGTGCAGCCTGGGAAACCCTCTCCATCTCCCAAGGCTGCCAGACATGGACCTCCAGGCTCCTCCAGCACATCCCCCTCCCCTCTCCCCCAGGTTGGGGCTGGGTTCACCCTGTCCTATGACTCGATCACTTTTGCACATTCCCTGGCTGCCTCTCTCCAGGGCTGCCTGCTCTGTGAGCCCCACAGCCCTGCTCATCCCTCACGCCCTTCAATGCTGCAGGATGGACTGGCCCCTGACCCAGGGACCCTCCAAACAGGATACAGGAGAGAAGCTGGTCTAGACTGTTTGCTGATCCCCAACCTGCATGGGGCATTCCTGCTTCTCTCTCAGGCCACCACAGAGGACAGGGGATGGTTAGCCACCTGCCCCAGCACTCACACCCTAACTCAAAATAAATGTTAAGTAAGTGTGATCACACAGCACCGACTCTACCTGACTGCTGTTGCACCTAAGGTGGTGAAGGAGAGAGGAGGCTGTGGCCATGACTTTCTGGAGCAGGGAATAAATTTGAAGAGGCCATATTCTCTGTGTTTCAATGTCCAAAGGGAGTGGGCTTGATCTGCAAGGCTGTAGGTGCAAAAATAGGGAAACATTTCAAGCCAGTTTAGGAAAACTTTCTAACATGATGTCCAAAAATAGATGAGGCTGCCTTAGGAGGTAGCTCCTGGTCACAGAAGGCTTCAAACATTCTCTGTGTGGCTGGGCAAACTTTTCAGGCATCTCTACATGCATCAGAGTGAGAGGGGACTTCACAGTTTTTGCTGGAACCCTCTGGCAGAGCTGGTTCTGGGGTTGGCCCAGCCTCTGCTCACACAGGGCTCCACACTCCTCTTATGGCCAGGAGCAAATGCGTGCTTCCGCCAGCCACAGCGCTGTTAATTCAACCTGAACCTTCTCTGCCTTTATACACACTCTGATGGTTCCTCAGCCTTTGTCCCTTAAAATAACCTCAAGCAAATCCCATTAGCTTTCCTGTCGCTTGTGCTGACTAATCCCATTTTGACAACTCTGCCTCATTTTCTGAACTCAGGAGACCAGTAGAATCTAAATAGAAACCTCAACCTCACATCCAGCTCAAAGCTTCTCCCCTGGGTGCAGTGCAGGCCTTACTCACACCTGCAGAGGAGGCGCTGTCCATCTCACCTTCCTTCCCTTCCTTCCCCGAACTGGGGAGTTGCTTGATCCCTCAGAGTTGGAGCAGAGAGAGAAGAAGAAAAGTGACAGTCGTCTGTTTCACTGGTGCCGATGTAATACAGCCAATGATGGTCTCTGTGTCACCAGTGTTTAAATGCAGGCTTTCTGTACTGCTTATTCAAGGCTGCAGTGAGCTATGATTGTGTCAATGTACTTCAGCTTGAATGACACAGGAAGACCCCATCTCTTAAAAAAAAAAAAAAGCAGTCAGTAAATTAGAGATTTGGGGTTGAATCACTCACCATCTAGCTGCCATGAACCCATCCTCATCCCATATTATCCCAGGCAATATGGATTGGGTACATCTGGGTGGATGCCCTCAAACATTTTGACTTCCAAACTCCTCTGGACCCTCAGAGCCCATAGACAGGCCTGGCCTCCTTCCTATTAAGAT
The DNA here is from genome assembly GCF_006542625.1 of Nomascus leucogenys. Taxonomy (NCBI): domain Eukaryota; kingdom Metazoa; phylum Chordata; class Mammalia; order Primates; family Hylobatidae; genus Nomascus; species Nomascus leucogenys. The sequence goes on from NC_044393.1 coordinate 35,011,784, forward strand.
CCATTCACTTCTCTCCCCACCCCATGCCCCATATGGGAAGACACTGAAGAAATCTTTCCCCTGCAGCAGGAGCCCTACTCAGGATTTACTTCTGCCTCTTCTCTTGGCCTCCAGGATGATAAGTCATGTTAAGTTGCAGCGTAACTCAGTTGGGGATGTGCCATATCTGATAAAGAAATAAAGGGACCATAGTTCAAAGGATCCGAAGAACTCTGGGAGTGGATTTGAGGGTGCTTAAACAAGGAAGCCATAACATGAGCCTAAACAATGAAGAATTTATTGACTTGGGGCCATCTTTTGTGATAAGAGATTTAACACCCAGGTGAGGATCCTGAGAGCTGGTGCAAACTGGCTTAGTGGCTCCAAACATCCGGAAGAAGTGATGACTTATGCTAAGTACAGTTGAAATGGCTGAGTTGCTATGCTGCATGATAGAAGAAAGAATTAAAAGGCTCAGGGAAATGGGCGTGCTGATGTTGACATATTATGAGGGGCCAGGAGACATCTTCCAAAGGACTGTGTTCCCTCAGAGGGCCCAGAGGACCCACCCACCATTCACCAATGCCATCAGACATGAGTAGTGATAGAGGCATCAACATCACTAAGAAATTCAGTGGTGGCATCCCCTACATTTAAAGCAAAAATAATAGCAACATTGTAGAAATAAAATGTATGAAAATAATAACACAATGGCCAGGAAGGAAAACAAATACACTGATCTAAATTTATTATATAATACATGAAGTAATAAAATATTAATTGAAGATAGACTGTGACAAGTGAAAGATCTGTATTATAAACCTAAAGAAACCAGTAAAAGAAAAGAAGGCTGGCGTGGCGGCTCACACCTGTAATCTCAGCACTTTGGGGGGCCAAGATGGGTAGATCACTTGAGGCCAAGAGTTCAAGACCAGCCTGGCCAATATGGTGAAACCCCATTTCTACTTAAAAAAAAAAAAATTATCCAGGCGTGGTGGCACGTGCCTGTAGTCCCAGCTCCTCAGGAGACTGAGGCAGGGGAATCACTTGAACGTGATAGGCAGAAGTTGCAGTGAGCCGAGATGGTGCCACTGCTCTTCAGCCTGGTTGACAGAGCGAGACCCTGTTTCAAAAAAGAAAGAGAAGAAAAAGAAAAGAAAACAGGCTGGGCATGGTGGCACATGCCTGTAATCCCAGAACTTCAGGGGTCTGAAGCAGGCAGATCACCTGAGGTCAGGAGTTTGAGACCAGCCTGGCCAACATGGCAAAACCCTGTCTCTACTAAAAATACAAAAATTAGCTGGGTGTGGTGGTGCATACCTGTAATCCCAACTACTTGGGAGGGTGAGGCAGGAAAATCTCTTGAACCTGGGAGTTGGAGGCTGCAGTGAGCTGAGATCACACCACTGCACTCCAGCCTGGACAACAGAGTGAGACTCCATCTAAAAAAAAAAGAAAACAACAAGAAAACCCAGTTATCAATAATAAACCAACAAAGTAAACACAATGTAATAGTAAAGGATACTCAATTAATAGAAAAAGAAAGCAGAAAAGGAGAAAAGGGGACAAAGAATAGTTGAGACAGATTTTAAAAATAAGTAGCAATATGGTAGATTAAACCCAACCATACTAATAATCACATTAAATGTAAATGGCCCAAACACCCAATTAAAAGGCAGCTATTGTCAGATTGGATAAAAAAGCAAGACCCAACTATATACTGCTACAAAAAATCAAATTTGAATATAGAATTGAAATTGGTTAAATGTAAAAGAATACAAATTATATACCATACAAATAGTAACCATAACAAAGCTGGAGTGGCTATACAAATATTAAACAAAATAGCCAAAGATTGTTACTTAAAAAAAGAATATTTTTGAATGATAAAAGAATCAATCCATCAAGAATAAAAATTATGAATAGTCTCAATGTTCTTTGAATGCAAATAAATTAAATTAGATGACAATAACATAAATATATCTAGAAGTCTCCAAACATTTGGAAACTAACAAAAAGACTTCTGAATAACCTATGGGTCAAAGGAGAAATTTTTAAAGAGAATTATAAAGTATTTTAAGCTAAAAATACAGCATATGAAAACGCATAGGATGCAGCAGAAGAAAATTTATAGCACTAAAATGTCTATTTTAGAAACGAAAAAAAATCAGTGAACTCACCTTCCACCTTAGGCAGCTAAAAAGAGAAGAAATTAAACCAGGCTGGGCATGGTGGCTCACGCCTATAATCCCAGCACTTTGGGAGGCCAAGGCCAGTGGATTACCAAGGCCAGCGGAACCTGAGGTCAGGAGTTCGAGACCAGCATGACCAACATGGAGAAACCCTGTCTCTATTAAAAATACAAAATTAGCTGGGTGTGGTGGCAGGCACCTGTAATCCCAGCTACTCGGGAGGCTGAAGCAGGAGAATCACTTGAACCTGAGAAGCGGAGGTTGCGGTGAGCAAAGATTGTGCCATTGCACTCCAGCCTGAGCAACAAGAGCAAAACTCTGTCTCAAAAAAAAAAGAAAGAAAGAAAGAAAGAGAAAGAAAGAAAGAAAGAAAGAAAGAAAGAAAGAAAGAAAGAAAGCCTAAAATCCAAAATAAATGGAAAAGGAAATCCCAAACAGCATAAATCAATAAAACAGAAAATAGAAAAACAAAATAGTAATTCAATGTAACTAAAAGTGGGTTCTTTCGGAACATGAATAACATTGATAAGTCTCTAGCCAGACTGATCAGCAAAAAATAAGAAAGACACAAATTACTAATATCAGGAATAAGAGACCCTATAGCTATTTGAAGAATAATTTAGAAATATTATGGACAAACTTATGCAAAAAAGCTTGGCAACTTAGCTGGGCATGGTGGCTCATGCCTGTAATCTTGGGAGGCCAAGGCTGGAGGATTACTTGAGCTAAGGAGTTCAAGACCAGCCTGGGCAACATGGCAAGACCTTGGCTGTACCAAAAAAAATAGCCAGGCACGGTGGCACACACCTGTAGTCCCAGCTATTCAGAAGGCTGAGGTGAGAGGATGGTTTGAGCCCAGGAGGCAGAAGTTGCAGTGAGCCAAGATCGGGCCATTGCACTCTAACCTGGGTAACAGAGCCAAACCCTGTCTCAAAAAAAAAAAAAAAAAGGTTGACAACTTAGATAAAATCAACAAATTCCTTGAAAGACACAAACTATCAAAACCCATTGAAGAAGAAATAGATATCCAAAGTATCCCCATATCTATTTTAAAATTTGAATTTGGAGTGAAGTTCAGCAGGAAACTCTCCAGCTGAGTGTAACACAAATTGCTGGCCACAGAACTGTTGTTGTTTTGTCACCACATTTTCACGTGGTTTTTTATGCAGCATAGGATATTATTTATTATTGTATTATATTAATTATCGCCATGAAAATATTTATTCACTCTCTAGCACTCAGTTCAAATGTTTCCTCTTCTGCAAAACCTTCCCCATCTTCCTCCCAAATCGCTGCATCCAAGCACACGAGGTCCCTTTTTTTCTCTCTATGCTTTCCCTTCATTGTCTTTTTGGACCACTTTGGCTTAAAGTCGTCTGACCTACTTCTCTCCTCCCCTGTCCTAGACTGTGTGCTTGTCATGGGCAAAAACCATGTCTTCTTTAGCCCTACATTCTCCACACTTAGCATAGTGCCTGGTGTAGATAAGCACCCATAAGAATTCATAAAAGAGCCAAAAAGTAAATGAAATTGGGAACGAATGAACGAATGAAGTGACTGATTGAATTTTAATATCTAATATTCATTGAGAGTGTACAATACATTAGTCACTGTTCTAAGGTTATCATAAGTATTTAATCCTTCCAACAATCCTTTGAGGAAAGTACTAATATTATACCCATTTTACAAATGAGGAAGCAGAGGATTCGAGAGTTACTTAGATCACAAAATAGTAAATGACAGAGCTGGGATTCATACCCAGGTAGACTGGCCCTAGTGCCTAATCTGTATGTTATGCAGTACTACCTACACAAATTCTAAAGAGGTGTGCAGTGATAAATCCCATCACAGGCTTACAAAGAGATACAGAGGAAAAATGAAGCAGAAACAAGGAAGTGTGTCTGTGCTGTGGTACCCAGCCCTAGGGAGGCATTCTTGTACACCTCCTCCCAACCTCCTTTCCTGCAACTGCTTAGTTTATTGGCTTTCTCATTCCTATGCTGATGAGCATCCCTATTCCCAGAAGCAGCCTCTTTGCCCATCCTACTTCTGGCTCTAAACCACTCCTCCTCCCAACCTTGATCACACTTGCCTGGGGAAGCCAGCCTCAAAGAGCTGAATTCAACATGTCCCATTACAATGAATGTTAGTACCAGGGACTCCCCCTGACATTGTGTCATTTCTCCTCCTAGCAACCTTCAAAGGTGGAATTATTACACACTGGTACCTGTGGGGAAGCTGAAGCTTAGAGCAAATTCTCTCCATTCCTTGCTCTCATACTAGTCTTCACATACCTTTATAATCACTTACTGTACTTTATTGCAATCATTTGTTTATGTGTCAATGGTTGCCAATCTACAGGTGGAAACACAGGTAAATATATATAAAATGATGTATTGATGTCACATTACAATACATTATATGTTCAGTGACCTTAACATGATAAGTTCAACGTGTTGTCCCTCCTCAGGGCATAATTGGTTGTGCTGTGCAAAACTGCAATGAAAGTGGAGTGTTATGCAGCAACTCCATCATTCTCACACACTGCCTTGGATGATCTGTACCTCTGACTTTCATGGAATAAACCTGCAGTTTTAGTATGCCTCAGAAGATGTAATCAAGGGGGTTCAATCTGGAACAAAATTAAGTAATATTACTTATATAGTCAGACTTTCTGGCCATTCTGTCGTAAATTTGCTTTCTCTATTAAAAAAATTAAAAGTATATAGATGCATTAAACTATTTTTATACAAATATATTCACATTATAAAAATTCCTTAAATATGTAAGCCGGTAAGAGAGTGAAGAAATAGACAGTTCCGCCTTCCCCACTCCTCTTCCACTCCTTCCCCCAGAGGACATGCCTGTTGTCAGTATGAAGTATGCCCTTTCCCATATTTCTTAACCCTTAGGAATGAGAGTAGGGCACCTTCTACTGGTAGATGGGGGAATTACAGGTATTTGTAAAATCATCTGACTGCCAGTGCTTCAGACTGAAGGACCAACCTTTGTTTGTTTGTTTGTTTGTTTGTTTGTTTGTTTGTTTGTTTTTGAGATAGAGTCTCGCTCTGTCGCCCAGGCTGGAGTGCAGTGGCTCGATCTCCGCTCGCTGCAAGCTCCGCCTCCGAGGTTCACGCTATTCTTCTGCCTCAGCCTCCCGAGTAGCTGGGACTACAGGTGCCCGCCACCGTGCCCCGCTAATTGACCAGCCTTCTGTTTAATCATGAAATGCATGTAGGGGTAGGGAGGATAACTCTATAAAAACGTTTTGGTATCTTATGCTTGACACTGGCAATCTCCCTCATCTGATTCTGCAATATGTGACCTCCCAAGGGCACCAGGCCATTAAATTATATGGCCAAGATTTCATTGAATCACAGGTGATTAATGAGCCCCTCCTGTGACCAGGTTCTGGGGATTCAGCACAGATGATTAGTGCTTTCTGAAAGTTTATCATCAAGGGGATGGGAAGGTGGGCAGTGGGATGGAAGTGGGAGAAGGTAGGGGGAGATGATAAGATGGATAATCAAATAAAGAATATAAATTCAAGTAATGATTGGTACACTGATGAATAAAAGTCAGGATGGGGTTATGTTGGGGGCGGGATGGGCAGGGCAAGCTCTCTGACAGGTGGTATTTGGGTAGAAATTTGGCATGAATGATGAGGGAGAGCCATGTGAACATCTGAAGGAGCAGGTTCTGGAGCAGGGGAGCAAAGCCAGTTGGGAGTGCCCCGGTGTGTGTGCGGATGATAAAGGAGGCAATGGTCCTGCAGTGAAAAAGTGAGGGTAAGGGTAACTGGAGGGGAACACAGATCCTGTGGAGCCCTGTAAGCTGTTATAAGGACTTGGGATCCTATTGTGATTGAGATGGGAAGCCCAGGAAGGTTTTGAGCAAAGAAGTGACAGGATATGACTTGTATTCTAAAGGAAACCCTCTGGCTGCTGCAGGGAGTCCATGAAGGAGGTTGTTGTAACCACCCAGGTAAGAGATGAGGGTGGTGTGGTCCAGGTTGGTAGCGATGGGTGCGTGGGAAGTGGAGAAGGCAGAGCCCACAAGATGTGATGAGGGACTGGCTGTGGGCTGTGAAGGAAGGAAGCATGCAACTGACACCAGTGCTTTTCCGCCTGAGCAATTCAGGGACTCCAGGTGTCATGGGGCACAGCTCTGTTGCTCTTCCTCCATGAGGTGGGCCGTAGGGAGCTGTGATGTGGGAAGCTACTTCCCTCCTCTCCAGGCTCACTCTGGCCCCTCTTCGGCCACTTCTCTGTGTCTGACTCCCTAATCACTGTGCTGCGATCCTGGCCTCAGCCCAGAATGCCAAAGCTGCATCTTCTTTGATAAAATTCCCTGGTGCTCAGAGCTCCACACCAGTCCTGGAAGGAAAAGCAGGTTTCAGAGGGAAAAGAAGCCCTAAGGCCCAGCTGGGAGGCTGGAGCAATCAGGGAGGACTTCTCATAAGAGCTGGCGTTGAAGAACGTTATGATTTCCTCAAATTCAGGCAGGGGGAGAAACATGAGAAGGGAAGATGTGTTAATGAACCAGAGTGACATGAGGCTGAGAGGCAGATGGAAGGGACCGGGAAGAGCCTGACCTCGACTGGCTGGAATTAATCCCAATTTAGTGGGTTAGAGCAGTGAGGGATGGGTGGGGAGGGGGGCTGTAACAGATCATATTTTCCCAAAATGGCCACAATAGTATTTCTAATTCTGTATGCTCTCCTGTCTCAATCAAAAGGTGGAGTCTAATTTCTCCCTTGGAATATGGGTTGTCCTCTGAGACTGCCTTGAATAGTAGAGTTCAGTGGCAGTGATCCTACGTGACTTCTGATCAATTATAAGGCAATATGGCTTCTGTCTCTCTCTCTCTCTCTCTCTCTCTCTCCCCACCTGCCCCAACCTCCACTGGCGCTCACCCTGGGAACCTAGCCACCATGTAATGAGGAAGTCCAGATCACATGGAAATGCCTTATGTGGGCATTCAGCCAACAAATCAGCTAATCAACCACCAATCATGTGAGTAAATAAGCCTTTAGGTAACATCAGCGCCAGACACTGAGTTATCCTCAGCCCTCAAGTCTTCAAGCTGCGACCCAGTGTGGAGAAGAGGCAAGCCATCCCCACTGTGCCCTGTCGGAAATCCTTACCCATAAGAATAATAAATGAATATTCTTCACCACTACATTTAGGGATAGTTTATTATGCAACAATAGCAACTGGAATAAGCCCCAACACAGGTCAGCCTGGTGAAAAACTCCCTGGTATCATTAATGTCCCCCCTATTATTTCCAGGGTTATCAGTGTCTAACTAGGCATTATGCACAAGCATTAGAGCCAAATTACAGTCTATATCTAATTACTATTTACTATTATTCCCTGTTATGCTTGGCTAGTGGGTGTTTGTTGGGGTGGCGGGCACCCTCCCCACCCAGGGCAGGGACAACCCTTGTGACCCTGCTTAAGAATAGAGTTTTCTCTTCATGATGCCTTCTTGTGGTCAATGATGGCAAAAGAACAAAACTGGAGTCTCCATGTGACTCTGCAGGAAGGAATGTGACCTGAAGCAAGGGGCTTATCTGCCCATCTGGTGACTCCCAGGTCAGCCCCATCTCAAAACAAGCCCTCTTCAACCATTCATGTATCCATTCATCTACTCAACCACAACCATTTTGAACACCTATTGTGTGTCAGGCTCTATGCTATCCACACAAGGAGACAGTGGTCCATTGCTCCATGGAGTTCTATCCTAGTGGGGAGTCAGAAAGCAAGTAATCGAACAAAATGCTGACAGGCTGTGATAAGTGTGATGAAGGAAAGACACAGGTTTTGTTCCGGGAATAATAGGCAACTTTTCTCTGAGCCCCGGGGACGTTTCTGTGAAATTGTGTTTCAGCTGAGACCTGAAGGATCCAAGCCTGGTAAGTCTGTCTGTAGCAATGGACATTCACTGGCTGAATCAAGGAGAGGAGAAAATATTGAAAGGATATCACGAAACTCACAGACTAACTGGAAATATTAGGGAATCAGGCTTAGAAAACACACAAGAGCAAAGAGTGACCATGAAGCCAAGCACTACAGCCAAAATTGCACCACAAAACCCATCAGGTAAGGACATCATTGCTTGACCTAAGAATAAGGTGGCAGGAGAATCCATTTTGGCCCCCAGGGCCATCACCATTGTCCCCCAGAATGGAGTCCCTACCGTGCCCTCTTCTTGACACCAGCTCCCAAGTAAAAATTCCAGGTGAGAACATCTTCTAGGCTAAGCCTGTCATGTGACCATGCCCTCGCTGCAACAAAATCTGGGAAAGTAACTATTTAGATAAGATGCCTGGATCTGCAGCAACCACCTGGTGGCAATGAAGCAACATGCACAGAAAACAGCCAAGAGTCAAAGATAGTGAAACACAGACGTTGAAGGAACGAGGCCCTTTGGCGCCACTGCTGAGCTGCTACACCAGTCTTGAGACTGTCAAATTCTGGACATTGTATGAACTAAACAGATAAAGATCTTTAGGATTTTAAGCCACCATTGTCAAAGATTCTGTTACTTGCAGAGAAGGCATTTTTAACCATTACAAAGAAAAAGAGATCCACGCTCGAGTAGTTTTTATCTAAGGTGACTGGTAGAAAGTGCTCTAATGGACGGGGATGGGCAGGGTGGTAAGGTTTCTCAAACTTCTGTGTGAATCAGGATCAACTGGGGGTGCTTATTAAAATGCAGATTCTCACAATCCATGCCCAAGCTCACTGGCTGAGACTCACGAGGAATAAGCATTTTTATGGCATACAGATGTGTCTGATGCAGGAGGCCCACTGGGCAGACTTGGTGAGCAGAGACACAGGGAGATCCTGGTCAGCTGCAATGTCTTCCTCTTCCTCTCCATGTCCCAGCTTCTCATCTGCAAAGCTAAATGTGATCGTGGATGTCAAGGCCTTAACAGTGCCTAGGTGGGCGCAGTCATAATACAAATAATATTTGTTGCACCAGACGGCCTAGGGATCCTGGCTCTGCCCCTTAACTGGCTGTGTGACTTTGGGGAAATTACTTAAACTCTCTGCACCTCAGTTTCCTCATTTGTACAACACAGATAATAATGGTACTCACCTCATAGACTCATGATGATGAGTGAGTTAATATATGTTGAACACTTAGAATAGCATCTGGCAGATAGTAAGTGCTCACTAAAGGTCAGATTGAATTATTACTGCCAGGGCCAGGCATTGGCTAAAGCATCATCTCTGTCAAAGTGGTCCTTACTGCCACCCCACAGCACCAGGATTTGAGAGTACAATTCGTTCTGACTGGAGGTAATTGAGAGGACTTTTGACAGAGGTGAGATTTGGATTTCTCTTTAGTCAGAAGTGGTCTAATCAGGGCTGAGTCTGTGACATCAGGGAGATCCCTAGATTGAGGAATCTGAGGATCTGCCTAGAGCACAGCAGAGGCCCCCTTTTCTGGAGAATCACAGGGGTAGGCATGGATAGCTGTGGCTGGAATGTTAAGACTCAAGGATGCTGAGGGCTGGCGACAGCCTGCTGAAATCTTAATTGTAACCAGCAGAGGGAGCCCTAGTTACTACAGCCAGCCTCCAGAATTTAACTAGTCAACGCCAGACTCAGGAACCCAGTGATTTCAACGTGCAACCCGGGAGCTTGCAGTGAGCTGAGATCGCGCCACTGCACTCCAGCCTGGGCGACAGAGCGAGACTCCGTCTCAAAAAAAAAAAAAAAAAAAAAAAGGTGAGATAAGCGTCCTCTAGAGTACATTGAGAGCAGCTGGGAAGCTTGTTATAAATGCAGATCCTAATCCAATATGGGAGGCGGGGACAGGGAGCTGGGGTAACATACAGATGTGTATTAGGCCTTCCAATCTCTTGGCCTCACCTGTCACTTGTGCCAGTCGCTGCTGCAGGAACTGGTGTTGGCACCTGACTGCATCTCCCTTTGCACCTGTACTTTGGACTCTTGTTCCCTGTCTGTGACTTTCCTTCTGATGCCAAGGAGCCACGTAAGCAGCCACACACTTGAAACTGGAAGTACAGAGGAGTTAATACCCTGCATGATGATCCTTTCATCAAAGAGATAGGGCTCAATGGATACATTCTTCCACCTTTCTGACAGAGGCGCACAGCCCTGAAAAGCAGCTTATAATGACTTATCAAAGGCAATCAGTTGGGGCTCACACCTGTAATCTCACACTTTGGGAGGTCAAGTCAGGTGGATCACTTGAGGTCAGGAGTTCGAGACCAGCCTGGCCAACATGGTGAAACCCCATCTCTACTAGAAATACAAAAAAAAAAAAAAAAAAAAATAGCCAGGTGTGGTGATGTGCGCCTGTAATCCCAGATACTCAGGAGGCTGAGGCAGGAGCATCACTTGAACCTGGGAGGCAGAGGTTGCAGTGAGCTGAGATCACACCACTGCACTCCAGCCTGGGTGACATAGCGAGACTCCATCTCAAAAAAAAAAAAAAAAAAAAAGGCAATCAGTTGCACTTAGCAGTGGCTAGCTCAATAACAGCCTAGTATTGGCTGTTTCTCTAGGAAAGCCCTCCTTAATAAAGTATCTACATCTTCACTTGAGCCTCTGCTTTCTTGGGATGCAGACTACAACAAAATGAAACAAAACCAGCCATATGTTAAAATTTGTTGAACCTGTCTTGATGGGTACATGGGACTTTATTATCCTATTCTCTCTATTTGTGTATGTATTTGAAATTTTCCATAACAGAAAATACATACATACATACAATGCATATTCTGGAGATGGAAATTCAGGAATAAAGACCTCTGTAAAAGCAATGAAAATGCTGACAAAAATTGTCAAAATCAATTTTATAGAACTCAAAATTAACCAAATTTACAATAATCTGAGGAGCATTCATTCAAGAAAAATTGCAAAATCTCAATAAAAACACCAAGATCTGTGACTTTGTAATTTGACCTGTTTCCCTCCCCCTTCCTCTTCTCTGTAGCCTTATAACCCAGAAGCCTCACAATCACCCATATCTTTAAAAACCAGTAACGCAGCCACCAGATGGGGCAGACTAGTTTGAAGCTCCTCATGTAGTCTCATCCCCAGAACATTGTCACTATTTGATTCATCTTGCAGCTCCCTGGAAAGGTGTTGTTTTTATATGATCTGACTTAAAGTTTGCCCTGGAGGAAAAGTCCTAGTCCCAGAGTGTTTTTCAAAAACGATCAGCAGCACCTGTTTAACATCACAGCCGCCTGGAGCGGTGATACCAATTTAGTCAAACAAGAGCCTAGCCAAAAACTTAAAGAAAGACGTGAGAAGTGAAATATCCACATTGAAAAGATCTGACATATTCCTGAGGATCTAGAAGGCTGTTTTGTGAGCAGGCTTGTGTGAGGCCTCGAGAAAGCCTCAATATTTCACATATATTTGGCCTTGAGGTCTTATGCCAGCAGGAAGTAAAGGCTAAAGCAGAAATTGTAGAACTGCCAAGTGATGCAGATGTGCCCCAACACACACATAGAGCCCCTTAGCAAAGGATACAAACACTTATTGATCAAGGAATTTAAGAGAATCTCTGGCCAATCATTAGCTGACCACTAAGCCAACTGAACAGAGACAACAATAGCAGCACAGCAAAAAAGTGTGGAAATATGATTTCCAGAGTTGCCAGGTTCTATTATGTAGAATGTCCAGTTTTCAACACAAATTATGAGACACACATGAAACAGGAAAATATGTCCATACTGAGAAATTAAGTATTAATAAAAACTGTCCCCAAAGGGAAACAGATATTGTTCCTACTAGGCAAAGGCTTTAAAATCAGATCTATAAATATGTTCAAAGAACTAAGAGAAAGCATGTCTAAACAATTAAAGGAAAGTATAAGGGTGATGTCTAACCGAATAGAGAATATTAATAAAGAGATAGAAATTATAAACAAGAACCAAATGGAAATTCCAGCATTGAAAAGCACAGTGACTTTTCATAAAATAAGTAATATGAAATTTTGACTAGAGAGGCTCAACAACAGATTTCAGATGGCAGAAGAAAGAGTCCATTATCCTGAAGACAAGTTAATTGAGATTATCCAAGCTAAGAAACTTAAAAAAAAGAATAAAGAAAAATGAACCTGTATGTCACCATCAAGCACACCAACATACATATAATGGGAGTCTCAGAGGAGATGAGAGAGAGAAAGAAATGGAAATAATATTTGAAGAAATAATGGATAAAATTTTTCTGAAGCTTAATGAACTCCACGTAGGAGAAAATCAAGGAAATTCACACTTAAACATAGTAGTATCAAATAGCCCAAAGGCAGAAAGAATCTGAAAATTAAAAAATGAACTCATTATATATAATGGATCTTTAATAAGGTTAAAAGGTGACCTCTCATTAGAAACCGTAGAGGCCAGAGATTAGTGGGATGACATATTCAAAATGTTGAAAGAGCAAGGCTGTCAACCAAGAATTAAGAGAAATTAAGACATTCCCAAATAAATAAAAACAGATTTTATCACTAACCAACCTGCCCCACAAGAAATACTAAAAAGAATCTGCCGACTGAAATGAAAGGACACTGGAAAGTAACATGAATCCACATAAATAAACAAAGATTCTTGGTAAAGTTAACTGCTTAGATAAATATAAAAGATAGTACAAGTGTATTATTTTTTGTAATTCTCTTTTTTCCTATTTGATTTTTTGAAATTTACTACAAAACAACAGTAATCATAATAGTGTGGTACTGGCATTAAAGACAGACATATGGACTCAAAGGAATAGAATAGAGAGCCCAGAAATAAATCTTCACACATATAGCCAAATGATTTTTCGCAAGGGTGCCCAAACCATTCAGCAGGCGGAAAGGACAGTCTTTTCAACAATTGGTACTGAGAAAACTGTATATCCAAATGCAAAAGAATGAAGTTGGACTCTTACCTAATAACATATACAAAACAAATTCAAAATGGACCAAAGAGCTAAATCTAAGAGCTAAAACTATAAAATCCTTAGACGAAAACAGAGCGCAAATGTTTCATGACATTGGATTTGGTAATGCCACCAAAAGCACAAGCAATAAAAGAAAAAATGGACAAACTGGACTTCATCAAAATTAAAAACTTTGTAAACACTATCCATAGAGTAAAAAGGCAACCCAAAGAATGGGGGAAAATATTTGCAAATCACATTTCTGCTAAGGGATTAATATGCAGAATATATGGAGAATCCTTAAAACTCAGGAACAAAAAACAATCCAAAATTTTAAAATGAGCAAAAGACTTGAAGAGAGATTTATCCAAAGAAGATATGCAAATGGCCAATAAGCACATAAAAAGATGCACAACATGACTAATAATTAAGAAAATAACACTCATGTGGATGGCTGCTATAAAAAAAACCACAGAAAATAATTTGTGTTGGCAAAAATGGCACTTTGGACAGGACAGCCACTATGAAAAACTGTATGACAATTCCTCACAGGATCCTGTATAATTTCACTCATGGAAGTTATTAAAGTAGTCAAATTCATCGAGACAAAGACTAGGATAGTGGTTGTCAGGGGCTTGGGGTAGGGGGAAATGAGGAGTTATTGTTTAATGAGTACAGAGTTTCAGTTTTGCAGGATGAAAAGAGTTCTGGAGATGGATGGTGGTGATGGTTGAACAACAATGTGAATGTGCTTAATGCCTGAACTGTGTTCACTTAAAATTGTTAAAATGCTAAATTTTATGTTATGTATATTTTGCCACAAATTTTTTTAAAAATCTATTATTTTAAAAAGACAACAGCATGAAGCAATAATTATAAAACTATGTTTATGTGTTTATAATGTATAAAAATGTAATTTGTATGACAATAATTACACAATGGAAGGGCAAGGAAATTGAGCGTTATTGAAGCAAAATTTGTGTATGCAATTGACATTAAGTTAGTATTAATCTAAACTAGATTATATTTAAAGTTGAGATGCTAATTTTAACCCCAGGGCAACCACTAAGAAAATGAGTTAAGAATTATAGTGAAATAAATAACAAGGAAATTAAAATGGTACACTAGAAAATATTCAACATAAAATAAGTCAGTGACAGAGGAATAAAAGAACAAAGACTCGGGACAGAAAACAAATAGCAAAATGGCAGATGTAAATCCTATTTTATCAGTAATTACATTAAATGTAAATGGCAGCTCAGAGAGGGTCCTGTCAGGGGTACGTGCATCTTAACAGAGATTTCATGTGAATAGAATGAGTGCTTGAGATTTTAATGCTGGAATTTCAGTATCTGCCAGGGAATTGGGGATATACAGTCATATATGTCAAGTAGGGGCACACACAGTGAAGCTACTAATTAGGCTGAAATCAGACTGTAAAGAACAGTGTCTTTCAAATGATTCCAGCTGCAAAATGCTTTCCTCAAATCAAACAGCTAATGAAACTTTGATGTACATAAAATAGTCAGGGAAGTTCTATGATTTAGTGGGTGTTGGGGCCAGGAGCTGGGCTCACTCTACCTCCCCTTGTAGTAAACATTTGTGATGCACTATGTCTTCCTCCGTACACCACTGTAGCATCCCATATCAAGTGCATGCCATGGCATCTCTCTGCTTTGCTTTCAGAGGAGCTTGAGAAGACTGCTCAGCCATGTGTTGTGCATTCCAGAAGTGTGGGGGTGTTAACCTCTGGAGGTGACCCACAACCAATGGAGACTGGTATCAGCCCTACGGTTCTAGAGGGACAGTTCTAGGATGTATTCCATACAGCTTCTCAGGCAGTCCCAGTAAGATTGAGCCCCAATTACCCACAGTGATCTGCTCATTCACAAACACTTGACCAACATTCCTCCCTTCCCAGTATCACTCCTAATGCTCCTTCACGTCTGCTTCTTTGACTCACCTCCCAAATCAACTATATGTACCCATGATTATCTTAGGGTTTGCTTCCAAGGAAACCCAGACTAAGACACCCCTCACCCTGCCCCCAACATGTCTCCCAAGACACTTGAAGGCTCCTTTGTGGAATGTGTGTGGCAATCACTACCCTAAGCTCTCCTTCCCTGTGCTTCTCAATGATCTTAACCTTTTGCCCCTCACCTCTGAAAGCCATCTGGACTCAGGGAAAAGTTGACTTCATACAATATTTTAAATTCTTTATGTATGAGAAAAATAAGATAAACAGGCCGTGGTGACTGGATGTGGGAGTTGAGGGGCAGGAGGAGTAGAAGAGGACCACAGGCTTCCAGCTGGAGTTGGAAGACAGGAACTGACACCATCAAAGCAGGTTAAGGGAAGACAAAAAGACAGCTTGGGACATGTGTTTTTGGTGCTTGAGGGATATCCTGGTGGCGTTTCTCCAGTAGATATTGGTTATTGATTTCTGGAACTCAGAAGATAAGAGATATGAAACACATTAAACTACAGGTGATTATCAAAGTCATGGGCACGGATGAGATCACTCAAAATAAACGCTTAGAGCAGAAAAAGAATTTAAGAATCACTGTCTTTTAACCATGGTGACTTGTGGATTTTAGTGGTATTGGAATGAAGAAACTTTTATTTTCACTTTATACACTTTTGATTTGTTGTTTAATATATACATATCTGTAGGAGTTGAGAGTGACAGAAAAGAGTGAAAGACATGGTGACAAAGACCCTCCCATGTTGTACCTGCTGCACCCTTCTCACATCCTCTCAGCACCTGTAGGAGGGGGGCCAGCTTCCTAACACATGGCCCAACTCAGCGGGCAGGTTTGTTCTATCCTCTTGACATTAGCTATGCCAGGTCTGGCCAGCACGGTGCCCAGACACTGCATTCCGTGGGGTTTGCTCGAGGGAGGCAAAAGCTTTATTTGTTCTACAGAGTCACCACCCAACAGTTGCCAAGCCCCTTTGGAATGTTTTGGAGGGCAGTTTCCCAAGATAGGCATCAATAATTACACATATTTTTCAGCCTCTTTGAGCAAAATCATATAGGATTATATGTCTGAAATTTTGGTGTAAATTATAACGTGCTGAAAACACTAACAAGGGGGTTGTTATTATTACCCAACTGTTGTCACCAGCAATGGCTTCTTCACAAGCATAAGGCTTCATGAACTCTCAGGGAGGATGGCCTCAAGGTGATCTATGAATCCCAAACTTCTGTCAGTTGTGAACCATCCTCACAATTTTCACCTTTCTCTGAGAACTATTGATTCTGTCTTTACTTAACTTTTTAATGTTTTTATATTTTTATTGAGATATAATTAACATACAATAGAATATAAATCTTAAGTGTTCCATTTGATGAGTTTTTGTTATTTTAACTTTTACTTTAGGTTCAGGGGTACACGTGCAGGTTTGTTACACAGACAAATTGTGTGTCATGGGGGATTGATGTTTAGATTATTCCATCCCCCAAGTAATAAACATAGTACCCAATAGGTAGTATTTCAGTCATAACCCTCCTCCCACCCTCCACCCCCAAGTAGGCCCTGGTGTCTATTGTTCCCTTCTTTGTGTCCATGTGTACTCAAAGTGTAGCTCCCACTTATAAGTGAGAACATGTGGTATTTGGTTTTCTGCTCCTGTGTTAGCTAAATTAAAATAATGGCCCCCAGCTCCATCCATGTTGCTGCAAAGGACATAATCTCATTCTTCTTTATGGCTGTATAATATCCCATGGTGTATATGTACCACATTTTCTTTAACCGGTCTACTGTTGATGGGCATTAAGGTTGGTTGCATGTCTTTGCTATTGTGAATAGTGCTGCAATAAACATACACGTGCATGTGTCTTTATGGTCGATTTATATTCCTTTGGGTATATATACAAAAATGGGATTGCTGGTTCGAATGGTAATTCTATTTTAAGTTCTTTGAGAAATCACCAAACTGCTTTCCAGAATGGCTGAGCTAATTTACATTCCCA
This sequence comes from Nomascus leucogenys, assembly GCF_006542625.1. Lineage (NCBI taxonomy): Eukaryota > Metazoa > Chordata > Mammalia > Primates > Hylobatidae > Nomascus > Nomascus leucogenys. Next base: position 35,028,844 of record NC_044393.1, read on the forward strand.
CCAGCAGTATACAAGTGTCCCCTTTCTCTACAAACTCACCAGCATCTGTTATTTTTTTGACTTTTTACTAATAGCCATTCTGCCTGGTGTGAGATGGTATCTCATTGTGGTTTTGACTTGCATTTCTCCAATAATTAGTGATGTTGAGCAGTTTTTCATAGGTTTGTTGGCCCCATATATGTCCTCTTTTGAAATGTGTCTGTTTATGTCCTCTGCCCAATTTTTAATGGAGTCGTTTGTTTTGTGCTTGTTAATTTGTTTAAGTTCCTTATAGATTCTGGATAGTAGACCTTTGTCAGATGCATAGTTTGCAAATATCTTCTTCCATCCTGTAGGTTGTCTGTTTACTCTGTTGATAGTTTCTTTTGCTGTGCAGAAGCTCTTTAATTTAATTAGGTCCCATTTGTCAGTTCTTGTTTTTGTTGCAATTACTTTTGTCTTCTTTGTCGTGAGATCTTTGCCAGGGCCTTTGCTAGATTTTCTTCTAGGGTTTTTGTAGTTTTAGGTTTTACATTTAAGTCTTTGATCCATCTTGAGTTGGTTTTGTATATGGTGTAAGGAAGGGGTCCAGTTTCAATCTTCTGCACATGGCTAGCCTGTTATCTCAGCACCATTTATTGAATAAGGAGTCCTTCCCCCATTGCTTGTTTTTGTTGACTTTGTCGAAGATCAGATGGTTGTAGGTGTGTGGCTTTATTTCTGGGTTCTCCATTCTGTTACATTGGTCTGTGTCTGTTTTTGTACCCGTGCAATGCTGTTTTGGTTACTGGTAGCCTTGTAGTATAGATTGACGTTGAGTAATATGAAGCCTCTGGCTTTGTTCTTTTTGCTTAGGATTGCTTTGGCTATTCAGGCTGTTTGGGCTCCATGTGAATTTTTAGAATAGTTTTCCTAATTCTGTAAAAAAATATTACCAGAACTTTGATGGAAATAGCATTGAATCTGTACATTGCTTTGAGCAGTATGGCCACTTTAACAATATTGATTCTTCCTATATTTGATGAGTTTTGATCATTGTACACACCATGTAAACACCACCCAAATCAAGATGTCTAGAACACTTCCATCTCCTCCCTAAAATAGAATTTTTTAAATTTTTTTCAATTTTTTATTGTGGTAAAATATGCATAGCATAAAATTGCCTATTTTAACCATTTTTAAATGTACAGTTTAGTGGTACTAAATACATTCATGTTGTTGTGCAACCATCACCATCATTCATCTCAAAAACTCTTTTCATCATGCAAAAATAAAATTCTATACTCATTAAACAATAACTCTCCATTCCCCTTTTCCCTGAACCCCTGGAATTTACCATTTTACTTTCTGTCTGTATAAATTTGACTATTCTAAGTACCTCATATAACTGAAATCACCCCGTGGCTATTTTCTTGGTGTGACCATGGGGGTTGCATTTAACATCCTAAAGTCATTGCACTCTAATTTGAATGTATACCACCTTAACTTCAATAATACACAAAAACTCTGCATCTTCACAGTTCCATCCCCACCCTTTCAGTTGTAAATGTCAAAAAATTAGTCTCTTAAATCATGTATAAAACAAAAAAGGAGTTATAAACCATTGTTACAACAATACTAGCTTTTATACTTGCCCATGTGTTTACCTTTACCGAGATTGTTATTTCTTCAAACAGCTTTGAGTTACTATATAGTGTCCTTTTATTTCACCTAGAACAGGTTCAGCAGTGACACAGTCCTTCAGCTTTTGTTTATCTGGGGATGTCTTAATTTCTCCCTCACTTTCAAAGGACAGTTTTGCTGGATACAAGATTCTTAGTTGATAGTTTTTTTCTTTTAGCCCTTTTAGTGTATCAGCTCACTGCCTTTGGGCCTCTAAAGTTTTTAATGAGAAATTTACTTTTAATCTTATTGAGATTTCCCTTGTATGTGATGAGTTGCTTGTTTTTTTGCTGCTCTTAAGATTTTGTCTTTGATTTTTGAGAGTTTGATTTTAATGTGTCTTTGTGTAGGTCTCTTTGAGTTCATTCTACCTGGAGTTCATTGAGCTTCTTGGATGTTTATATTCACACCTTCATCAAATTTGGGGAGTTTTCAGCAATTATTTCTTCAAATATTGTCTCTTCCCCTTTCTCTCATTCTTCTCCTTTTGGGATTCCCACAGTGCTTTTGTTGACCCACCTAATGGTGTCCCACAGGTTTGTTAGGTTATGTTTGCTTTTCTTCAATCTTTTTTTTTTCTGTTTCCCATATTCAATAATTTCCATTGTCCTGTCTTCAAGTTTGCTGATTCTTTCTTCTACCTGTTCAAATTTGCTTTTGAATCCCTCTATCAAATGTTTTTTATTTTCTTTCTTGTACTTTTTAGTTCCAGAGTTTCTGATTCTCTTTTGGTTTTTATCTCCTTTATTAATATTTCCATTTTATTTATACATTTGTTCTTTATTTTCACTACATTTTTCTTTAGTGCTTTGAGTATCTTTAAGACAGCTATTTTAAGGTCTTTGTCCAGTAGATCAAGCCTTTTCCAGAGACAGTTTCTGCTAATTTATTTTTTCCTTTAAATGGGCCATACTTTCATGTTTCTTTGTATGTGTTATAATTTTTTGTTGAAAACTGGACATTTGAATCTAACAATGTGGTAGCTCTGGAAATCCAATTCCCCCTTACCCAGAGTTTGCTGTTTTTTTGTTTTGTTTATGGCTTTTGATTTTTTTTTTCTTGTAGACTGTCTCTGTGCTGAAAATCAGCCTAAGGTATAAACTTTAGGTTGTATCAGGTCTTTGCTGAGCCTGCCCCTTTTGGGAGCATGTGCAGTCGTTTTTTAATTTCCTCCATAAATACAGTTGCTTTTGAATATCCTAGTGTCTAATGTCTGGTCCCCAAAAGCACAAAACAGAAAAATGAAGGGAAAGTCAGATGTCCCAACCCTTTAAGTACCCTGGAATTTGCTTCAGCTGGATGGAGAGGGGCTTGCAGCAATGAGAGGAGGTGTAACAACAATGATTGCCTACCTGTTTGGCTGCACCTCTGTGATTAGAAGCAGCAATCAGCAATCAGAGCACAGACTCCTGGTATTTGGAGGACAGGGTCCCTTTTGTCCACTCTGGCTCTTTTAAGCTGCTCCCAGAATACATGCAAAGTTTCCTACCATGGAGAATGGGTAGTTGCTACTGCACTAAAAGCTAAAATTTAACAAAATTAATTGCAATTTATCATCCAAACCTTCTCTTGGAATTTACAAGCCTTAGGTAGACTCCAGAGTTTCAAAATAGTTATATCAGACAGAGTCTGGCAGTTCAATTGTTGCCTAGGTGAGGAGACAGATTCCTGGTGCTTCTTATCCTTTCATGGCCCTAGAATCTTCTATTTACTTAATTTTGTTACTTAATATATTTCTTTAAGGCAACTTCCCACTTTTTCTTAGCATCATACTAAGCAATAATATATATCTTTCATGGGAAGCCAGACCCAGCTCTGAACTGACACCAGGCCTCATTCTCCAAGTGGACCACCCATCATATTCCTCATGAGTCTTTCAGAAACATGCAAAGAAAAAAATGAAATAAAAATAAAGTTCACTTTTTTCTGTCTTTAGAAACAGGGTCTCACTCTGTTGCCCAGGCTGGAGTGCAGTAGCACCATCATAGCTCATTATAACCTTGAACTCCTGGGCTCAAGCAGTCCTCTTGCCTCAGCCTCCCAAGTATTTGGGACTACAGGCACTCACCACCACACCTGTCTAATTAAAAAAAAAGAAATTTTTTTAGAGACAGGGTCTCACTATGCTGCACATTGCTTGACCTCCTGGTCTCAAGTGATCTTCCCCCCTCAGCCTCCCAAAGCGCTGGGATTATAGGTGTGAGCCACCATGCCTGGCCCCGAATTTCACTTTTTCTAATCAGCTTACTAAAAGGTGAAACAAGAAAATGTTTTTCCCCCTTTTAAAGAAAGTATTTTTATTTTTACTTTTTATTAATGACTTACACACTTATCAGTCCTGCCCTTAGCAATTGCCAGGCTGGGGCAAGAGTAGAAATGGAGGCTTATGAATTTAGTATGCAAATATTTTAAAGTCATAAGTCATGTTAATAAGCTGCTAAAAAATATGCATTCTCTACTCCAGCCTTGACAAATATGTATATTCAAAATGACCTAGAAGACCCAGTGTAAATTTTAGACAGCTCCAATTTTGTTTCATAAATAACAGTGTAGAAAAAGCTCCCTACCCCTGGCCCTAGATCATCTCTATCTTCCTTCCTAGCCTGTGGCTCTGTGTCACCCTTCAGAGTATAAAAATGACACCTCGGGACTCCCAGTTTAAACAACACATCATAGACTTGATTGCCCCACTTGTCCCCACTGAGTACAACAATAAGCCCCAGAAATAACTCAAGAGGCAACAAAAGGAGAACTCTGAGAGGTGGTAAGAAGAAGATGAACTGGTTAGAGATCCCAGGACTGGCGGAACAACACAGCAGCCAAGCATCTTACAACTCACACCCAACAGAGGAAGGTTACCCAGCCCCAGCCCCAGTATAGCAACTGAAGGTGGCTTGGGTTTCTGCAGGAAATATAAAAGAGAGCACTACCCCAGTTTTGTTTGTTTGTTTGTTTGCTTTTTACTGCCTTTCTCTGGTTTTGCTATCAGGGTAATACTGGCCTCTGACTTGTCGTGCATATCAATAGTTTGTTCCTCTTTGTAGCTGCGTAGAGGAACACAGTATAAATGTACCATGGTTTAACAATTCATCTGCTGAAGGACTGGCTGTTTTCAGGGTTGGAGTATTAAGAATAAAGCTGCTATGGACATTCATGTACAGGTGTTAGTGTGAACATGTTTTCATCTCTCTAGGTTAAATGCCAAAGAGGACAATTGCTGAGTCATACGGAAATTGCATGTTTAGTTTTGTAAGAAGCTGCCAAACTGTTTCCAGAGACGCTGTATTATTTTATATTCTCACTGGAAATGTATGACTGATCCTGGTTCTCTGCATCCTGGCCAGCATTTGGAACAAACTATTAATACATACAACAATTGGAAGAATCCCATCGGAGTTACACTGTGTAGGAAAAAAAGTTAACCCTAAAATGTTACATACTGTATGTTTCTATTTATATAACATTCTTGAAATGACAAAAATCATAGAAATGAAGAACAGCCTAGTGGTTGCCAGTAGGACAGAGGGAGTGTAGGACAGGAGTTGATGAAGTCGGTGTGGTTATAAAAGAACACAAGAGGCCGGGCGCGGTGGCTCACGCCTGTAATCCCAGCACTTTGGGAGGCTGAGGCGGTGGATCATGAGGTCAGGAGATCGAGACCATCCTGGCTAACACGGTGAAACCCCATCTCTACTAAAAATACAAAAAATTAGCCAGGTGGAGTGGTGAGCACCTGTAGTCCCAGCTACTAGGGAGGCTGAGGCAGGAGAATGGCATGAACCCAAGAGGCAGAGCTTGCAGTGAGCCGAGATCGTGCCACTGCACTCTAGCCTGGGCAACAGAGTGAGACCCTGTCTCAGAAAAAAAAGAAGAGATCCTTTTAGTGATGGGGTTGTTTTATACATTGGCTGTGGTGGTGGATACACAAACCTACACATGTGATAATATTTGCATACAAATAAACACACACACATCAGTAGGAGTAAAAACTAGGGAAATGTGCATAAGGTTGATGGGTTGTATCAATGTTAATTTCAATGTGATACTGTACTGTCGTTTTACAAGGTATTACCAGTGGGAGAAACTGGGTAAACAGTAACCTGGGATTTTTCCGTATTATTTCTCACAACTGCATGTGAATCTACAATTACCCCAAAACTGAAAGTTTAACTTTAAAAAGTCACCTCAGCCAACATGTTCAAGTGCTATCTGTACCCATCACAAATAGCTGCCCTGGTCCATTTCTCAGATCTGGAGGTACACACAGCAGTGTTCAGTCCACCAACAAGAGGACTGGCCTGGGAAAGAGACCAGTTCACAATTTAGATGCAGGCGCAGAGCTATTTGATCAGGGTATTCAGTGGTCCCTGACATGACCGAGACAGAAGATAGGGTCACAGGCTCCATGTGGACATGGCCTATTGGCCCCACAGGCTCCTGACCCTATAGGGAAGGATATGGTGTATGGCCCAGGCCTAAGTACAAGTCAGATATCTCTACAAGTTTGCATGGAAAACATCACCCATCCATTTTTTTTTCCTCCAGTTGCCCCCTCTCCAGTAGCTACTTCTTTCCCTTTCTATGGGAGGCAGAATTCTAAGATGCTCATCGTGATGATTAATTTTATGCGGCAACTTGACTGGACCATGGAGTTCTCAGATATTTGGTCAAACATTGTTCTAGGTGTTTCTGCAAGGGTGTTTTGGGTGAGATTAACATTTAAATTGGTAGAATGAGTAAAGCAGATGGCCCTCTCTAATGTGGGTGGCCCTCATCCAATCAGGTGAAGTCCAGAATAGGACAAAAAGGGTGACTCTCCCCTGAACAAGAGGGAATTCCTCCTGCCTGCCTGACTTCGAATTGGGACATCAGCTTTGCCCTGCCTTCAGACTCAAACTGAAACATCACCTCTTCCTGATTCTTGAGCCTGCTGGCCTTCAGACTAGAACTATACTGTTGGCTCTCCTGGGTCTCCAGCTTGCTGACTCACCCTGCATATCTTAGCCCCTGTCAGCCTCCATCATCACATGAGCCAATTCCTTATAATAAATAAATGAATAAATAAATAAATAAATAAATACATAAATAAATAAAATCAATTGGCTCTGTTTTTCTTGAGAACCCCGACTAATATAACCACCAATGACCCTTGCCCTTATAAAATGCCCTCCCTTTTGAGTGTGGATAGAAACTGTGAGTATGATATCACTCCCATGACTATGTCATATTATATGGCCAAAGGAAAAGTATTCTAGGTAGGCCAGATATAATCAGGTGAGCCCTGTGAAAGCAAAGAGTTTTCTCTGTCTGGTTGCAGAAGAGGAAATCAGAGAGGTCTGCTCCAGCTGGCCTGGAAGAAAGCCTGTATTAGCCACTTGGCAAGTGACTGTGGGTAGCTACTAGGACCTGAGAGCAGTCCTTAGCTGACAGCTAGCAAAAAAACAAAGGCCACAGTCCTACAGCTTCCAGTTTCTCCCAACAATCTGCATGAGCTTGGAAGAGAACCCCAAGCCTCAGATGAGAAGCGACCCTGGGTAGCACCCTGGTTTCAGCCATGTGAGAACATCAGCAGAGAATCCAATTAAATAGCTTGGACCTTCCAAAACTGTGGAATAGTAAATGCACGGGGTGTTTTTGTTTTTATTTTTCAGAAACAGAGTCTTATTTCACGTAGACAAGGTCGTGATTTCTGGATATTCTTCCTCATGCTGCAGAATACAGACTTGTCCTATTTAGCTGATAACTCAAGTTAAAAGAACCCAGAACATTTGCAAAAGACACCACCAATAAGCACACCCCTTCCTCCACTCTTAGGGACTTTTGTTTGCTTGTTTGTTTTGTTTTGTTTTTAAAGAGGAATGGCCGGGCGTGATAGCTCACGCTCAGTATTTTGGGAGGCTGAGGTGGGTGGATCTCCTGAGGTCAGGAGTTCGAGACTAGCCTGGCCAACATAGTGAAACCCCATCTATACTAAAAATACAAAAAATTGGCTGGGCGTGGTGGTGGGTGCCTGTAATCCCAGCTACTCGGGAGGCTGAGGCAGGAGAATCGCTTGAACCCAGGAGGCGAAGGATGCAGTGAGCCAAGATCGCACCATTGCACTTCAGCCTGGGCAACAAGAGCGAAACTCCGTCTCAAAAAAAAAAAAAAAAAGGTGCATACTACTCCATTTTTTGGAATGGAATTAAATTGAGGAAAAAGAATAGAATTGCCTAAATAAATTTAAAAAAGTAAATAAGGTTATAATTCTACCTCATGGTATAATTCTACCTCATTAATGGAGTGCTGCACACACTAACCCAGGGTAATACTGTGCAATTAGATTACATGTTTTATTAATTGATAAGAAATTCACATAACATAAAATTAACCACTTTAAAGTGAACAATTCAGTGGGATTTAGGACAATTCAGTGGCATTTGTGCAAATGGTGACTTCCATACAGTTCTAAAACATTTTCATCACCCTAAACAGGCACCTTACACCCAATAAAGCAATTCCTCCTCATTCCCTGCCTCCAACCCAGCCCTTGGCAACCATTGGCTTTCCGTATGGTTTTACCTATTCTGGGCATCTCATATAAAAGGAATCAGACAATATATGACTTTTTGTCTGTCTTCTTTCACTTAGTATAATGTTTTCAAGGTTTAGTACAATTGTTTTCAAGGCTTATCTATGTTGTAAGATGTTATCAGTACTTCGTTTCACTTTTCGGCTGAGTATACTCCATGCATGTTCCACCATTTATCCATTCATCTGATGATGGGCATTTGGGTTGTTTCTGCTTTTCAGCTATTGTAAATACTACTACCATAACCATGCGTGTACATGTGCTTATTTGAAGTTTTACTTTTTTTGAGTGTATACTTGCAAGTGGAATTTCTGGGTTTTTTGATAATTCTGTTTAACTTTTGAGAAACAATGACTTTTGTCATAGATGTTCTTTTAAGCTGCTAAGTTTGTGAGAATTTGCTACACAAAGTTACAAGATAAATTCAACTTTTTTACCTAATTATTTTTAAATTTACCTTCATAACTGTAAATAACATGCTCTGAGGAAAATAATTGCTACTTCTTGATTTGCCAGAAAAATAGCGACAACTGTCCCTATGGTAGATAAGAGCTTACCCCTCTCATATTCCCACCACCATCATGCCAAGTATAGCCTTCCCATCACCCAACCTCCGGGTACTGTTAAGTCATAACATTGGTTAGATTACTATCAGGTGCTAACCTTATTAAGCTTTGTAAATTCACAGTTGATCCATGTAGTAAAATCATGTTTACTTTTCCTTTCCTCAGCAACATTTTGTTTTCCCTTCCCTGGAGTTAATGATTCAAAGTTTAGCCTTTATATTGGCTTAGTTTTCTATATACCCACTACTATTTCAATCCCAAACATTCGCCAATTTTTTAAATAGCCTCTCAAGACTTTTAGACGCACCAGGTATTCTATCAGATTTGACATCCTGAGGAAGTTTTGCTTGGAGTCTTCTGATCTGTTGTGCCCTGGACTGGTTGGTTTTTATACCCAATTCCCAGCTGATGTTCTGGGGCCTCCCTTCAGCATCGCCCTGGAACTTGTATCCTTCTAAGTTGGTTCTATTGTTTCATGTAGCAAACATATTTTCTTCTTACCTAGCTTACTCCTTCTTTGTTGCAGGATATCCTCCAGCAACTTCTCAAGAAAGGGCCCTTAAAGGCAGATCTTTTGAGACTTTGCATGTCTAAAATGTATTTTATCTTCACAGTTGGCTTATAGTTTGTCTGGGTATAGAATCCTATAATGGAAATGATTTTCCCTTGGAATTTTCTGCACTCTAGTGTTATTGTTGGGAAAACCAAAGTCACCTCAAATCCCAATCGCTTGTACCTGATCTATTGTTTTCCTCTGGAAGCCCATAGAGTCTTCTCTATGTCTCCAGTAGGCTGTAATTTCACACGGCTTGGCAAGTGCCCATTTTCATCCATTACCCATTATGCTTGACATTCAGTGACTCCTTTCAATTTGAAAAGTCACGTCCTTTGTTTCTGAAAATTTGTCTTAAAATATTTTATTGATAATTTCCTCCCTTTTGGCTGACACACTACCCCTCCCCCTGACCTTGCCCACCCCATCACTCACTTGCTGGCTCTTATTCTATCTCTATCTCTCATTCTTTCTGAAACTCCTGTTGTTCTAATATCTGACCTTGTGGATTGGCCTTCTGATTGTCTTTTTCTTTCTTGGACATCCTTGGTTTTCTTTTTAAACAACTTGCTGAGCAATATCTTCAACTTTATTCTCTTATCTGTATACTTTGAGATTTTTTTATTTCCACTATCATATTTGTAAATTTCTAGAGCTTTTTTTGGTTTGGATGTTTCTTTTTTGTATCATATCCCGCTCTTGTTTTATGGTTGCAATATTTTTTCACAGCTCTGAAAACATCAAGAATAGTTTATTTTCCTGAATGTTCTTCTCCTCAAATAGGCTGTTTCCTCTGAGCTTCTTATTTTAGTATGTTTATTTTTTTTCCTTTATCTTTCATGTTAGAAATTTTCTTTAGATGTCTGGCAAATCTCTTCTGCTGATATTTAAAAGTAGGGGCTAAAAAAACTGATTGGGGCTGGGTGTGGTGGCTCACGCCTGTGATTCCAATGCCTTGGGAAGCTGAGGCAGGATTGCTTGAGGCTAAATTTAAGACCAGCCTGGCAACATAGTGGGACCCCCATCTTTACAAAAAATTTTAAAATTAGCTGGGTGTGGTGGTGTGTGTCTGTGGTCCCAGCTCTTCAGGAGGCTGAGGTGGGAGGATCACTTGAGCCCAGGAAGGTCGAAGTGACAGTGAGCTGAGATGGCGCCACTGCACTCCAGCCTGGGCAACAGAGTGAGACCCTTTCTCAAACATCAACAAGCAAACAAATAAAAAACTGGAAGTTCTGAGTGTGTGCTTGAGGGTATCCTTGTAGGGTGACTACACAGGGCTGTGGAGCTGAGGAAACTCTCATGTCAGTATCTTTAAGTCTTTCCTTTGGAGCTGACGGAATCATGAGCACTGTTTCCTCCTGGCTGCCGGCATCATGGTGGAGCACGTGGGCAGGTGGAGGTGGGTGGGCCAGTGTCTCAGCATCCAGTAGACAAATGTCCCTTGAATACCCCATTTTCAGCGTAGACCCTAGACCTCAGCTAATCTTGCTGTGCTTCAGCCCAGAGACCCTCTCTTTTACTCTCACTGAAGAACAAAGCCGCAGACTTTTGTTGGGCCAGGGAAGGGGCAGTGATTCAGCTCACAGAGTGTGGAGGGGACCTGGGACCCACTACTTCATAAATAAGCTCTCAGCCAATTCTTATTTTCTTACACAAATCCCTCCATCCCAACCTCCATCTACAGAGGCATCTGTCAAATTCCAGAGCTTTTCGGCTTGCTGCGAAGGAAGATTGGGTTGGTTTTCACCACTGCTTGGATTTCTCATTGCCAGGTGAAAAACAGTTTTTTGTTTTTGTTTTTGTTTTTTCAGATCTGCTCATTATTTGCCTGTCTTCCCCCTGCTTTTGAGCTTTCAAGGTTTTGCTGCTGTTACCTTCTCTTTGATTCTCCCGAAGTCCTTCTTGCCGTACTGATGAGGCTTCAGGAACTGACTGCAGGTGTTCATGCCAATATCTATGCCTGGAAGCCCTTTCACTCCTCTGTTCTGCAAAGCTCTCGGTAAGGTATTTTTGTGTTTTAGAGGGTGGCATTTATGTCTGGCTTTCTGGAGTGACTGGCCTGAGGATGAGCCAGGCTGTACTGGCTGGGACACAGTCAGAGCTGGAAGATTATCACTCCTAACCATTTCATCTTTTTCTTCCTTGTTCATCTCCCTTGAGAGTTTGAAACATTCTTTAAGCACAAGAAAGACTGGGGATTCGATTGTAAGCATATTTTTTTAACTGATTTCCTTAAAAAACACTTAGAATTTACAAGAAGACCATCATTCTCCCAACAGAATTAAATTACTTTCATTCTTTTTCCCAGGAAAGTTTTGCTGGAAATGTCCTCTCCCAGCTCTGAGCTAACACAGCTCTCTGTTGATGTATTTCTTAGGAATCATCCACTTCTACCGCGGGCTGTCACTTTTGTGTATTTGTTTTTCTTTCTTATAGATAATGAGTTCCTTTAAGGCTAGAAACTGTGCCGTGTCTAATTCATTTTTAATCCCTCCCTCTTTCCCACCATTATCATCTGGAATGAATGAATGAATGAAAAGATTCTGAGCAAGGTAATGCCTGGTAGCAGGATTGGGTCTAACTCCTCACTCTTCCACAATGCCTCACCCACATAGGCACTAATATAGGCTTGGTGGTTGGCCAAATGAAGTGCAGAATCTTGAGCAAAGTGATAACTGGAGCAGCGAAGCCAGAGCATGGCAACCTCCTTGTGTTTCTGCCATGTCCATCCCTGCCCATTGTAGCGCTAGCATCATGGTTAAGAATATAGATACTAAACCCAGACTTTCTGGGTTCAATTTTTGACTCCATTCATTATCAACTTTGTGAACTTGAGTAGTATGCGTATTCTTTCTGATCCTCGGTTTTCCCTTCAGAAAAGTTGGAAGAACACTGGTGCTTAGGAGTAGCTAAGATGCAAATTAGAGCAGCTCCTGACACGCAGAAAGTGCACAGTAAATGGTAGCACTGCAGTTCTCCAATGGGTAATGAAAAGATGACTTTATTTTTATCACTGATCTAATCTTTATGATTAGCCCTGGTCCTGCTGGGTTCCAGAAAAAAACACATTTTAAACATGGATCAATCATACCTTAGACTCTTCCAGTCCAAGCGGTCTTGTAATTATAATCCAGCCCCTGCCGCATAAGTGCTTAATCTCTCAGACTCCTCCTCCTTCTGTTCTCCTCCAGGATTGCATCTAGGGAGCCTGGAATGGGGGCTTCTGTGAGGGAGGTTGGGACCCACATGTTCTCTGTTTATAGACTTGTCTGCTTTGGCCTGGTCCTTGATAGGTGACAGTTGATGTGTGTCTGATCACATCTGGCCTTCTGGATGTGGTGCTGGCTCCCAGCACTGGAGGCTGTGGTCCCTGCCCTGTGCCTCCAGCTGAGAAGTCCTCACTTTCCATGGCTTCTGTCCCAACTCCAGGCTACCGCTGGTCAACAAGTCCTTTCAGCGTCTCCATTCCCCTCCCTTGACCATATTGGAACTTCTGGATCCCTGACTGCCATGGACAGGAGGCTTGTTTCAGGCCTACCTCTCAAGCTCCTCTCTCTGCAAAAATGCATTTATAAAAGGATAAAGGAGGACCCGCAGAATCATCAGGAGCACTCAGCTTCCGGGAATAAGATCCAGAACCTCAGAACCAGCTTGACGAGGAAACAGAAGCTGCTACCAGTGCTCCTGCCCCTGCTCTGCCAATGCTTCTCTGGGGCAGGAACTCATCCTGCAGCTACTAGTAAACCATAATCCCCATGGAAGCTGGTCTCTGCCACCACTCATGCCAACAGACCTGCCTCCTGCAGGTAATCCATGCCATCCAATGGCACACTTCTGAGCTGGAGTCTTGCTTGCCTGGGTTTGATCTGATGAGTGCATGTGGCAGGCCTGCATCCTACCTACCAGGGAGGCTGGGCTTTGAGTTTTCTGTGTTCTGGCTTTGGATGGTGTGACTATTGAGGCTGGAAATTTGCAAAATACAGCAAAGGCATTCAAAAGGGTCTGCAAGCCGTGTGCAGTGGCATACGCCTGCAGTCCCAGCTACTCAGGAGGCTGACATGGAAGGATCTTTTGAGCCCAGGAGTTCAAGTCCAGCCTGGGAAACATAGCATAGACCTTGTTTCTTAAAAAAAAAATTTAATAACAATTAAAAGAACTGGACAGCTAGATAACATGATGCTACATGAAGCAAAAACCCTTTTTTCATGTTATTATGAAAATTTTCAAACATAGAGCAAAGTTAAAAGAATTTAATAGTGAACGCCATATGCCCCTCACCTAGGATTCTACCATTAACATTTTACTATGCTTATTTTATCATTCTTCCATCCATCCATTAATCCATCCACACATCCGTCCAACCAAGAAATTTTTGGTGCATTTCAAAGTCAATTGCAGACATTGGTACAATTCCTTCTAAATACTTCAGCATGCCTATGGTTAACTAGAGTTTGAAATTTGTTTACAGTTTTTTTTCCTTGGTGTTAAATTCACATATAATGAGATATACAAATCTAAAGTGTACATTTGCTGCATTTTAATAAATGCCTATGTAACCAATATTCCAATCAAGATATAGAAAAAATGATCACTCCAGAAACTCCCCTCATGTCCCTTTCCAATCTCTGTCTCTAACCACCCCCAAAGGCAACCACTGTTCTGATTTTTTTCATACCATAGGTTGGTTGGCAAAAGCCCTTTAATTTTGGCTTTTCCCTGAAACTATGGAAATTTGCCCCAGAAATGTGAAATCAGATAGAAAATCTGCCTGCTTCTCCTTCCTTGGTCTCACTTCTCTTCCCCACACTCAATAGAGGTGGGCTCCCCTCAGTGCCCTGGTAGAAAGGACTTCCCTGAAATGGTATATCCAGGCCAGGTACAGTGGTTCATGCCTGTAATCTCAACAACTGGGGAGACCGAGGCAGGAGGACCACTTGAGGCCAAGAGTTTGAGACAAGCCTGGGCAACACGGTGCGAGACCCTGCCTCTACAAAACATAAAATAAAATAAAAATTAGCCAGACATAGTGGCACATGCCCGTACTCCCAGCTACTCGGAAGGCTGGGGTGGGAGAATCACTTGAGCCCAGGAGATCCAGGCTGCGATGAGCTATGATTCATTAAGCCTGGATCATGATAGTTAATGGAAACTTAAAGAGTTTACTAAACCCTTTCTTGGCAAAGCCTAGCTTTAAAAACAACATTGTCTTATGAAGGACAAAACAAAACAAAACAGAAACCAAAAAACCTGATAGGGCAGTCAGTGCTGGATGATGACCCATTATAATTAGTCTCTTCTGCCCTTTCCCGGAAGCACAGAGACTCTCGGCTTCAGTGGGTGGGGAACCTCAGGTCAACAAAATTTACCAGAAATATGGCTGAAAATATTTCAAAAACACTATCCTCATCACAGAGTGAGTGAGCCGAACTGAACCGGAGGATCTAGAATCAGATGACATTGACAAGTTGATAGAAAAAGTGTTAGAACCACTGACATCTCAATAGGTTCCACAGTGACTCTCCCTTTAATGAGCATGAAGAAGTATTTGCTGAATGAGTTTTGACAGGAATGAATGAATGCAGAATGGAAGAAATGAATGAAGAGGGGATCATAAGTGAGGTGATTCCTGAGCATCCAAAGCAGTGACACAGTGAGCTCTGAAGTCTTTGCAGCTTCAGAGCCGCTTGTAGGTGCTAACAATGTGTGATGTGTGGAAAGACAGACGGGGCCACAATAGGACACAGGTGACAGGGGATGAGGCCACCTCTCACCTCCAGGCTTGCCGCACAGCTCTGGCCCACATAAGGTGGGCAAGGACAAGGTCTGCTGATGACAGTACTAGAGCATCTTGCCTTCCAACTGGGTGAGCAACTCCCTGCAAGAGCATGAACGCCAGCTGCCTGTCACCTATGTCACTGGCTACAGGCATGGCCGTCAGAATGAGGTGATGTAGAGGTGAGTTAGAGCTTCACAGTCTTTTATTAGTTGTCCGATGACTTTGCCCAAGGGTGAGAGGGAGCAGTATCATCTTCCATTTTATAGCCAGGTAAACAGAGGCCCAGAGAGGGGAAGGGACACCCTGCTGCCCGAACAGTCCAGGTCGAGCTGTGATAGGTTGTTCTAACTCATTGTCTTGTGAGGATGAATTCCCAAAACAACACAGGTGACTCCCAGCCGGAATGCACAGGGGATCCTGTGTCCAGCTGGTTGCTTGGACCTTGGAACTCACCCATGGGCAGTACCAGGTCTGTGGTTGCTGGACCCATGGGGCTCTGGAAATGGGGGTTCCAAGCAGCAGAAAGGCCTGGGGTGCCACCCACAGGGCAGAGCTGCTCTGGATTTTTCTGGCCCTCAGCCTCATCTTTACTTGAGTCCACAGCCTCAGGCCCCCTCCCCTGTGATTTGGGTCAGTCTGAAGTTTTCTCTTAAGGGACAGACCTGGAATCCTAGAGGGGAAGTGCACTCTAGGCCAGCAGTTCTCAATCATGTGGGGCTCAAGACGCCTTTACACTTTTAAAAATTATTGAGATGCCAAAGAGCACTTGCTTATGTGGGTTATATCTATAGATATTTACTGATTTGGAAGCTAACAATGAGAAACTTACAAAAATGTATGCATTAATTCACTTAGAAACTAAAAAACCCATTGCATCTTAACACATACAACATGTATTTATGAAAAATAACTGTACTTTCCAAGAACAAAAATAGCATTAGTAAGAGTGGCATTGTTTTAGACATAAATTTTTTTTTTGCTAATTTCTTTAACTAAATGGCAGGCTTAATAGAGAACAGCTGGATTCTCATAGCTGCTTTTGCATTCAATTTTTTAAACGTTATATATCATGGAGCCTCTGGAAAATTCCACTGTACATTCAGGGCTAGGGAGATGCTCTGAGTCCTCAAAAAAATCATGATGCCCTTCCAATCCATATAATTAAAACAAAAGTAAACTTGAAAGTAAGTAAACATAACACAGTTTTTATTTTCCCAAGGTGATTCCTTTGATTTTTTTTTTAAATGTTAAAATTTTTTTTAAAATTCAGGCCTGGCACAGTGGCTCAAGCCTGTCATCCCAGCACTTTGGGCAGATCACTTGAGGCCAGGAGTTGGAGACCAACCTGGCCAACAGAGTGAAACCTTGTCTGTACTAAAAATACAAAAAATTAGCTGGACATGGTGGTGCATGCCTGTAATCCCAGCTACTCAGGAGGCTGAGGCAGGAGAATCAAACCGCTTGAACCCAGGAGGCAGAGGTTGCAGTGAGCCAAGATCACACCACTGCACTCCAGCCTGGGAGACAACAAGACCCTGCCTCAAAAAAAAAAAAAATTGTTTGGTATCCACACTTTACTGGTGTCTTAAGCATGTGAACAACTCATCACTGATCAAAGGGGAAGGGCCCTGCCCAGGCGTCTGTGCTTGGCTCCCTGGAGAAAGCCTCTCTTCCATCCTCACTCCCCATCAAGAGACCCTTATTTCTCTGAACTCCTCCCCAAAGGACAGGGTGCTTTAGCATGACCTCCTCTTCACTGGATTTAGGGCTTGGTGCTGGGGAGCAGATGGGAGGACAGAGACCTGAATCCCTCAAGACATCCTCATCAAGGAGGCTGTGGTGGGAAGGAAACAAGCCACTGCAGTGTGCGGTGCGTGGACAGACAGACAGACAGAGGTATAGATGATGGACGTGCCCAGGAGCTCCAAGCAGGCAAGACCCCTGGAGACTATGGCAATCAGGCTTCCCGGAAGAACGTGGAGCTGGAATTCAGTTTTTAGGATGAGAAAAAGGGGCAAAATGAATGAGAAATTTTTATTTTTTTCCCCTGACTTTAAAAATAATACAGATTTGTATAGAAAAGTAAAGCAATACAGTAAATAAAAAGAAGAAAGTAAAAATAATTACAACTAATACTTGTTGGGTGTGTGCCAGGCAGTGTTCTAAGTGCTTTACATGTATTCAGATTTAATTTTTACAGCAACCCTACGAGGTAGGCACTACTTTTATCCCCACATTACACAAAAGAAAACTGAGGCCTAGAAAGGTTAACTTATTTGCCAATAGAGAACTAAGTGATGAAGCTGAAACTTGACCGAGGCAGTTTGACTCCAGAGCCAAGATCTTAGGCAACTGTCTAAATACAGGTAACCCATCTAAACATTAATACATTGAGCATCTACTACATGCCAGGAACCCACTAAACTTTAGATTCATGAATCTGACTGTTGGCTGTGGTCTCCTACTTGAGCACATAGGATAGAAGAACGTGATTTCTGTAAGTAACTTGTTCAGCATCTTCATGCCATGGTGGACTTGGGGGTATTCTGGGGGGTGCTGCTGAGCCTGTGTGAGGCCAAGTATTCATGAAGAGAAACAAAGAGACTTGGGATAAATTAAGATTGTATTGCTGGCCGACCATGGTGGCTCATGCCTGTAATCCTAGCACTTTGGGAGGCCAAGGTGGGCAGATCACTTTAGATCAGGAGCTTGAGACCAGCCTGGCCAACATGGTGAAACCCCATCTCTACTAAAAATACAAAAATTAGCTGGGCATGGTGGCACATGCCTGTAATCCCAGCTAGTTGGGAGGCTGAGGCAGGAGAATCGTTTGAACCAGGGAGACAGAGGTTGCAGTGAGTTGAGATCGCACCACTGCACTCCAGCCTGGGGAACAAGAGTGAAACACCACCTCAAAAAAAAAAAAAAAAAAAAAAAAAGTATTGCAAAAGGCTTTGAAGTCCACCATAAAGAGTTTGAACTTGGGACCTTGTTGGGAGTGAGAAGCCACAGGGCCTTTGGAATCAGGAGTGCCACAGAATAAAAATGGTGGTTTGAGAATATGTATGTATCTAGAGGGAAATTTGGCAAAATATATCATAATTTTGCTTGTTTATTTGTTTTTAGAGACAGAGTCTTGCTACGTTGCCCAGGCTGGACCCAAACTGGGTTTGCTGTATCTTCCCACCTCAGCCTCCCAAGTAGCTGGGACTACAGGTGCACACCACCATGCCCAGCTTGTTATTTCAAATAATAATAATAATAATGTTTTTGAAAGGTAGTATATACCCACAGTCAAACATTTCTAAGAGTTCAAAAATTAGGTTTCTCCCTGACTTCTCGTTTCTACCACCTCCTTTTTTTTTCACCTTACTTTTTGTTTTTAACTTGGCAATGTACCTAGGAGACTGTTTCATATCAACGTGTATCAGTCTGCCTCCACTTTTTAAATAGCTACATAGTATTTTATTACATGGATAGATCATAATTTATCCCATTAATGAAGACAGGAGAGTTTTCACTCTTTCTGTTATAATTAATGTTGCAATAAATATCCTTGTACTTAAATCTTTCCACACTTTTGGATCCATCTGTCAGACAAATTCCTGCACATAGAATTGCTGCCTTGAAGAGTGGTTCACCTCAACAGTTTCACTTCTCAGAAATTGTCCCACCACAGAAGCACACAAAAACACATGCAAAAAAATTAAATTTCTTTAAAAGGGCAAAAAAGTGGAAATGACAGAAATTCTTATAAATTTAAGAAGGGTTAGTAAAATTATGTAAATTCACACAAGAGATGACATTAATAATGACAATGCATAGCTATATTCTATGATTTGAAAAGCTGTAATCTCAGTACTTTGGGAGGCCAAGGCGGGCGGATCACGAGGTCAGCAGATTGAGACCATCCTGGCTATGGTGAAACTCCATCTCTACTAAAAATAAATATAAAAAAAAAATTAGCTGGGCACGGTGGCGGGCGCCTGTAGTCCCAGCTACTCAGGAGGCTGAGGCAGAAGAATGGTGAGAAGCCAGGAGGTGGAGCTTGCAGTGAGCCGAGATCAAGCCACTGCACTCTACCCTGGGCAACAGAACAAGACTCCGTCTTAAAAAAAAAAAAAAAAGAAAAGAGAGCACCATATTTGGTCAAGCAAAAAGGACAGGTTACAAAACAGCTTCTGTGTACGATGCGATTCATGTAAATTTATTGCCATGTGTATACAGCCATATGCATGTATACTTTCTTCGTTCCCTGTATTGCTTGAATTTTGTACCTGAGTATGTATTATCTTTATAGCCAGAAGAGCAATTAAACTGCTTTTAAAGCATCTGATTATTCCCCAGGCACAGGTTTTTAATTTGTGAAGCACCCACTTTATGCCTGGCATTGGGGTACCCTGAGCCGCCCAAGGCTTTGGCTCCTGTCTGTCATCTCTAGCCTGATCATCAGAATCAGAGAATGTTGGAACTGGTAATACCTAGTTCACACCCGTATTTTACAGATGAAGGCAATAAGGCCCAGAGAAGGTAAGTGACCTGCTGAAGGTCACACAGCCAGTTTGGCCCAGAGATAACAGAACCCAGGACTCTACTGCCAGGCTATGATGCTCACTTCTAAACTGAGTATGGGCTGGGTGCGGTGGCTCACACTTGTAATCTCAGCACTTTGGGAGGCTGAGGTGGGCAGATCACCAGAGGTCAGGAGTTTGAGACCAGCCTGGCCAACATGGCGAAACACTGTCTCTACTTAAAATACACAAAAAATCAGCCAGGCATGGTGGCACACGCCTGTAGTCCCAGCTACTCAGGAGGGTGAGGCAGGCGAATTGCTTGAACCCAGGAGGCAGAGGTTGCACCGAACTGAGATCTTGCCACTGCACTCCACCCTGGGTGACAGAGCAAGATCTTGTCTCAAAAAAAAAAAAAAAAGGAGGAATATGAATCATTATTTGGGGTCGCGAGGAGTGGGGCAGGCAGTGATTTTGATGCCCTGTCTTCTGGGAGCTCCCGTCCAAACAAGCCCAGGATGAAAGATAAAAGGGCCCTGAATAAGACGGTCATTAGTGGGGAGGAGCCTGACCCTGCATAGGCAGAAAAGCAGCTTCAGCAGGGCCCGGGGTCTGTGGGGCAGCAGCCTGCAGGGTGTTGAGGAAGGAGCTGCCCTGGGCTGTTGCCAGTTGTCAGTAATTATAAGGCTACGTGGATCTGCAGACAGCCCATTAAAGATGCTTGATCTACGTCAAGCCAGGAAGCAGAACTCAGCCTCTTTGCCACTTTCTGTAAGAAATCCAACCACATCAAACACTTTGGGGTTTTTATGCAGTTTCCTGAATATTGGGGTGATCCCAGGGAGCGGCCTCATCATACTGTGCTTAGCACACAGTTGTCTCCTTGCCCTTCCTTGTCTCTTTCCCTCGATTCTACCCCCTCCCACTTCCCATTCCTCACTGGCCCAGGCCACATCCAGCCTCCGATAGCCCCAAGTCATCCATCAAAGCATTTCTCTGGCAAAAAAGAAACCTACCCCATCAGCTCCCATGAAAATAAAATCCCCTCTAGTTCATTACACTAAAGATTTTAGATGCCTTGAATTTCAGCATCTTCAAGCCCAGAATCTTGGACTTTGAGCTGGAATGGCCCTGAAGAATAATTGAGTCCAGTCCCTTTAGTTTATAGGTAGAAACACCAGGGTTCCAGGAGGGGAGAGGTCTTGCGCAAGGTCACGGGACACCCGTGGCCACCAGGCCTCTAAGCTCCTGGCTGGAGGCCACTCACAAAGTCAGGGCAGATGGGCCCAGCTTCTGAGTCAGAACCAGCTCTCCCCTTTTTCTTGTCTACCTCCTCTCAAGAGTCTAGTGTCCACTAGGGGAGTCTAGTGGCCCTGAAGGAGGATCGTGGACCTCTGCCTCTTTGGATGCCTGCAGAACAGAGAGGAGCTGTGGGCCCAGGAATCTTCTGGTCTCACCCAGGAGGGGAGAGGGAGCCTCAGACTGACCCAGCTCTGCAGCGTGTAACCATGTACCTTGGGGTCCTCGCGCTGAGCCTACTTTTTCTCATCTGAGGGTTGTTGTGAGGGCTAAGAATGGCCAACCATAAATCTGAGTTCCCTCTCACTCTTCTCTCTTTCCCCGTTCTTTTTCTTGCCAGGCTTGTGACCTTTCTGAGCTTCAGTTTATCCACAGTCCCACTCGCAACTCCATGTTTCCAAGGTCTCTTGGCTGGAGCCACTCCCACAGTGAACCCCTCTAGGTGCAATTACAGGATGATTTTGTGTCTCGTGGGTGTCGCTGCTAGGGTGGAGGGCCACGCCTCCTCTTTTGAATTCTGACTTTCCTGCCTAGGAGTGTCCCAAGGTTTTCCTTGTTAAAATTGGTCTGGCTGGCTGCCGCGACACACCACACTGTCCTGACGGTGCACACACCACTGTGTGGAGGAACAGAGGAGTCCAGCTGGCCGTCGCATGGCAGGTGAGTGGGCAGAGCCTGGGGCCTTGGGGCACCAGGGCTCATGAGAGGGGCTTCAAGAAACACGGGTCTGTGGGATGACGTTTGATCATCAATTGTTAGTATTTTATAGCTGGACGGTCCACCATGAACACGTGAACTCTTCGTGTGTGTTCATGAGGCCCAGGATGAAAAAGCCAGCTCTAGGCCACCCAGCAAGCCCATGGCAGAGGCTGGCTCAGGCACTGTCTCCTGGGCTGGGGCCAGATCTCACCCCTGTGCCTTGCAGGACTAAAGGAGGCGGGCACAGGAAGGCAGGGGCAGAAGAAAGAAAATCTTCTTGCACCCCATGCACATTCCATGGATCCAGAGACGTTTCTGGGCATAGTTGGGAATTGTGGCCTGGGTGGGAAGGAGTGAGAGGCCCCCACAGGCTGCATCCTCGCCTGATTCCACCCCAAGCACTTGAGGGCAAGAGCAGCTCTGGCTCAAGTGAAAAGAGCATATGACCTTGAGCAAGAAAATTTGCCCTTGGTACTTCTGCTTTCTGATGTTCGTAATGGGGATTATAATGCAAATTATCTCACAGCGCTGCTGTGAGGAGTTAGTGAGACCACGTGTGCTGGTCTCCCACCACACATCTCAAGTGGGGACGTGTAAACAGTAGACTCAGAAAATGTGGGTCGGGCACAGTGGCTCACGCCTGTAATCCCAGCATTTTGGGAGGCTGAGGGGGGTGGAATTCTTTTCTTTTTTTTTTTTTTTTTTTTTTGAGACGGACTCTCACACTCTTGCCCAGGCTGGAGTGCAGTGGCGCAATCTCAGCTCACTGCAAGCTCCGCCTCCCGGGTTCACACCATTCTCCTGTCTCAGCCTCCAGAGTAGCTGGGACTACAGGCACCCGCCACCATGCCCGGCTAATTTTTTGTATTTTTAGTAGAGACGGGGTTTCACCATGTTAGCCAGGATGGTCTCGATCTTCTGACCTCGTGATCCGCCTGCCTCGGCCTCCAAAAGTGCTGGGATTACAGGCGTGAGCCACCGCGCCCCGCAAGGGGGGTGGAATTCTTGAGCTCAGGAGTTTGAGACCAGCCTGGGCAATCTGGCAAAACCCTGTCTCTACAAAAAAAAATACAACAATTAGCTAGGCATGCTGGTGGACACCTGAAGTCCCAGCTACTTGGGAGGCTGAGGTGAGAGGATCGCTTGAGCTTAGGAGGTTGAGGCTGCAGTGAGCCAAGATGGCGCCACTGCACTGCAGCCTGGGCAACAGAGTGAGACCCTGTCTCAAAAAAAAAAAGAAAGAAAGATAATGTGTCCCCCACAACCTCAATATAGTGAGCAGAAAACTCCCTCTGCAAGAATTTGTCTGTTAGATGCTGGGACCCAGTAATGAGCAAGTCAGCAGAACCAGGGGTCCTACACTCAAGGTATTCAAGGGGCGTTTCTGAGTCTGTGTCTGCCAGTTTTAATTGTTCAGAATTATGTGACAGTTTTATGAATCCATTTTTTTTTTAACTTTCAAAGGCAGATATTTTAATTTCCTCATCATAGTCTAGCTTCCTCTTCATATTTCCTCCTGGCAGTTAACAACAGCATTGCTGGACATGTTGGACCCTCCAGGCTCTTAGGATAGGTCTGTTCTCCTGAAGACCAGGCCTTGCCAACCCCAGCTCACAGCCCAGACTGCCTGTTTCCAGAGCTGGGGTTGCCTCCCTGATGGCCCTGGTGCAGACGAGATTGCCTTTGTTCCTCCAAGATCTGCTTCTCAAAGCTCGCCTAGATGATCCCTCTTCCCTGGGCCTTTGATAACCTATCAGACTTAAACTTGACAGTGCCAAGGTTAATTGCTGAGGAAGGAAAAAAGTTGATGATGATGCCCATTGTCAGGTCTGTAACTAACTTGCTGGGTTCCTCTCTCTGAAGCTCTGTTTCTCCATCTGTGAAATGTCAGCACTGGAGTTGTCATGCCTATGTAAATGGACTATGTGTTGGATTGGATTCAATTCCTGGGTCTTCTGGGTCCTCTTGGCTTCTTGGGAGGATCTGTTCCTCAGAGCAGTAGGTCCTGCGTACCACATGCTCTGTGCCTGAATGACTGAGACATCAGATCCTAGATGGACAGTGTATTCATCTTCCTGGAGCTCCTCCTATCCCCCCTCCCACACTCCATCCATGGTGGACATCCCTAGTTGACCCCAGAGCTCTTCCCTCTGGAGCCTGGATGTGGCCCCAGAATGCTCAACCCAGTTCTTTAAGTACCAGTTGATCAGTGTTGACAAAGGAGGTGAGACCCTTTTGCCATGATTAAATTACGATCATCTTTCAGCTCAGAGATTCCAAGAATTGAGGGGAATACTGTGTGTGAGGCTGGCTCTGGCTGGGACATTGGGTTGGAGTTGACGAGTCACTGCCTCCTGGTGAGAGAGAGGCCAGCAGCTTCCAACAAGACCAGGAAGGAAAGGGAGATGGGGCAGTGGCCCCAGAAAGGCCCCAGGCAACTCCCGATTAATCATTTAGTCATGGAGTTCAGGTGCCCATGATGCGTACTAAGCATAGGATTAAAATGGGGCCCATTAAAAACCAATTATGCTTAGTCCAGAGTCTGGAAGTTGCCGCTGGCTTCAACAGAGCTTCCAGGGCTCAACCCCACTGGGCTGAGACAAAGAATTGGGGAGGATTGTATCACTCAGCTCTCTGGTGTTACCCAAGGGCAGGAGGAGGAAGATGGATGAGCTAGGCCTAGGGGTGAGGATGGGTGGAGAGCTAAGTGGGCAGGAAGCGATGTTCTGCACATGGACCCTTCCCTTTCTTAGGTGGAGCTCTGGGGCCAGCTGGTGAGCAAGTGAGTTGGGGAGGAGGTCAGAGGGCCAGAAGTGATGGGCAGGGCCTGACTGTCAAGGACCTTCAATGCCAACAAGATGGCTGTAGATTCCATGGTGCTTGAGCAGGGAAAATGACATGCTGACACTCAGAAAAGTCCCTTCTCCTCTCTGAACCTCAGTTTCTCCATAATGGTGGGATGGATTGAAGAGGATGAGATGAAAAACACTCTGAGGCTGTTGGGGCCATACAGTCGCTTAAGCGAGAAGCAAAGAGGGAAGAATAACAAGAAACCCCGTGAATGTAGGAACTGGGGAGGGGAGGACCAAAGTGATGGGGGAGATGTGGGGAAAGGAGGTGATGATGGAAAAATCCCTGTTTGTAGGCTGGGCACGGTGGCTCACGCCTGTAATCCCAGCACTTTGGGAGGCCAAGGTGAGCGGATCATGAGGTCAGGAGATCGAGACCATCCTGGCTAACACGGTGAAACCCCATCTCTACTAAAAATACAGAAAATTAGCAGGGTGTGGTGGCGGGCGCCTGTATTCCCAGCTACTCAGGAGGCTGAGGCAGGAGAATGGCGTGAACCCGGGAGGTGGAGCTTCCAGTGAGCAGAAATTGTGCCACTGCACTCCAGCCTGGGTGACAGAGCAAGACTCCGTCTCAAAAAAAAAATCCCTGTTTGTAGAGCTCATCACTGTGGACCCAGCACCAGGCTACGTACCTGATGAATAGGGAGACGTTGATCCTGGTGGAAGCCCGTTGCCTTAGTGTTTATTAATGGCTTCTCCTTTCACTCTCAGAATTTCCTGGTTTAAGTGATGCATTTTATCACTACCCTATGTATAATTACTACCTCATTTAATCCTCCTCAGAACCCTAAACGAAAGATATTATTGCCACGTTCCAGAGAAGGAAATCGGATCCTCAGATCCAGGGCCACACAGCCAACAAGTAGATGATTCAGGATGGCATGAATTGGCAGAGCACAGGAATGGCAGCTAGGAGGTCCTGCGTAAATACTAATGATGATACCACTCACATTTCCTGAGAACCTAGTATGTGCTTGGTACTGGTCTAAATACTCTATGTGAATTATTTCACTTAATCCTCCCAACGTGAGGAGGCGGGTATGATCATCACCCTCATTATCACCAGGAGACTGAGTTTCAGAGCTCACTCACTTGCCACACAGCCAACACGGGGCAAAGCCTGCATGTGAGCTCAAGTGTGTGCCTCCAAAATCAGGCTCCTAGTTGCTGTGCAGAGTGAAAGGAAGCGCTGAGAAGACGATGAGAGGGAGAAGGGGAGGAGAGCAGTCAAGCTGGAGAGGCTGTGAGGCTTGGGGTAACAGGCAGGTGGAGGGAGCACTCTTACCACATCCTTTCCCTGTGCCTGGGGTGTACAGCCTCAGCCCTGGGGTTGGCGAGACTTTAGCCCTGGGCTGGGAGCTCATCCTGCATATCCCAAGGGTGAAGGGCCCCGGGGCTGAAAACAGGCTGCCCATTCTGTCCTCAGGGCCTTGGGTTCACTGTCAACTGGAGCAGTCTCAGAGCAGATGCTGCCTCTCCCATCCCCTCCATTGGGCAGTGGGTGAGCTACCTCTTAGAGGTATGGCAAGCTGGGACCATAATCAAGTATTCACCAAGAATTCAGCCAAGGGAATTTGTGCCTGGGCAGGAAGTTGTGAGAGAGACAGTCTCTGAGATTCGAGGATAATGATGATAATGGCAGTTCTGACTCATCCCACCTCCTCTTGCCCGTCTGTGTTAAGGATGCAGATGCCTCAGAGGGTGATGGGAGCTGCTTTGGGCTGTGGCAGGGAAGAGGGAAAACCAGTGCGGGAAAACCAGTGCAGGAAAACCATGTCCTAGAGGCTATGTGACAATCTTCACATCAGCACACTCTTGGCCAGGGATGGGGGAGGTTGGGTGGGGGGTTGTCTTGTAGGGAGGAGGGCTGAGAGGAGTCCTTGGGGGTAATCAGAGGCACTTGCTTCACCAAACCAGACTATCCAAACCATAAGAGTCCTTCTGGGTCATTTTACAGAGAAGAAAACAGACCCAG
The DNA here is from genome assembly GCF_006542625.1 of Nomascus leucogenys. Taxonomy (NCBI): domain Eukaryota; kingdom Metazoa; phylum Chordata; class Mammalia; order Primates; family Hylobatidae; genus Nomascus; species Nomascus leucogenys. Next base: position 35,055,287 of record NC_044393.1, read on the forward strand.
AGAGGCAGTGGGTGGGGGTGGGTGGTCAGTGGCCGGTCTGCCTGCCCATGTCAGAGGCCTCACACACCCTCCTCTTTCTCACTCTGTGGAAGGAAAGAAGTTAAGAAGGAAAGGCAGGCTTTGGAATTTGACAGCTTGAGAGAGGGATTACGGGGTGGGTGGGGTGTGGACAGTCGGAGCGTGAGCAGCTGACAGGGTGTGGGTGCTGATCCTCGAGGGCGGGCCCAAGGACGCTGCAGAGCATCAGCTCTGCCTTCCATACCCCAGCCAAGGGATGGGGAAGGAGATTCATTCATTCATCCAACCAACATTCACTGAGCACCTAATATGCCCTGGGCCCTTAACCAGGTTCTAGCAACCCAGAGAGGAGGAGACTCAGCCTTCGCCTTCATGGAGCTCTCAGTCCAGTGAGGGAGAGACATATGTAAGCAAACAACTATAACACAGCATCCTTGATCACAGATAAGGGACAGAAGCCTCTGTCTTAACAGAATTTGAGCTGAGTATATGGAAGGGTTGATACTGGGTTTATTTTGACAAGGGGCCTGGAAACCATCCCAAGTGCACATCTATCTCCTTGCCTTGGGCTGCCATATACCTAGGAGCCTCTCCCCATGCCCATCAGTCTCACTGTCCCCATGAGGACTAGGAAGGACACTGGCTAGGACAGAACTTATCTGTAATCACCAGTAGTTCCCCCAGCCCTGGCCATTACCCCACAAATGGCAGGTCATGGAGGTGTGATGCTGATGGGTGTGGACAACTTAGATCACCAAAGCAGCAGCTCCAGGGACAGATTTCACAGGGATCAGAACAGTGACCTCCTGGGTTATGGGGCCAATGTAGAGTTGGGCAGGGGAGGTGCCGGGGGCTGGCAGATTGGGATTTCTAGGTAGTTTCTGCAAAACCCCATCAAGGAGCAAAGGAAGAAGTGTGTTCTGTGGGGGTAATGGGGAGCAAAATAGGGACAAATTGGGAGAAGTTGCAAGAAGTAAGAGCTTGGCTCAGCAGAAGGAAGGGCTTTCTAACACTGGGCGGTGAGTGAGCTACCTCTCAGAGGTATGGCAAGCTGGGACCATGATCAAGTATCCACCAAGAATTTGGCCAAGGGAATTTGCACCTGGGCAGGAAGTTGTGAGAGAAATGGTCTCTGAGATTCCAGGACAATGATGATAATGGCAGTTCTGACTCATCCCACCACCTCCTCTTGCTCGTCTGTGATAAGGACGCAGATGCCTCAGAGGGTGATGGGAGCTGCTTTGGGCTGTGGCAGGGAAGGGGGAAAACCAGTGCAGGATCCATGGGGCTTGAACCCATGACTCAGGGTCCAGCAGCCCTCATCCAATCCCAAACTCCCCTTGTATCCAGCCCTGGGGCATACCAGGGCTGAGATAATTACCATCCAGCAATCTCGTCGCCTGCTTCTGACTCATCCACTGAAAAAATAGCATCCTGTTCTGGCCTGTCCCTACATACATTGCTTGGGAAGTAGCAACATGAATTGTGGGCTACAAATACAGTGTGTCCTCAGGCAAGAAATCCCTTTCTTCCCATTTCTGGGTCTCAGTTTATATGTCAGTAAATGGAGACCTGAGCTCCTAATGGCTCTTCCAGCTCTGCTGATATTAGACTTGACAATTCTATGTACAAGGTACCTGGTTGGGGGAGAGGGTCCTGCTTGTGTTTTCTGACTAAACCAAGGTCGTCTGAGCTCAAAGTTTTGGAATTTCAGAGGTTTGTGCCTGCCCTAGAATGACTGGGGCTAACTTGATGTGAAAGCTTTGGTTCTACTTTCCGTTGTGAGGATTGGCAAGGGTAATGGGAAAGCCCCCTGGCACTGTTGTTCCAGCTCATGCCACACAGCGTCACTGTTGAACACTGGTCCTGCACAGTCTTTGCTCAGTCACCACAGCAGGGGCTTGTAGGAGCTCCCAATCTTGGGATACATGTGTCAGCCATGTGAGTTCCTACTGACATATTCAGTCATTATCCCCATATCATGATGCCAGCAGGGGCTTCTGGCCTAGGCTAAGCTAAAACTAGTCTTTTCCATGAATCTCAAGCCTGATTATTGAGACCACAGCACCAGCCCAGACAGCTCACAGGTGGAGAGCAGTTGGGAGGCTGTTGTGGTCTAGACAAGAATCTTGGCTCTCTCCATGTTTCAGTTATCAATTCCTGTGTAGCAAACTGCCCCAGCAGTTAGGGGCTTCAGACAACAATCATTCTCCTGCTTAGGAACCTGCAATTTGGGCAGAGCATGGCAGGGACAGCTTGTGTCTGCATCAGCTGGGGCAGATTGCCTGGGGGCTGAAGGACCCACTTGCCAGATGGCTCAGTCCCATGGCTTCCAAATAGTTCTGTCTGTCAGCTGGGAGCTCAGTGGGCTGTGGGTTGGAAGCCTTGGTTCCTCTCCAGGTGAGCTTCTCCATGGGCCATTTGGGTTTCTTCATTGCATGGTGGCTGGGTTCTAAGAGCAAGCAACCCAAGGGAACCAGAAAGAAGCTGTATTAACTTTTATAATCTAGCCTTAGAAGTCACAATGTGTCACTCTGTCTTAGCCACAAGTCTTCCAGGTCCAGAGGGTGGGAATATATGCTCTACTTCTCAATGAGAGGAGTATCAACATCATATTGAAAGAAGAGTATGTGGGATGGGAGATATTACTGCAACCACTTTTGGAAAATCAATCTGCCACATGCTGTTAACTAAAAGATTGCACAAAGATGCTGGAATCTTTAAAAAGTCAAACATTTTGACCAGCTCTGTCCAGACATTTGCCCACACAAGCCACTGATCTGATGCCTGTGGTGAAGCTCATGTTGAATTTTACAGTCTGGAACTTCCAGGCTGTGACTCCTATGGGGTCAAAGATAAAGGCACCATAGACAAGCCACCAACTCAGGAGGCAGATTCCCAGCTCCATCACTTAGAAGGCTGTGTAACTCTGGGTCATGTGCAGTGGCTCATGCCTGTAATCCCAGCACTTTGTGAGGCTGAGATGGGAGGATTGCTTGAGGCCAGCAGTTGGAGACCAGCCTGGTCAACATGTCAACATAGCAAGACCCTATCTCAAATTAAAAAAAAAAAAAAAAAAAAAAAAAAAAAAAAAAAAAAACAGGCTGTGTAACTCTGTACCTCAGTTTTATCATCTGTGACATTGAGTTAACAATAGTACCTCTCTCATATGGTTTATTAAGATTAAATGAGCTAATATTTGTAAAATATTTGGAAAAGCACTTGGTTCATAGGAAGATTTATTAAATAAAACCTATCCAATGGTCTAGCCAAAAATTACTGAACATTTCCTGTATGCTTGGCATCAAATAAGATACAGCCAAGAGTTGCACGATAAGTAGGCCGGGTGCGGTGGCTCACGCTTGTAATCCCAGCACTTTGGGAGGCCGAGGTGGGCGGATCACGAAGTCAGGAGATTAAGACCACGGTGAAACCCCATCTCTACTAAAAATATTTAAAAAATTAGCCAGGCGTCGTGGCGGGCACCTGTAGTCCCAGCTACTCGGAGAGGCTGAGGCAGGAGAATGGCGAGAACCTGGGAGGCAGAGCTTGCAGTGAGCTGAGATTGCGCCACTGCACTCCAGCCTGGGTGACAGAGTGAGACTCCGTCTCAAAAAAAAAAAAAAAAGAGTTGCATGATAAGTGTCCTTGGGTGGGGAGTACTTGGTGATATAACTTCAGTGGTTCTCAGCTGTGGCAGATTATATTTCACAGGGCAGTCATATCAGTATACATCTCAGCTCAATGTTCTTTTTACAATGGGACATGACATTGGTACATTTTTGGCAAGAGATGGGGCATGTTCCTTCTCTTTGAACCTGGGTAGGCCTTTGTAACTGCCTTGACCCATAGGATAAGGTGGAGGTGACATTGTGTAACTTCTGAGGTTAGGTCATAAAAAGCATTGCAGCTTCCACCATGGTCTCTCAGGTCACTTGCTCAGGGGAAACTAAGCACCATGCCAGGAGGACACTCAAGCATTCCCATGGAAAGATCCACATGGAAAGGAAGCAAGGTGCCTCAACCTGTATTCAGCACCAATTTGCCAACCATGTAAGTTAGTCACCTTTAAAGTGTATCCTCCGGCCTCAGTCAAGCCTTCAGATGAGTATGGCCCCAGCTAACGTCTGATTGCAACCACATAAGAAACTCCAGTTAAGAGCTGGCCAGTGGAGTTCTGCCCAAATTCCTGACCCACAGAAACCATGAAAGATAACATATGATTATCATTTTTCCAAGCTAAACTCTGGGTTAAACAGATTGGTTAAGAAGCAATAGATGAGTAAAACATCAACTCTTTTGTCCCTAATACCCTCCCTCTCAATATAACAAATATTTAATAGTGTCCCTTCACCAACCTGAAATTGAATTTCAGGTTCCTTACCTACCTCTATACACCACTTTTTAAAAAATTGTATCCTAACTATAATATAAATAGTAAATAAGAGGAAATCAATTTTTCACTAAACTTACTTAAGTATGTAAATGATTATTGAAACTTTACCAGAAGACATGATGAAGTGATCAGATGCCATCCTGTGACTGTAGTGAATCAAGACAAAAACAAGACCACTCTGTAATCATGAGTGAACACAGACAAAAACATGAACATTGTCTAAGCCATTTACTGGTCTCCATTTACTGGTCTCGATTTACTGACATATTAGCCCTATAGTTGGGCTGATATGAATAATGGCTGCTTATTTACCACTTGTGACACTAGCCTCGATTCATTCTTCCCACCTTCTACATAAGGACTATTAAGATACTCAGACATAGACTTGCCTCATTCCTAGAGCAGTCTCCAATCCCGAGCAAAGCCCTGCTTCTTTGAACTCTCCCCAAAACCACCTAACACAAGCCGCAATCCTGTAAGTCCTCTCTAATATCCTCTTCCCAAGATGTTCCGTGGTTCTTTGTGGTGAGCAGTCTTTCTCATTGCCACGAGCGATGAGCCTTTCCTGTTCATTGTACTGATGTGTTCCTGGTGGTTTTTGGCTAGAGAGCTTTGACAGAGAAAGAAAATAAATTTCAGTATTCATCATTCATGATAAGGGGAAATAGTAACGAAACTTTTGTTTCAGTTTTTATCTGTGCATGTATATATGTTTGCAGGCATATGGAGTATGGAACATTTAAAACTGTTTCTTATGTCAACCACAATAAAACTAGTATAACCACTGTCCCAGTGGTCAACAGCTGGAAGCCAGAATGCCCACAGACTCCACTCCAGCCCTTGCTTGTTTGTGTGCCCTTTGGCAAGTTATTTCACTTCTCTTGCCCTCAGTTTCCTCATTCATTCATTAATACATTTAAGAAATATTTGTTGAGCACCTTCCATGTATCAGGCACTGAAGATTCATCAATGAACAAAACAGGCACAGCTCCCTGCCCTTATGGAGTTGATATTCTTGAAACGGAAGGTAGGCAATTAAAATAAAGAAATAAAATTAGTGTAAGATGTCAGTAAGTGCTGTGGAGGAAAATAGTGGAGAAAGAGGGTAGGGGTGATTTGCAATTTATATAGGGGTGGTCAGGGAAGGTCCCACTGAAAAGGTGACATTTGAGCAAAGACTTGAAGAAGAAGGCAAGCAGGTTCTGCAGGAATCCGAAAGGAGAGCGATCCACATACAGGGAACAGCAGGTGCAAAGGCCCTGAAAAGGAAGCCTGTCCGCGGGTTCAAAGAGAAATAAGGAGGTCAGTGTGGCTTAAGGGGATGAGAGAGGGGAAGAGAAACAGAAGGCCCAAAAAGATATCAAAGTACTCAATCCTGAAGGGCTTGTGGGTCATTGTCGGGACTTCAACTCTGCTGAGAAAGACAGGAACCATTGGAGAGCTTGAGAGCAACGAAGTGATCTTAGATTTTAACAGGATCCTTCTGGCTTCCATGTTGAGCCCTGAGGATATGCGGGCCTGGGGGCACAGGGAAGGTGAAATAGGGAACCCAGTGAGCATGACAGCATCTAGAAAATGCAAAGGGTCATAGTACCTCCCTTAGGTGTATGTTAGGAGGCATAAGCACTTGAATACATACAAAGATTTTATTATTGTTGTTTGTATTATCCCAAATCTAATAGCTGAGTGGACAAAGGAGAGATGAACTGTAGTGGCAGGGCCGAGGCCGGAACATCTCAGAGGACAATCACAGGCACCCCAACCAGGAGGGGCCTTAGGAAAAGCACAAGGCAGGAAAGAGATGTGTGGGACGTCGGGGCAGGAGGTTGCAGAGCTAGAGTCTGATGCAGCCAGAGCAAAGAGTAATGGAGCTGTGACAGGGTGAGGGTGAGCTGGAGGGATGGAAAGCAACGGGATCCTGTCTGGTTCCTTGTCCAAGATGAAGGAGCTTGGACAGATCATAACAGACAATGGGGCATCCAGTGGAGGTTTGGCAGCAGATGTTTGACAAGATGAAACAGCAGTTTCATGGAACATCCCTTTGTTTACTAAAGCATCTCACCAGATATCTAATTAATCTTCTACATGGCACCAGAATGAACTTTCCAAGGTGCAAATCTGATTACATCACAGCTTTGCTTAAAACAATATTTGGCTGACTACGGTCCTTAGGATAAAAGGCAGACTCCTCATCCCACTCCAAGCGTTGGTGGTCTGCCGACTATGGGCCCCTCCGACCTCATTGCTTTCCCCACACATCTGCTTTCTCTCAAATTTTAGAAGTCACCATACTCCCTCCTGTCTCTCTGTCTAGCACCATAGCTGCTGGCTAGAATTCAAGACTGCATACATCCTAGAGTTTTAAGCTGTTGCTTATATTACTCTGGTGAATAGTTTTGTTAATCTAACTACTTGAATTTAGGTGTTCTGTGCTCCTGGGACTCCCAATGCCTCTCCCTTAGGGTTCATCTCAAAGTTTGCCCCTAAATGTTTGAGGTCTATATGCTTAATGCCAGTCTTCTCCACTGGGCTATCAACTGCGTGATAGTGGGTATTTGACAGACTGTTGGGTCTGTAGCATCCAGCACAATGCCCAGCATTTGAATGAATGAACCCTGAATAGAGGAAGAGGATGCTTGGACTGAGAATAGATCCATCACTCAATTCTTTCCTGGGGACCCCCATCCAATTTAAGACTCAGCCTCAATTCTGCCTTCTCAAGGAAGCCTTGCTTGTCCCCCTTCAGACCAGGCCAAGCCCTCTGTTACTGTTCTTTCAGCTCCTATCCTTCTCCCTGATAGCATGTGTCAAAGCAAGAATGAGTTATGTGGACTCACCTACTTAGGTGTCACCCCTGGAACATAATAAGTAACATTTATTGAGCTCTCATGTTCTGAGGACTCTAAACGACAGGGGCCATTATCCTCACAATCACGCCACAGGCATTATTCCCATTCTGCAGAGCGGGGAACTGAGATGCAGAGAGGTCAAGAAGGCGGGCTGGGAACAGTGGTCACGCCTGTAATCCCAGCACTTTGGGAGGCCAAGGTGGACAGATTGCTTGAGCTCAGGAGTTCAGGGCAACATGGCGAAACCTGGTCTCTACCAAAAATACAAAAAATTAGCTGAGTATGGTGGCATGTGCCTGCAGTCCCAGCTACTTGGGAGGCTGAGATGAGAGGATCACTTGAGCCTGGGAAGCAGACATTGCAGTGAGCCGAGATCGTGCCACTGCACTCCAGCCTGGGTGACAAAGTGACACTCTGTTTCAATAAAGGAAAGGAAGGTGGTTCAGCCAGTAGATGGCCAAGTCAGAATCTGAACCCATGTCAGCTGCCCCCAGAAGACCTCCTCATAACCATTGAGCCATACAGTCTCACCGCACCAAGCACTGAGGGCAAGCCCACATCTATATCCTCAGCACCAGACACCAGCCTGGCATAGAGATCATACAGTCAATCCTCAACACTTGTGGATTCTGTATATGCACATTGCTAATATTTATTTTTAAATCCCAAATCTATACTCTGCGCTTTATTGGCCATTCACAGACACGCACAGAGTGCAGAAAAATTGTCACCTGACCTGACATGCATATTCCCAGCTGCAGCTGAACAGGCAATATTCTGCCTTCTTGTTTCAGCTGTCATACTATAAACAAATAACCTTTCTCTGTTCATTTAAAACTAGGGTTTTTTTGCATTTTTGTGCTTTTTTTGTTGGTGATTTCTCTGTTTAAAATGGCCGCAGAGCATAGGACTGAAGTGCTGTCTCATGTTCCTAGGAGCAGGAAAGCTGCAATCTGCCTTACATGAAAAATATGTGTTAGGTGAACATTCAGGAATGAAATATAGCACTGCTGGCCACCAGTTCAATATTAATGAATCAACAATATATATTAAATTATGTTTGTTTGTTTTGAGAAGGAGAGTCTCGCTCTGTGGCCCAGGCTAGAGTGCAGTGGTGCAATCTGAGCTCACTGCAACTTCCACCTCCCGGATTCAAGCGATTCTCCTGCTTGAGTGGCTGGGATTACAGGCACCCGCCACCATGCCCGGCTCATTTTTTGTATTATAGTAGGGACGAGGTTTCACCATGTTGGCCCCAGGGTGGTCTCGAGCTCCTAAGCTCAGGCAATCCGCCCACCTCGGCCTCCCAAAGTGCTAGGATTACAGGCGTGAGCCACCACGCCCATCCTGAATAATGTATCTTTATACAGAAACGCACATATAATAAGGTTATATACTGATCAATTGATGAATAAGTTGGGACCAGAGGCTCACAGGAACCTAAACCTGTATTTATTTTCCCTAAGGGCAATGGGTCAGTTCTCATTAATTCAACCTTTGCAGTGATTTTACAGAACTTAATGACTAAGAGGCTGGGCAAGGTGCCTCACACCTGTAATCCCAGCACTGTGGGAGGCTGAGGCGGGCAGATCACCTGAGGTCAGGAGTTTGAGACCAGCTTAACCAACATGGCAAAACTCCATCTCTCCGAAAATATGCAAAGAAATTACCCAGGTGTGGTGATGTGCACCTGTAGTTCCAGCTACTCAGGAGGCTGAGGCACAAGAATTGCTTGAACCTGGGAGGCAGAGGTTGCAGTGAACTGAGATCACGCCACTGCACTCCAGCCTGGGTGATAGAGTGAGACCCTGTCTCAAAACAAACAAACAAACAGAGAATCACTGGTATATGATAAATAGCAGCTGGATGAACAAATGACTGGCCGGGAGTGAATGGGAGGACAAGCTCAGAGTGGGTGAGAAACACGAGGCCGTGGCCTCATCTCCCTGTCCTCTCCCCACCCAGGGATCAGAGTCACTAAGGTGGACTGGCAGCGGTCAAGGAATGGCGCTGCCCACCACACCCAGGAGTACCCCTGCCCTGAGCTAGTGGTTCGCAGGGGCCAGTCGTTCAGCCTCACGCTGGAGCTGAGCAGAGCCCTGGACTGTGAGGAGACCCTCATCTTCACGGTGGAGACAGGTAACTGGGCTCACCAGCGCCCCCTTCTCATCTGCAGCTGGAGGGACCTGTCTTACCACCCAGTAACATGAGACCTTGCAGTCAGCAGCTCGGGCTCTGGGGGGAAGCAAGTCCCTGTAGGTAGACAGAGCCTTGAACCCTGGAGGGCTTCTGGTGGCAGCTTTCTGGGGGTGGTTGGGAGGTGCTGCCAGCAGACAGTGGGATGGATGGGAGGACCTCTCTGGAACCCTCAGTGTACCAGACACCCGGGGCTCTGGAAGGGTATGAAAAACCATCAAGCACTTTGAAGCCCAAGCTTTTCTTTCCTTTCCTGGCCCGACATAGGCAGACTTTGGTTTCAAAGGATGCTGTCACTTTCTCCTTGGCCTGGAAGTGGCTGGGGTGTCAGGGCAGCTGAGGTGGACCCTCACTCGGCCACTGGCCTTCTTGCTCTTGGTCAGGTCCTTTTCCCAAAACCTCCCAGCAGTTCAGGGGGTGAAGGTGGGGCTTCCAGGCCTGAGCTTTTTTCACTTCTCTAAAGCCGGGTTTCCCAGGGGCAGGGTCTCCTGAGTCCCTCTCCTCTCCTCCAGGACCCCGGGCTTCTGAGGCCCTCCACACCAAAGCTGTGTTCCAGACATCGGAGCTGGAGCAGAGTGAGGGCTGGACAGCAGCAAAGGAGGCTCAGATGGAGAACACTCTGACCGTCAGTCTCGCCAGCCCTCCCAATGCTATCGTTGGCCGCCACTTGCTGAGCATCAGGCTTTCCTCTCACCGCAAACACAGCAACCGGAGGCTGGGCGAGTTTGTTCTCCTTTTCAACCCATGGTGTGCAGGTAGGAGTGGCCAAGTCCAATGTAGAGGTTTTTCCAAAAGACATCCTCAGGGGAGAGCCTGCCCTTGGAGGGGGCCTGGGAGGTGCGTTAAAGGACAAGAAGCTGAATGCCAAGAGCTGGGCAAGAACTTAGCCTAGGCAGGGGTAGGCAATGGTCAGAGAAACCTGGTAGCAGGTGCTTCAAAGCCTGTGCCAGAGGACCCAGTGGGTAGGAGAGGCCCAGGGGTGGGTAAGAGCCAGGACTTGGGAATCAGACTGCCTTGGTTTAGTCCCAGTTCTGCTGAGCTGCTCCCCTCTACCAGTCTCTATTTCCTCATCTGTAATATGGGAAAAATAACAGTGCCTACCTCTTAGGACTATGGTGAAAATCCACAGGGCTAATACATCGTAAGGCCTTTGTAAGGGGTGGCCAGGATCAGTAGTATTATCAATGTTTAAGAAATATGGCCAGGTGCAGTGGCTCACACCTGTAACCCCAGCACTTTGGGAGGCCGAGGCAGGTGGATCACCTGAGGCCGGGAGTTCAAGACCAGCCTGACCAACATGGAGAAACCCCGTCTCTACTAAAAATACAAAATTAGCCAGCTGTGGTGGCGCATGCCTGTAATCCCAGCTACTCGGGAGGCTGAGGTAGGAGAATCACTTGAACCTAGGAGATGGAGGTTGCAGTGAGCTGAGATCGCGCCATTGCACTCCAGCCTGGGCAACAAGAGCAAAACTCTGTCTCAAAAAAAAAAAAAAAAGAAAGAAAGAAAAAAAGAAAGAAATATGAGAAATATGAGGCCACTACTGACATCAAGGAGGGCCACCCAAAGGTGTCAGCTCCCATAAAACTCTTCAGTCTTGGGCTGTTTTGGGATTGATCCCTGCTTCGATAAAGACTTGCCAGGAGGGATGGAGTTTGGCAGGGAGGCAGCACAGGAGCTCGCAAGCCCCCTCTTGACCTCTCCTGCCCCAATCAGCCTCCGGGCGCTGTCCTGCTGCTGATCCCTGATGCAGCCCCTTCCCCAGGCCAGCAAGGCCAGAGCCCCAGTCCACACCGGGCCTGATGACTGCTTTTCAGAGGATGATGTGTTTCTGGCCTCAGAGGAGGAGAGACAGGAGTACGTGCTCAATGACAGCGGCATCATCTTCCGAGGCGTGGAGAAGCACATACGAGCCCAGGGCTGGAACTACGGGCAGGTCTCCAGGGGCACAGGCCAGACAGGGATGTGGGCTGGGGCATGGGGAGGGCGGTGGGACTGGAGTCCCTCTGTCTGCCCACTCTTCTCAGGAGGGACAAGGGGGGCTCTCTCCTAGAGAAAACTCACTTGTTCATTCATTCATCTATTCACTGGGCCAGGGCCTGCGCCGGGTCCTGGGGAAGGGGAGGTGGTTTGGACATGGTTTGGACACAGAACAGGTCAGTATGGTTGTGGAAAAATGAATAGCTCTGATCAGTGGTTTTCAAACTCAAGCATACATCAGAATCCCAGGAGGGATGGCGTGCTGGACCCCACCCCCAGAGCTGCCGACTGAGTAGGTCTTGGGCAGGGCCTGAGAATGTGCATTTCTAACCAGTTCCCAGGTGATGCTGATGCTGCTGGCCTAGGACCACGCTTTGAGAGCCACTGGCTTAGATAAGTAGTTCCAATACCAGGTGCAATAGGGGAAGGAAAAAGTCAGAATGATAGGGATGGAAGCAAAGGGAGTCCAGAAGAGGGTGAAAGGAACCTCCACCTCGGCCATTGCGGAGGCTTACATGATATTGTGGTTGGGTCTCTACAGTGAGGCAGGATCTGCCCAGGCAGAGGGAAGAACAGGCAGAGCCGCACGGAGGTGGGAAGCAGGGAGTCCTGAGTCTGCTAGAGGAGTTCTGTCTGCCTGAGCTCCGGGTGCCCAGTGGAAGAAAGACTGGACTTGACTGTCAGGCTGAGGAGTCACGCACTGCCCTGCAGGCCAGGGGCTTAAAGCATTTGGGATTCGGGTGCTGAGCAGGGAAGATACAGTGAAGAGTTTAGGGTCCCCCTAAGGGGTAGCCACTACTCAGCACCCACTTTTTATTGCTAGACCTTCCAAATTATCAGAGACCAGAAACCTAAATGTGTATGCAAAAATTCCCCAGTTTTTAAATGTTGCTAACTAATTCAAATGTGTTTGAAAACATCATGTAGACCAAATGAGCACATCAGCGAGGTAGATGTGGCTCAAGAGCCACCAATTTTAGCCCAGACTTTACTGTGGGTAGTCGGGAGCCATGGGAGGTTGTTGAGCAGGGGAGAGGCATGATTAAGGCTGCAGTTCTGATTCCCTAGGTGACTCTTTGAGGAAGGGTTTCCAAGACTAGGGGGTGCTCTGTGATGCCCCTGGTGGTTGGAGGGGGCAGCAAACTGCGCTGCACAGATGGGGTGACTGACCAGGTGAGAGCTATGGGAGGGCCTGGAATATGGGTGACTGAGCACAGCCTCTAAGCACAGCCTCTCTGGGGAGCAGTTTGAGGAGGACATCCTGAACATCTGCCTCTCCATCCTGGATCGAAGCCCCAGTCACCAAAACAACCCAGCCACCGACGTGTCCTGCCGCCATGACCCCATCTACGTCACCAGGGTCATCAGCGCCATGGTGAGAAGCCCCTCCATCCTTGCACATGTACTTCCTCAAGGATCCCCCAGCCAACCCTGGGACCACACCCTGTGATTCTTCCCGTCACCCCTTGTTTTAATTCGCTGTTGTTGCATAACCAACCACCCGAAAACTCAGTGGTGTAAAACAACCCTTTATTATGCTTACAGTTTTTTAGACTAGGAATTTGGGCAGGGCACCATGAGAATGGTTTGTCTCCACTCCAAGATGGCTCTTCTGGGGGTATCTTAATGGCTACATACGTCTGGGATGGTTTGACAGGACCTCTGTCTGGGGCTTTGGTTCTGGTGGTTGGCAGTTCCTAGGTTGCCATCCATGTCATGTCTCCTGGAACTGGAATGTCCGGGATGGCTTCCCCACCCTCATGTCAGGCCCTGGGCTGGGGAGGCTGGAGCAGCTGGGACTCACCAGTCATCACTCTTTCCACACAGCCTTTCCATGTGGCTAGCTTGGGCTTCCTCACAATATGGCAGTCTCATGCATAGCAATGGCTCCCCCACCCCCACCTCCCTGCCCCAAGCAATTCTTCCAAGAAAGAGTAAGTGGAAGCTCCCAGTCTTATAAGTCCTAGGCCTGGAAACTGGCACAGCATCACTTCCACCATAGTCAGTGGTCAAAGTAGTCACAGGCCAGCCCAGACTCAAGAGGACCCCTCCTTTTGAGTGGGACATAGACCCACCTCTCCATGGGAGGCATGACAACTTTAACCTATCACAGGCCTCAGGCCGTGGTGTTTCCTCCCAAAGGTGTCTGCAGGGCCCACCAGCTCCCTCTACCACATGCAGGTATTAAGGCCAGTGGGTGGGTATCTGAGATTCCAAAATTGCACAAAGCTATATTTCTCTATTTGATACTCTCAATTCCTCAAGATCTCAGAGAGCAGTTGGAGCACAGAGAATTAACATGAGTGACAATCCCAAACAGCAGAGCATCACAGCCCTGAGGACAGTGAAAGTCCTGAACTCAAGGCTCCTGATTCCAAGTCCTAGACTCATGGATCACCACTTGGACTAACTTGCTGTGTGATTTGGGCAGGTCCATGAATGCTTCTGAAGCTCAGTTTTTGCATCTGAAAAAAAAAAGGAGAATAATAAACCTACACTGTAAACTTCAACGGGTTAATATAGTGTGCACAAAATTCTTGGCATAGTGGTGTCTGGCACACAATAAGCATTTAATAAATGTTAGCTGTCCCTATAATGCCAACAGTCCTCCAAAACAGATCCTTTAACATAGGAAACGCTCTAAAGTTGTAATGATTTTTACAACACAGTATCCAAATGGAAGATAATTGAAAAATGACAAGTGCTGCCAGGAAGTAGGTATTTTAAGGCAACAGATGCCCCTAATTTTCAGATAGTTAAAAAGCAAGAGTGACCCCGATTGACCTGGTGGTCCAAAGTTGGAGAGGATTTTACCACGATGTGGTTCTTGAGGTAGGAAGCCCTGCCTGGTGGTGGACCTGTGCCCTCCTCTGCCCAGGTGAACAGCAACAATGACCGAGGTGTGGTGCAAGGACAGTGGCAGGGCAAGTACGGCAGCGGCACCAGCCCACTGCACTGGCGCGGCAGCGTGGCCATTCTGCAGAAGTGGCTCAAGGGCAGGTACAAGCCAGTCAAGTACGGCCAGTGCTGGGTCTTCGCGGGAGTCATGTGCACAGGTACCCTGGGAGAGAAGGGGCCCACCCCCAGCCTCCTCTATCTATATGTATTTACATATATTTGCATATGCTGCAACCCATCTTCATTGATGGATTCATTGACTGGGAGAACAAAGTCTGGCTAATGAAGAGAGAAGCCAGAGAATTTATTTCCTTAACATCTGATCTTTTATTTTGAAGGAGTCCTAGCTCCCTCTGTCTCTCATTCATTGAGTGCCTTGGGCGAGCCCTGTGGCTCCCTTGGCCTCCAGTCCCCTCAGGAAGATGAGGGCTCTATTAGATGGCTTCCAAGTTCCTGCCAGCCTCAAAGCCTGTCTGCTCACATGAGGTGGCAACAACGTCTCCTGAAGTCCTTGAGAGAATGTGCAGGAGATGGTGGTATTTCTGAGAGTGGAGATGGGAATCTCAGCCCCGCAACCTGACAAAGTAGACACACAGAAAAAGATGGGGTGGCAGAGGGCTTTGGCCACAAATGAGCCAGGGGGCCTGCTGTGGAAGCCAGGCCCCTCTCCTAGGGGCCGGGGTCCCACTGGCTCCGAGCCTCCCAGTCTCTGCTCTGCAGTCCTCAGGTGCTTGGGGATAGCCACACGGGTCGTGTCCAACTTCAACTCAGCCCACGACACAGACCAGAACCTGAGCGTGGACAAATATGTGGACTCCTTCGGGCGGACTCTGGAGGACCTGACAGAAGACAGCATGTGGTGGGTCCTGCCCCCAGCCTAGGCCCAAGGGCTCTGGAAGCCCAGCAGGTGGAGCAAGGCATCATCTTCCATAACACCACCAGGGAGCAGCAGGCCCAGAGCCCAGCTCTCCTGAGTCTGAGCCAACTCTGGAGGGAGTGAGAGGCGCCCTGCGGATAGAGTGGTACCTCTTCCAAGATGTAAGGTCTGAGGTCAAGACATGTAGACTCAGAGGTCAGGAGGGGCCTCAAGATTTGATTGCCTTGAACGCCTGGTTCTACTCGCTCTGGGAATCTGTGGCTTTCTGGGGTGGGGTGGGAACTCCACCCGCACAGGTACCTCTGGATCAGGCTCCTGCTTCCGTATCAGCTGCAGTTCTCCGTGCTGTGTGTCTCAGGTGGGAAACAGACTCCTTCCTCAGTTAAAACAAAATTCTTCACATAAAGATTTTAAAAATTCATTCTAGGCCGGGTGCGGTGGCTCACACCTGTAATCCCAGCTACTCAGGAGGCTAAGGCAGGAGAATTGCTTGAACCCAGGAGGCAGAGGTTGCGGTGAGCTGAGATCACACCATTGCACTCCACCCTGGTCAACATAGTGAAACCCCATCCCTACTAAAAACACAAAGATTAGCCAGGCGTCATGGCAGGCACCTGTAGTCCCAGCTACTCTGGAGGCTGAGGCAGGAGAATCGCTTGAACCTGGAAGGCAGAGGTTGTTTCTGTGAGCCAAGATCATGACACTGCACTCCAGCCTGGGCGACAGAGTGAGACTCCGTCTAAAAAAAAAAAAAAAAAAATTCATTCTAACTTACTTAATTTTCTGAAATAGGAAAAACATTTATGTGGTTTAATATTCGAAAGGTACAAAATGGGTTGCAGTGATGTCTCCCTCCCACCCGGTTTCCCAGCCTCCCCATCCTTCTCCTGGAGGCAACACTATCACTGTCTCCTACATCTCCTGTCAGAGAGATGCTCTGCAGACACGAGCACATACGTACCTACAGTGCCTCCCTGCCTTTTCCCCGCTTAAACAGTATTGGCAGCTTTATTTGATACTGTTCTTGCTGGAACATTTAACAATTCCACATCAATACACAAAGAGTTTTCCTTATTTTCCATAATGTTTTAAATAGTAACATAACACTCACTGAGCACCTAGTCTGTGCCAGGTCCAGTTCTAAGTGCTGTATATAGATTAACTCATGTATTTCTTCAAACAACCTGTGAATAAGTTAAGATCATTGATTCTATTTTGCAGATGAGGAAACTGAAGCACAGAGAGGTTAAGTAACCCATCCAAGGCCACACGGCTAGTGAGTGGAAGCATAAGGGTATGAACTCAGTCTGCCTCTCAATTGCATGAAAAAGCCATTGTTCATCGAACCATCCCATATGGATGGACATTTCAGTTGCCTCAGTTAAAAACAAGTTTTGCTTTTACAAACAAGGCTTCAGTGAATAACCTTGTTCAGATGTCTGTTCACACATGTGCAAGTCTGCCACTCAAAGCCAACTTTCTAAAGATTAGGAGAGACGGCTGGGCACGGTGGCTCACACCTGTAATCCCAACACTTTGGGAGGCCGAGGCTGGCAAATCACTTGAGGTCAGGAGTTCTAGACCAGCCTGGCCAACATGGTGAAATCCCATCTCTACTAAAAAAAAAAAAAAAAAATTAGCCAGGTGTGGTGACACACACCTATAATCCCAGCTACTGGGGAGGCTCAGGCATGAGAATCACTTGAACCTGGGAAGCAGAGGTTGCAGTAAGCCGAGATTGCGCCATTGCACTCCAGCCTGGGTGACAGAGCAAGACTCTATCTCAAAATAAATAAATAAATAAAAATTAAAAAAATAAAGATTAGGAGAGACGGTGAAGAGAACACAACACAGAGACACAGAGAGCCTTGTATCCTTGTTCCCCAGGGGAGCGTGCCAGGAGCCCTTCCCGAGCTGGCCTCCAGCTCAGACCATCTCTTTGCTCCCCTTGGCCTCTCCTCTTTTTTGGTTCTCTTCATTCCCTTGCCCTGGAAGCACAAAATACTCACATTCTTCTCTTCATGCAGAAAGCACAGACACTTCATTTTGATGTTGGGGACTCTGTCACCACCCAGGTTATCAGGGTCCCACCTTTAATCCCCAAATGCTAATCAAGATACTTTCCCCAACAAAGACAGTTGCCTGCCAAAGAGGAGTTCTGAGGCCGGCTGTACAGATGCCAAGTCAGGCAAACCGGGAATCAGGTTTCTGTCTGCTCCTTTCTTTCTGCAAGACCTTGAACAAGTGATGTCATGTTTCCTACTCATATTCTCATTTTTAACACAGGGAATTAAAAATAAGGCTGAAATTACCAGAGTCTATAGTGCTCTGCATAATCAGAACCCTACCTACCCCCTCTGCTGGCCATATCCCAGAGATACTTAAATACTTTCTGCTCCTTGAACACACTATGCTTTTTCTTGTCTCACTCAGGACCTTTGCACATGCTGTTCCTTCTGCCTGGAATATTGTTCCCTTCACTCTTCCTATAGCTTATTCTTTCTCACTTAAGTCTCACCTTCAATGTCATTTACCTAGAGTAGGTCTATAGGGGTTGTTCTCTAGCTTAAGCTCCTCTTTTTCTTCATAACATTTATTGTCACTTACATTTGTTTGATTTATCTGCTGACTTAGCTTTGCCTGTCTCCTTTGTTAGAATGTAAGCAGCATGAGAGTAAAGATCTTCTGTCTTAGTTGCAGTACCTTGGACAACAGGTTCTTGATAAATATACACACACATCTATATACACACATACACATATATACAAACATATATGAATGCTGTGTGCTCATTAGTGTGGTTGAATGAGTGATTCACAACATGCAGCCACAGTTCTTGTGCAGAGTAGGGAGCCCAGGGTCTGCCTCTCAGTAGGATCTTCCCTTCCTATGCCCTCACTCTAGGCAGCTTCACCCATCCTCTCTCTGTGGCAGGAATTTCCATGTCTGGAATGAGAGCTGGTTTGCCCGGCAGGACCTAGGCCCCTCTTACAATGGCTGGCAGGTTCTGGATGCCACCCCCCAGGAGGAGAGTGAAGGTATGCTCAACTGGGTGGGGTAAGTTCCAGACCCCTGCTTTTCCTTACCCATGCTGCTCATGCCCACCCCTCCTGCCCAGGTGTGTTCCGGTGCGGCCCAGCCTCAGTCACCGCCATCCGCGAGGGCGATGTGCACCTGGCCCACGATGGCCCCTTCGTGTTTGCGGAGGTCAACGCTGACTACATCACCTGGCTGTGGCATGAGGATGAGAGCCGGGAGCGTGTATACTCGAACACAAAGAAGATTGGGAGATGCATCAGCACGAAGGCAGTGGGCAGTGACTCCCGCGTGGACATCACCGACCTCTACAAGTATCCAGAAGGTAAGGGCCACGTGGCAGCCTTTATTACCTTCCCCAGGATGGTCCATCTGCTGCAGAGAGCCCACTGCGGGTGGCCTGGGGCCAGGCCCCGCCCCATGTATATGACGCTGACAGCAGCTTCCATTCACATTGTCTCTGTGCTCTGAGCCAAGTGCCTTTATTTAGGCTACATTAATAGCTTCCTCTGTTTGCTAAGCACCTCTTCTGCCTTAGAAGATTTCCCATTTGTAATAATAATAGCTACATTTCCTTGAACACTTGCCATATACTAGGCACTGCATTAGGTATGTTCACATACAATAATAATCACTGCTAATAATAATAATGATGATAGTAGCAGGTATTATTTATTGAACACCTAGGACAAACGCATGGCACAGGCCCAATTCAGACTAATAATAATAGCATCTCCTGTTTAGCATCTGCCAGGGCCTGTGCCATGATACCAATTTATGGCCACTGGTTCATTGAAGAGCCCCTACTTGTTAGGCTACAAAAACAAAACAGTTGTATTTTTTCTTATAGCTGCTTCCAACTATATACTTTAAAAATCTCCCTTTCCCACTGTGTAACAGGTTCCTTAGCAATGTTGTGATCTGACTAACATATTTTCAACCATTTCTGCTTGTTAAAACCATGTCACCAAGTAATTATGACTTCAAGCTCAAACTTGAATTAGACCGTGTCTCCTCCTGTCCCCTGAGCACAAGCTAGAGCAGTGACCCTGGAACGTTGCTAAAGAGGAGACACAATCTGCCCTGAACACCTCCTCACCTCCCTTTTCTGCTCTCTTGCATCATATTTTACAGCTCTGGTTGCACTTTTTTTTTCTTTGAGATGGAGTCTCACTCTTGCTGCCCAGACTGGAGTGCAATAATGTGATCTCGGCTCACTGCAACCTCCGCCTCCTGGGTTCAAGCGATTCTCCTGCCTCATCCTCCCCAGTAGCTGGGGTTACAGGTGCCCGCCACCATGCCCAGCTAATTTTTGTATTTTTAGTAGAGACAGGGTTTCACCATGTTGGCTAGGCTGCCCTTGAACTCCTGACCTCAGGTGATCCACCCACCTCAGCCTCCCAAAGTGCTGGGATTACAGGCGTGAGCCACTGCACCCGGCCCCTGGTTGCACATTTGAATTATCCAGGGAGCTGTTTCAGTTATATATCTTAAACAATAATTACTTATTTGGTCAATTCTGTGGGTCAGCAATTTGGGCTGTGCTCAGCTGGGATGGTTCATCTTCTCCAGGTGGTGCTGGTTGGGATCTCACATATGTCTGTCACATGGGACTGCTGAGATGGCTGGGTCTGTGTTCCCACTTGGCCTCTCATGTCCCAACAGGCCAGCCCATGCTTTTCTGAATAGCAGCAACATTCCCAGAGGTGAGAGATGAAGCTGTGAGGTTTCTAGAGGCTTGGCTCAGAATGTGCACCATGTCACTTCTGCCACATTCTATTGGTCAAAGCAATTCATGAGCCCAATCCAGATTCAAGGGGTGGGAAGCTGCAAGGCATTATGGCCATTTTTAATCTACCACAGCAGGCCAGATTCCACCCCTGACTAATTGAATCATAGTCTCTACGGGATGTGGTTCTGGCACTGGGACTTTTTAAAGCTCCCAGGTGGTCTTTAGTGTGCAACCAATGCTGAGAGTACTGTTAGGCTAAGGGGGAGGAAAAGAGGAGAGAGGAGAGCAGACGCCTTTGTCTTAACTGGGTGAGGATTCAGTGCTGGCTAAGTGGGCGGGTGCTGCTGCCCTAGTTTCCTATCTATGCTTGCTGAGGACAGATGGTGGCTCCATCACAACCTGCTGCCATCCAGACTAATCCCTGTGCTGTTCCTCTAGACACTGCTGATTTCTTGTGTTATTTGGGCCCTTTCAACACAGCTTCTTTCTGATGCATGATAATTTTTGTCCCCAAGTTCTGCAGAGGTTTTACAAGGCTGTGGCCCCCAACCCTAACCTCCACTGTGTGCCACTCCAAGGCTGGGAACTGAAACCTGACACTTGTGGGTAGGAGGAGCAGTCTTGACTGGCTGTCTCCCACCTGCTGTCTCCCTTCAATTCTCTTCTCCCTGCTCAGGTAGTACACGGCTTAGTAAGCAAGACAGGATAAACAGACCTCCCACAGGGAGGGGAATACCAACTTCCCTTTCTGTAGGCACCCCCAATCTAGATCAGCCAGTCATTTCTTGCTGAAGATACCCCCAAACCTTAATATTGATTCTTTTAAACACCTACACATACCCCCAACTCACACTTTAGCTCCTATCTCCAGGAACATGGCACTTTCTTGACTGTCAAAGACATCTTCCACTTTAGCCATCTTCTTAATGTCTTGGGGGTGAGCTACGGATGAGGGGAGTATGTGGTAAGGCCTCTTCTGAGCTGGCACCTCTCTGATAAGACCTGCAGATTGATTGCTGGGTCCCTTCTGCTGGGAGCTTCTGGAACTTAGAACGTGGTGTCTAGCCTGGGCAACATGGCAAAACCCCATCTGTACAAAAAATACAAAAGAATTAGCCAGGCATGGTGGCATATGCCTGTAGTCCCAGCTACTTAGGAGGCTCCAGTGGGAGGAACGCTTGATTCTGGAAAGCAGACGTTGCAGTGAGACAAGATTGTGCCACTGCACTCCAGCCTGGGCAACACAGTGAGACCCTGTCTCAAAAAAAAAAAAAAACATGAGGTCTGTGGGTCTTTTGTCCTAAGATTTAACCATGACCAGCTAGGCGCGGTGGCTCACACCTGTAATCCCAGCACTCTGGGAGGCCGAGGCGGGCAGATCACCTGAGGTCAAGAGTTCAAGACCAGCCTGGCCAACATGGTGAAACCCCATCTCTACTAAAAATACAAAATTAGCCGGGCATGGTGGCCCATGCCTGTAATCCCAGCTACTTGGGAGGCTGAGGCAGGAGAATTGCTTGAACCTGGGAGACGGAGGTTGCAGTGAGCCAAGATCTCACACTGCACTCCACCCTCGGCAACAAGAGCGAAACCATGGCCACAGGAGAAATTAACATCCTGTTACATGATGACAATGATGGCAATCACTGTTACTGAGCGCCTGCTGTGGGCTGGCCATTTTCACATGTTATGTAGTTATTTTATTTAACAAATGTTTACAAAGCCCTTACCATGAGCTTTTAAGTGAGAAACTAGTACAACCTTTATTTTACAGAGGAGAAGACAGAGGTACAGAGAGGCAAGTTGACCCAGCCAGGGAACATAGCTAGTAAGGGAGAACTCTCCTGCAGAACCCAGAGCCCATGCTCCCCACTCTGCACTGCACGGCCACTATTTAATTATAATATTGTCCACTGTTTATTGACTGCCTACTGTGGGCAACGTAATTTCACATCTAGATTAACAAAAATAATAGTAACGGTATCTAGAACTTGCTAAACAAAATGGTAAGCAATGTCCATGCATTATTTCATTTAATATTTATTTTAAAATCATTTTATGAGCCAGGCATGGTGGCTCACACCTGCAATCCCAGCACTTTGGGAAGCCAAGGTGGGCAGATCATCTGAGGTCAGGAGTTCAAGACTAGCCTGGCCAACATGGCGAAACCCTATTTCTACCAAAAATACAAAAATTAGCTGGGCATGTTGGTGGTTGCCTGTAGTCTCAGCTGTTCAGGAGGCTGAAGCAAGATAATTGCTTGCTCTCAGGAGGCGGAGGTTGCAGTGAACAGAGATTACGTCACTACACTGCAGGCTACATGGATAATCAAACTGAGGTACAGGGAGGTTAAGTAACTTCCCCAAGTTTCCAAAGCCCAGAAGAGCTGGAATTCTAACAAGGCAGTCTACTCTTAGGGCCTCTGCCCTCCCTACTATGCTAGACTGCACGTCTTCGCTGAGTGGCCTTGGTGTGCCGTACACCATGCTAGGCTTTTTCATGTGCTCTCAAAGTAGAGACCCTCCTGAGTGTCAGGCATGATTCAGAGGCAAGGGGACAAAGAGAAGTCCCCAGAGAACTCACCACATGGTGAGCAGACAGCACAGAATAATTCGGAGTGACTGGCACTCTACTGGGGCGTCCAGAGGCTAAAGGAACAGAGAGGAGGAGTCTCTAATTCGGCCAGGGCAGAAGGTATCAGGAAAAGCAGCCTATGGGAGGGAATGCTGAAGGGAGTAAGATTTAGCCAGGAGATGAAAGGTTGAGAAGGCATTCCAGGAAGACAGGGTCCAGCGGGATTCCAGACTCATGCTGGGCAATACTGCTCATGGAAGCCAAGACATCCTTGACTTGCTTGAGCAGTATTCTACAGATGAAATGACAGGGGCTTGTGCCTCTCTGAGTCATGAGCTCTTGCTCTGTCTGTGGAACCAGGACACATGCTAGAGCACAAAGATTCAGAGCCCCTGGGTACAATGTGCTTTGCCCGTACTCCTAAGACAGCCTGGAGACTAAGCAAACAGAGAATGAACCTTCCAAACAAAGAAAATATAAAGCCAAGATCTTAGTTGGTGAGGCTGGTACCAGTAGCCAGCAGGGAAGCAAGGCTGGTGCACCTGTCCAGCCATCAGCTTCTGGGCCTGTGTATTAGTTTCCTGGGCCTGCCATAATAAATTACCACAAACTTGGTGGCTTAAAACATTAGAAATTTATTCTCTCACACACAGTCTGGAGGCCAGAAGTCCAAAATCAAGGGGCTGGCTCGGCCATGCTCCATCCAAAGGCTCTAGGGGAGATTCTTTCCTTGACTCTTCTAGCTTCTGGTGGCTCAGGCATTCCTTGGCTTGTAGTCACATCATTCCAATCTCTGCCTCTATCTTCTCATGGCCTTCTTTCCTCCTATGTGTTTCAAATTCCTATCTCCTTTCTCTTACAAGGACAAAAGTCATTGGATTTAGAGCCTACCCTAAATCCAGGATGATCTTATCCCAAAATCTTGAATTATATCTTCAAAGATCCTATTCACAGGTTATATTCACAGGTACCAGGGGTTAGGACTTGGGCATATTGTTGAGGGGGACGTTGGTCAACCCACTGCAGCCTATGTGGGAAGACTAAGCACCTACTGCCCAGGGGCCTGGCTGGCCAAGCAGACAGGAAACAGTGAGTGCAGTGGCTGTGGGGCTACAGTTGCTGAGAGGTTGATGCAGAGACCCTGTGACCAGCACAAGACACTCTCCTTCCACACTCCCTCTCTCCCAGCCATTCTGCTCTCTGTCTTTCTACTATGCCTTTCTCTCTCCCTCCCTTCTTGCATTTAGTGGGTACCGCCAAGTACCAGGTGGGAGAGTGGACAGGAAGCACAGGAAAGCAGACAACCCCAATGCAGTGTGATGAGGTCAGGCTGCCAAGTAACAGAATGATCAGGGAACAGCAGCAGCGAGGGCAGTACTTGTTTAGATAACAGCAAGAGGGAAGGGTCATTAGCAGCTCTTTTATACCTAAAGGACTTGGCACAAGATGCTTTCTTTGCCTGGGAAGGACCTGCTGACTTCACCCCAAACTTTTGCCTGGCCAGGGGTCTCAGCACCCTATTGACTTCCTTCTAAGCACATATCGCAACTTGATATTTGCTTGAATCTTTATTGCCTCCCTAGAATGCTCCTAGACTGAGAGTTCTAGGATGGCAGGGAGCCTGACTGTTTTGTTCACTGCTGTGTCCCCAACTCCTACAGCAGCATCAACTGCATAGTAGGTGCTCAGTACAGATTCACGGAATGAATGAATTGGGGCCAACAGCATATGAAGGGCTTTTAATGCCATAAGGAGTTTGAGTTGTATCAAGAAGGGCCTTGCTTTGTTGACTGCAGGACTGGCTTATGTGAAGCTACAGGACATATAAGCCACATTTTCACATTTTTTTCTATTGGCATGTGTTTATTGAGCATTTACTGAGTGCCAGGCAACCAGTGAGCAAAATGCATATGATCTTTATCTTAAAGGATAAAGGAGCTGACATTCTAATGGGGCAGGTAAAAGTAAACAAATAAGTAAAATAACTAGTATTTCAGATACTGATAAGTGTTCTGGGGAAAAATAAAGAAGGGAAAGAGTCTAGGGACTGGTTGAGAGGAAGCGAACATTTGTCATTTAAAATCAGGTGGACTCTAACAGACGCCTATAGAAGACTCCACATTGTAGCAGAAACATATACACATTCTTGGAAAGTACAAGGGTAGCATAATCTAGAATTGACCATATGCTCAGCCATAAAATAAGCCTCTGTAAACTTAAGAGGATTGAAATCATACAAAGTGTATAATCTTATTCCAATAGAATTAAATTATAAATCAGTGTCAGAAGAGAATTTGATACATTTATAATACATGAAAATTAAACAATACATACATCTAAATATCCAATGAACCAAAGGAAAGATCACAAGTCAAATTAGAAAATACTCTGCAGTGAAAGAAAATGAAAACGCAGTATGCCAAAATTTATAAGATGCAGCTAAAGCAGTACACAGAGGGAAATTTATAGCAGTAAAACCTATATTAAAGAAGAAAGATTTCAAATCAATAGCCTAATCTTCTACCTTAAGAACCTAGAAAAATGGCTGGATGTGGTGGCTCGCTCCTATAATCCCAGCATTTTAGGAGGCCAAGGTGTGTGGATCACCTGAGGTCAGGAGTTCGAGACCAGCCTGGCCAACATTGGGAAACCCTGTCTCTACTAAAAATACAAAAATTAATTGGGTGTGGGGGCATGCACCTATAGTCCCAGCTACTCAGGAGGCTGAGGCAGGAGAATCACCTGAACCTGGGAGGTGGAGGCTGCAGTGAGCCGAGATCAGGCCACTGCACTCCAGCCTGGTTCACAAAGCGAGACTGTCTCAAACAAAAAAAAAAAAAAGAAAAAGAACCAAAAAAAGAAGAGCAAACTAAACACCTAAAAAAGCAGAAAGAGGAAACAAGAAAGATTAAAGTGGAAATAAATGTAAATGAAATAAAGAGCAGAAAAATCATAAAAGAAAATCAACAAAACCAGTTGATTCTTTGAAAAGATTGACAAAATTGATAAACCTTTAGCTAGACTAAGAAAAGAATCAAATTACTAAAATTAGAGAGGACGTCACTACCAACCCTGCAAAAATGAAAAGAACTATAACGAGTGTGGTTTTTAAAGAAAAGTATTTGGTTATCATCCCCAGTTTCTGGCACACAGCTCCTAAAACCCTTGGAGTCTTCAGAATGAGAAGAGCATCAGCTATAGCACATTAGTGAGATGACTAGGTGCACCTAGATCACTTTCAGCATGTGGGCTGGTTGCCTGAAAAATCAAGACATGATTAGGGATTGGGGACTTTAAACCCCATCTCTGACCTCCAGGGAGGGGAGAGAGGCTGAAGATTGAGTTAATCACCAAAGGCCTATGATTTAATCAGTCATGCCTATGTAATGAAACTCTGTAAAAACTGCTAAACAATGGGGTTTGGAGAGGTTCCAGGTTGGGGACGACATTGAGGTGCTGAGAGGGTGGCATGCTTAGAGAGGATATGGAAACCCCACACCACCTCTGCCCCCTGCCATACCTTGCCCTGTGTATCTCTCCCACTTGGCTCTTCCTGAGTTATATCCTTCATAACTAACCAGGAATGGTAAGTAAACTGTTTTTCCGAGTTCTGTGAACCACTCTAGCAAATTATGAAACCTAAGGCTGGGGGCAGTTATGAGAACCCCAAATCTGTAGCAAAGTTGGACAGAAGTGTGAGCAACCCTGAGTAACCAATACTTGTGACTGGAGTCTGAAGTCTCAGTCTTGTGGGACTGAGCCCTTAAACCTGTGGAGTCTGATGCTAACTCCAGGTAGTTAGTGTGATAATTGAATTGAATTGAATTGAATTGAATTGAATTGAATTGTAGGAGACCCAGTTGGTGTCCAGAGAGTTGGAGAATTGGTTGGTATGAAAAACCCCCACACATTTGGAGTCAGAATTGCTATCATTAATGATAGTTTATTAGGGGATACTATGAGCAACTGTATGACAACATATTAGATAACTTTAGATTAAATGGGTAAATTTCTAGAAAGACACAAGTTGCCAAAACTATCTCAAAAAGAAATCGAAAATCTGAATAGATTCACAACAAGTAAAGAACTAGTAATAGTTCATATTGAGCTAGTAATATGAAAACTTCCCACATAGAAATAATCAGGCCCAGATTATGTCACTGGTGAATTCTACCAAATATTAAAAGAACTAATATCAATTATTCACGAATTATTCCAAAAAGTAGAAGATGAGGGAATACCTCTCAACTCATTCTATAAAGTCAGTATTATCCTGATACCAAAACCAGATGACATCAGAAAAAAAGAAAACTACATATCTATCTTCCTTATGAATGTGAAAGCAAAAATCAACAATGAAAGCAAAAATTCATGAATATGAAATGAATTCAGTTACCGATAAACTGAATTCAGCAACATATAAAAAAAAGATTATATGCCATGAGCAAGTGGGATTTACCCCAGGAATACAAGATGGGTTTAACATTGAAAATCAGCTAATATAATACACCGTATCAATAGAAAAAAGGACAAAACAACATGATCATCTCAGTAGATGCAGAAAAAGCATTTGACAAAATCTCATACCCCTTTATGATAAAAAAAAACCACTCAACAAATTCGGAATAGAAGTAAACTTCCTCAGTCTGATAAGTCACCTATAAAAAAGCCACAGTTAAAATGATACTTAATAGTGAAAGGTTGAACATTTACACCCCAAGATCAGGGACAAGACCAAGATGTCCTTTTTTGCCATATTGATGCATCATTTTTATGGAAGTACTAGCCAGGGAAATTAAGCAAGAAAAAGAAATAGATATCTTTTTTAAAATTGTATTGGGAAAACTAGATATCTATGTGCAAAAGACTGAACATTAGACTCTTACATTATATAGAAAAATTAACTGAAAATGGATCAAAGGTCTAAACATGAGAGCTAAAATTATAAAACTCATAGAAAAAAACATAGAAGAAAAGTTTCATGATGTTCGATTTGGCACTGATGTCTTGAATATGTTGCCAAAATATTTAATAAAAATATTAAAAATAGAATTATCATACAATCCAGCAATTCAACTTCTAGGTATATGCCCAAAATAATTGAAAGCAGGACCTCGAAGAGATATTTGTACACCCATGTTCAGAGCAGCATTATTCAAAGTAGCCAAAACATCTACAGCCATACCACCCTGAATGCGCCCAATCTCATCAAAATGGCCAAAAGGTGAAAGCAACCCAAGTGTCCATCATTGAATGAATGAATAAACAAAATGTGGTATATACATACAATGGAATATTATTTAGCCTTAAAAAGAAAGAAAATACCAACAAATGCTGGAACACAGATGAAAATTGAGGACATTATGCTAAGTGAAATAAGCCAGACATAAAAGAACAAATATTCTGTGATGCCGCTTATATCTATGAAGTACCTAGAGTAGCCAAACTCATAGAGACAGAAAGTAGAATGGTGGTTGCCAGGGGCTAAGATCTGGGGAGAATGGGCATTATTGTTTAATAGGTACAGAGTTTCAATCAAGATGAAAAGAGCGCTGGATAGATGGTAGTGATGGTTATACAACAATATGAATGTACTTAATGACACTGAAGTGTACACTTAAAAATGATTAAGATGGTAAATGTTTTGTTATATGTATTTTATCACAATTTTTAAAATAAAAAGAAGACAAAAGAAGAGAGGGAGGAAGAGAGGGAGGGAGGGAAAGAAGAAATGGAAATAGAGAGATTTCCAAATTGGAAAGAAATGAAACTATCTCTATTTGCACATGACATAATCTTGTATATATAAAATCCTAAGGAATCCATTAAAAAGCTATTAGAAATGATAAACAAGTTCAGCAAGTTTGCAGAACGCAAGATCAATATACAAAAATTAATCATATTTCTAGATACTAGCAATGAATAATCCAAAAATGAAATTAAGAAAATAAATCCGTTTACAATAGCATCAAAAAGAATAAAATACTTAGGAATAAATTCAACAAAAGAAGAGCAAGACTTATATGCTAAAACTATAAAACATTGTTGAAAGAAATTAATGTTCTAATAAATGAAAATGCATCCCATTTTCATGGATCGAAAGGGTTTATATTGTTAAAATTGCAATACTCTCAAAATTGATCTACAGACTCAGCAAAATCCTATCAAAGTTACAGCTGAGTTTTTTTTCCCCAAAATTAGCAACCTAATCATAAAATTCATTTGGAAATGCAAGGGAACCCCAAATAGCCCAAACAATCTTGAAAAAGAAGTTGGAGGTCTCATACTTCCCAAATTCAAAACTTACTACAGCCAGGCATGGTGGCTTATGTCTGTGATCCCAGCACTTTAGGAGGCCAAGTCAGGAGACTCCCTTCAGTTCAGGAATCTCCCTTCAGGCCAGCTGGGCAACATGGACAACTTCATCTCTACAAAAAATTTTAAAAATTAGCTGAGCGTGGTGGCATGGCTACCAGCTACTCAGGAGGCTGAAGTGGGAGGATTGCTTGAGCCTGGGAGGTTGAGGCTGCAATGAGCCATGATTGCACCACTGTACTCCAGCCTGGGTGACAGAGTGAGATTCTGTCTCAAAAATAAACGGACAAACAAAAATTACAACAGATATACAGTAACCCAGACAGTGTGATACTGGCATGAGAATGGACATATGGATCAAAGAAATTGAACTGAGAGTCGAAAAATAAACCCTTAAAGTTATGTTCAATTGATTCTACAAGCGTGTCAAGACAATTCAATGGAGAAAGAATAAGAATAGTCTTTTCAACAAATGGTGTTGGGACCACTGTATATCCCCACATGCAAAAGAATGAAGTTGTTATACCCCACTGGTTACATGAAAAATTTAAAAAAAGGAAAATAAAAAGAATGAAGTTGGCCTCCTGTCTCACATGATACACAAAAAATTCTCAAAATGGTTTATAGACTTACACGTGAGAGCTAAAACTAAAAAACTTTTGGAAGAAAACATAGGAGTAAATCTTCATGATCTTGGGTTAGACCAAGCCTTTTCAGAAACAACATCAAAAGCACAAGTAACAAAGGAAAAAATTGGACTTTATCAAAGTTAAAAACTTGTCCTGCAAACAGTACCATCAGGAAAATGGAAAGATAGCCCATGGAATAGGAGAGAGTATTTGCAAATCATGTATTGAATGGATAAAGCACTCTCATCTAGAATATATGTATATGTAACTCTTACAACTCAACCATAAAAAAAATATAATTTTTTTTTAGAGCACCTGAAAGTCCAAGTGCTCCTCCCGCCTTGACTTCTCAAGGTGCTAGGATTACAGGCATGAGCCACCATGCTTGGCCCATCCTAGCACCTTGAGAGGCCAAGCTGGGAGGAGTACTTGAGGCTAGGTGTTCAAGACCAGCCTGGGCAACATACAAAACTCCATCTCTACAAAATAAAGAAATAAATAAATAATCCAATTTTAAAATGGCAAAAGATGTGAATGAACGTTTCCCCAAAGACCATATACAAATGGCCAATAAGCACATAAAAAGATGCTTAACCTCATTAAGTCATTAGGAAAATGCATGTCAAAACCGCAGTGAGATACCACTTCACATCCACTAGAACTACTGTCATCAAAAAGATAGACAATTAGCGTTGGTGAAGATGTGGAGAAATTGAAACACTCATACATTGCTGGTGGAAATTTACAATTGTGCAGCCACTTTGGAAAACACTTTGACAGTTTCTCAAAATGTTAAACATAGTGTTACCATGACCCGGCAATTGCACTCCCAGCTACATTTCCAAGAGAAATGAAAACAAACACCCACACAAAAACTTTACATGAATATTTATAGAAACATTATTTAAAATAGCTAAAAAGTAGAAACAGCTCAAATACCCATCAATAGATAAATAAAATGTATATCCATCAGATGGAATACTAGTCAGAAATAAAAAGGAACACAGTACTGATACATGCTACCTACAACATGAACGAACCTTGAAAACATGATGTTAAGTGGAAAAATTTCACAAAAGACCACATGTTGTATGATTCCCTTTATATGACATGTCCAGAATAGGCAAATTATGAATTACATTAGTGGTTGCCTAGGGCTGGGGTTGGGGTGGGAAGGAATGGGAAGTGACTCCTGATGGTTACAGAATTTTTTGGGGGGGAGTGACTAAAACGTTCTAAAATTGGATTGTGGTGATGGGTGCACAATTCTGTGAACTACTAAGAAACATTGAATTACACTCTTAAAATGGGTGAATTGTGTGTTATGGAATTATATCTCAATAAAGCTGTTAAAAAAATCAGGTGGTCAGAGAAGGCCTCCATGAGAAGGTGGCATTACATTCTTTGGCAGGGAAATGAAACATTTTCATAGTAAAAATATATTGTGCAGTAGCAGAATTCACATACATTTTAATAATAAAACATGGAATGTTAAAGAACCTTGGTGTCCACAGTAACACCAAGCGATCACCAAGTGATCAGACCAGGGTCACACAGTATCAGGGTACCTTCGGGGGAGAGTGGTGTGAAGACTACATGCTGCAGGTTTCAAGTAGGGAAGAGGAACCATCAGAATTGGATTTTGGAATCATCAGAGTGGAAACAGAACTGGAATGGGATGGATCCTACATTCCCAGGAAGGGAGGGGACGTTCTTGATTATTGTGCTCAGTGCCTTGCTTGTGGGCCTCTTGTCCCCACTTCACAGATAGGAAAACTGAAGCTTGCAGGGACAGAGTAATGAAAACAGTAATAAAAGTTCACACACTGACCTCATGGTGAGGCGGTTTGTATGGTGGTCTGATGGGGGAGGAGAGATGAGAGAAGAGGACAGATTCCAGAGCCTAAGGAGGATGCTCAGCAGGACCTGGTGAGGGCTCTTTTGTGAGTGATAAAGGTGAGAGAAGAGTCAAGAACACCCCCAGGCTTCTGGCTTGTACACCTGGGCTCATGGCTGCACCATTGGCTGGAATGAGGAATGCTGCTGGGCAGTTGGTGGGTTTGGTTGGATTTGAGGCACCTGTGAGACACCTGGGGGGTGCTGTCCAGTTCCTTGTATTATTCTGGAGCTCAAAAGAGAGTCTGTGCTAGCAGTGGGGAAAGTGATGTATCAGGGGCCCTAAACTCACATGTCTACAGGAGCCCCACTGATAGAACCCCGTGAGTGAGGATTACAGGGTGAAGATCATGGACAACCAGAGAGTGCATTCCCTCTTAGGGGGGCTGCTATTGCTCAACTCTAGACTGATGTAGGGCATGCGGGCTTAGCCCAGGAGGGTTCCTGGCATCACCCAGGAAAGAATTCAAGGATGAGCCAGTGGTCTTAGCAACTTTTCTTGAAGCAGCAGTGTGTAGTAACAGCAAAGGTGCTGCTCCTTGTTGGCCAGGGCTACCCCACAGGCAGTATGCCCAGCATAGCAGCTCTGGGTGACAGAGTGAGATCCTGTCTCAAAAACAAACAGGCAAACAAAAAGTACTACAAATATACAGAAACCCCGACGGTGTGATATTGGCATGAGAAGGGACATATAGATCAAAGAAATTGAACTGAGAGTCCAAAAAGAAGCCCTTAAAATTATGTTCAATTGATTTCTACATGGCTGTCAAGACAATTCAATGGAGAAAGAATAAAAACAGTCTTTTCAACAAATGGCATTGGGACTGCTGTACATCCACATGCAAAAGAATGAAGTTGTTATACCCTACAGTTTTGTAATCATATTTATACTCAGTTTTAATTACATGCAAATTAAGGGGCAGATTATGCAGAAATTTTTAGGAAAAGGGTGGTAACTTCCAGGTGATTACCTTGAAAGGGGATAGTAAGTTCTGGGTGTTGCCATAGCACTGGTGGGCATGTCTTATAGAGAAGTGCTTTTGCCTCCTCCCTGTTTCCATTTGTCTTTAATCTAGTCCTGAGTTTGAGCCCCAACTCCAGAGTCAAGTCCTGCCTCCTGCCTCAAGACTATTATTGCCATATAGAGAGTGGTAAGGGAGCATAAATGGAATTTGGAGCTTTACTGCCTGGTTCAAGTCCCAGCTCCCTCACTTACCACATAAGCTGTGTGACTGAGGGGTTACTTTACTTCTCTGTGTCTCGGCTTCCTTGTCTGTTAAATGTGGGTGATGATAATACCTCCGTAGTACCTCCTAGAGAAAAAAAATATAGCACCAAGTGCTAGAGTACACATAGCAAATCTGCAAAAGTGCTAGCTATCATTATATGAGGCTTTTGACCCAGCTGTCAGAGAAGCTGGAAATTTGCATTTTTATGTGAAATTTCCTGGCAACTGATTTAAAATTTTATTTACATAGAGAAACACAAGGCATGTGGCGCCGGTGTGTGTATGGCTCTTGAACTGCCAGTTTGACTTCCACGAGCCATGGTAAATTAAAGGAGCAAGGGGATGCCTGCCGCTGACGTTGTGTGATGCCCTGCAGGGTCCCGGAAAGAGAGGCAGGTGTACAGCAAGGCGGTGAAGAGGCTGTTCGGCGTGGAAGCCTCTGGAAGGAGAACCCGGACCCGCAGGGCTGGGGGGCGCTGTCTCTGGCGTGACGACCTCCTGGAGCCTGCCACCAAGCCCAGCATCGCTGGCAAGTTCAAGGTGCTAGAGCCTCCCATGCTGGGCCACGACCTGAGACTGGCCCTGTGCTTGGCCAACCTCACCTCCCGGGCCCAGCGGGTGAGGGTCAACCTGAGCGGTGCCACCATCCTCTACACCCGCAAGCCAGTGGCAGAGATCCTGCATGAATCCCACGCCGTGAGGCTGGGGCCGCAAGAAGGTAAGTGTACCCTGGCTTGGTGGAATCAAGCCAAGCCACCTCCTTCTTCAGGAGGGTTGTGGAGATCAGGGGGATTTCCCAGGACTGCATTCATCCCCAGGAAGGAAGGGGACATTCCTGAGCATTGTGCTCAGTGCCTTGCCTCTTGTCCCCACTTTACAGATGAGAAAACTGAGACTCGGAGGGGCAAAACAATAATAACAGTAATGCAAGTCCACATGCATCTGGTGGCAATCTGATGAAGATGTGATTTATAGTTTCTATGTTTTTAATTAGAATGAATATTTACACACCAAATAAATACATGCTGGGGGTATTTCAGCATATATGGAATATGCCATGCATTACTTTTCTAAAATCCAAAAAAAAATCTGGAGCCCATTTGGCTCCAGGTGTTCTGTGGGAGAGGGCTGGGCTGGTAACAGATGGTTTTCTTTGTTTTGGTTTTCAGGTTTTTTTGAGACAGAGTCTCGCTCTGTCACCCAGGCTGGAGTGAAGTGGTGTGATCTTAGCTCACTGCAACCTCCACCTCCCGGGTTCAAGGGATTCTCTTGCCTCAGCCTCCTGAGTAGCTGGGACTATAGGCATGCACCACAGATAATTTTTGTATTTTTAGTAGAGAAGGGGTTTCACGATGTTGCCCAGGCTGGACTCAAGTGATCCGCCCACCTTGGCCTCCCAAAGTGCTGGGATGACAGGCTTGAGCCACGGCGCCGGGCCAGAGATGTTTATTAAGTGCTTACATGTGCCAAGCCCTGTCCCAAGAATTCTGCATGTGACAGCATAATCCCTCCAGCCACCTTGTGCATGGTACTAGTGCTAGCTCCATCTTTGAAAGGAGAAAACTTACACCAAGAAAGGTGAAGTCACGAGTTCAGGGTCACACAGTCAGTGTGCATAGTTGCAGGACCCAAATCCAGGCAGTCTGGCATGAGAGACACACTCCTGACCAAGACCAGAAAGGGGCAAAGCCAGGGTTCAAGGCCAGGAACGTTGACCACAGTGCACATTTACTCAGCTGATGCAATTGCTTGACTGCAGGTTATGGAATGGTCAGGTCAGCCCACACCAAATATGCTCAAC
The DNA here is from genome assembly GCF_006542625.1 of Nomascus leucogenys. Lineage (NCBI taxonomy): Eukaryota > Metazoa > Chordata > Mammalia > Primates > Hylobatidae > Nomascus > Nomascus leucogenys. The sequence continues at coordinate 35,089,712 of NC_044393.1, forward strand.
ACACCTAATGGTATGTTTGCCTAAAATTTATCCTTAGTATTTCATAGCAGAAGAGAATAGCTTCAGTCTTTTTAAAGGTTTTTGTATTTTTTTAACTGACCTCATTCCAACTGTTTCTTAAAAAATATATCGAGGCTGGGCACGGCGGCTCACGCCTGTAATCCTAGCACTTTGGGAGGCCAAGGCAGGTGGATCACGAGGTCAGGAGATCAAAACCATCCTGGCTAACATGGTGAAACCCCATCTCTACTAAAAATACAAAAAAATTAGCCGGGCGTGGTGGCATATGCCTGTAGTCCCAGCCACTCGGGAGGCTGAGGCAGGAGACTCACTTGAACCCGGGAGGCGGAGGTTAAAGGATTTGTTTTGTGATCCTTGAACACATAGCACTTCATGGATGATTTATTAAATGTATCCTCTTTGATTATTCTTGCACTTTTTTCCTAGTCTGTCTGTCTGTCTTTTTGCCCGTATCTCCCTCTCCATCTGTCTCTCCTTCCCTGTCTCTCTCTCTGTCTCTGTCTCTGTCTCTTTGGCTTTTTCATCTGTCTGTCTCTCTATCTCTCCTCTCTCTCAGTCTATCTCTGTATCTCTATCTCTCCTTTGCCTCTCTCTTCTTTCACATACTTTCTGAACTCTAAGGATTCAATTAAACAAAGAAATTGCTGCTCTGGGCCAGTTTCTGGTAAGTGAAGCTTGTGGATTTTCATAGGGTGTGAAAATGTATGAAGGAGGTGTCACACTTTTTTAGCTTTTTTTGTCATTTATTTTTCACAAAGTCTAAATCACAAAATAACACTTCATCATAAAATTTTAATTAACATACACTTCCCTCTGGCTTTTAGCAATTTTTTTCATATTAAAAGTAATACATATTCATAAAAATTTGGAAAGCAAAAGAGAAAAATCACCTATGATTCTACCACCCACCTACAAACTGTTAATGTATTTTACTTCCAAATCTTTAATGCCTGTTTGCTTTTTGAAAAACAGTTCTAGTTAAATATTGCAAATAGTCATTAATGCCCTGCTCTTTTCATATTACATTGTATTTTAAATATTTTTATAAGCTCCTCACAAACATCATTTTAATGGATGTTTAAATAAATAGAATTTAATAGATCTTTAAATAAATATATGGTGACCTATCTTTTCTTTTAGGTAGTTATCAGCTTATTGCTACTAAAAATAACACTAAACTTTTGTTTAATTTATCTACAGAGTGTCAGGCAAGCAAGTAAACATTTTGATGCAAAAAGAAATCATTTTTTTTCCTCTGGATTTTGGACTTTTGTCAGACTATATCACAAAAGTGAAATTCTTGGGCCAGGCGCGGTGGCTAACGCCTATAATCCCAGCACTTTGGGAGGCCGAGGCGGGCGGATCATGAGGTCAAGAGATCGAGACCATCCTGGCTAACACAGTGAAACCCCTACTAAAGTTTCTACTAAAAATACAAAAAAATTAGCCGGGCGTGGCAGCGTGTGCCTGTAGTCCCAGCTACTCGGGAGGCTGAGGCAGGAGAAAGGCGTGAACCCGGGAGGCAGAGCTTGCATTGAGCTGAGATTGTGCCGCTGCACTCCAGCCTGGGTGACAGAGCGAGACTCTTGTCTAAGAAAACAAAAACAAAAGTGAAATTCTTTGGCCAAATGATAGACTATTAAAACATATAATTTATTAAATTATTAGGTTTTTAAGTAGTTTTAGGTTTTCAGAAAACTTAGAGTGGGAAGTACAGAGAGTTCCCATATCCCTGCCCACCACCACGCCTCTCCTCCTGTTATTAACATCTTGCTTTAGTGTGGTACATTTGTTACAATTAATGAGCCAATATTGACACAGTATTATTAACTAAAATTCATCGTTAACATTAAGGTTCACTCTGTGTTGTGCATTCTATGGCTTTTGACAAATGTATAATGGCATGTATCTAACATTCCACTATCATACAGAATAGTGAAGCTTCCACTTCATTCCACTATCACACAGAATAGTGTAGCTTCCTAACATCTCTCAATCCTTATAGAATTGAAGAGAATCAGGGCGTTGCTCTGGATTAGGCTTTGGCTTAATGGAATGTTATGGCTGGTGTGATCTTACATGGAGATCACTAAAACTTCCTCCATATTAGCAATAAGGCTATTTTGCTTTCTTATCATTCCTCTGTCACTTTTAGTTTCCTTCAAGAACTTTCCCTTTGCATTCAAAACCTTGCTATTTGGCACAAGAGGCCTAGCTTTGGGCCCATCTTGGCTTTCTATGTGCCTTCCTCACTAAGCTTAATCATTTCTAGCTTTTGATTTAAAGTGAAAGACATGTAACTCTCATTAACTTGAACACCTAGAGGCCATTGTAGGTTTATTAATTGGCCTAATTTCAATATTGTTGTGTATCCGGGAATAGGGAGGCCCGAGGGAAGGGAGAGAGATGGGGAAATGGCCAGTGAGTGGAGCAGTCAGAACTCACACAACATTTATCAATTAAGTTCAACATCTTACAGGGCATGGTTTGTGGTGCCAGCAAACAGTTACAATAATAGCATCAAAGATCACTGATCAAGGGCTGGGCACAGGGGCTCATATATGTAATCCCAATCCCAATCACTTTTGGAGGCCAAAGTGAGAGAATTGCTTGAACCTAGGAGTTTGAGACCAGCTTGGGCAACACAGCAAAACCCCGTATTTACAAAAGATTAAAATAAAAAATATATGCTGGGTGTGGTGGCATGCTTCCGTAGTCCTAGCTACTTGGAGGCTGAGGCAGGAGGATTGCTTGAGCCCAAGAGTTGGAGGTTTGCAGTGAGCTATGATCACACCACTGCACCTACAGCCTGGGTGACAGAGCAAGACCTTGTCTTAAAAAAAAAAAAAAAGATCACTGATCATAGAAGCCAACACATGGTCTTGGAAAAAATGGCTCTTATAGACTTGCCCGACTCAGGGTTGCCACAAACCTTCAATTTGTAAAAAAATGCAATATCTGCAAAGTACAATAAAATGAAGCACAGTAAAATAAGGTATGCCTGTCTTTGTCCATTCTTTCACTAATACCACACTGTCTTGATTACTGTACCTTTATAGTAAATCTTGAAGTCAGGGAGTGCCAGTCCTCTAACTTTGTTCCTCTCCTTCAATATTGTACAATTGCACAATTGTATTGACTACTCTGGGTCTTTTGCCTCTTGACATAAACTTTTTTATGTCATGGCTCTTTAAAAAAATCTTAATTGATACATCATAATAGTACATATTTTGTGGGTACACATATTTTGATACATGTATAGAATGTGTAACAATCAAATCAAGGTAACTGGGATATCCATCACCTTATACATTTATCTGTATCTTTTCTTTGTGTTCGAAACAATACAATTTGTTTATTCTAGCTATTTAGAAATATACCATAAATCAGTATTAACTATAATTTCCCTACTGTATTATGAAATATTAGAATTTATTCTTTCTAACTATCTTGTACCCATTATCCAACTTCTCTTCATTCCTGCCTCCCACCCACACATAAAGTTTGGAATCAGTTTGTCAATATCCACAAAATAACTTCTTCAGATTGCATTGAATCTATAGATCGAGTTAGGAAAAATTGACATTTTGACAATAGTGAACCTTTCTATCCATGAACATAGAATATCTCTCCATTTATTTAGTTCTTTGATTTCTTTCATCAGAGTTTTACAGTTCTTCTTGTACAAGAGTACAGATCTTCTTCTATGTACAGTTCTTCTATGTACAGTTCTTCTAAGTACAGATCTTCTTCTATGTACAGTTCTATGTACAAGAGTACAGATCTTGTACATATTTTGTTAAATTAACGCCTAAGTATTCCATTTTTGGTGGTGCTAACATAAATGGTATTATGTTTTTCATTTTAATTTCCAATTGTTCATTGCTGGTATATAGGAAAGTGATTGACTTCTGTATATTAGTAATCTTATACCCTGTAACCTTGCTATTACCACTCATTAGTTCCAGGATTTTTTGTTTGTTGTTGTTGACAATTCTTTTGGATTTTCTACATAAACAATTATATCATTTGTGAACAAAGACTGCTTTATTTCTTCCTTCCCAATCTGTATACATTTTATTTCCTTGTTTTATCTTATTGCATTAGCTAGGACTTCCAATGATGTTGAAAAGGAATAGTAAGAGTGGACATCCTTGCCTTGTTCCTAATCATCATGGGAAAGCTTCCAGTTTCTCACCATTAAGGACAATGTTTGCTGTAGGTTTTTTGTAGATGTTCTTTATCAAGTTGAGTAAATTCCTCCTCTATTCCTAGTTTGCTGAGAGCTTTATCAGGAATGGGTGTTGGATTTTATCAAATTCTTTTTCTGCATCTATTGATATGATCATGTTATTTTTTCCTGTTGATTTGACGGACTATATTAATTGACCTTTAATATTGACCCAGCCTTACATGCCTAGAATAAATCCCACTTGATCATAGCATGTAATTTTTTATACATTGTTGATTCAATTTACCAATATCTTGTGGGAATTTTTGCATCTGTGTTCATATTGGTCTGTAGTTTTCTTTTTCTTGCGATGTCTTTGTCTGGTTTTTGACATAAAGGTAATGCTGGCCTCATAGAATGAATTAGGAAGTATTTCTCTGCTTCCATTTTCTGGAAGATGTTGTAGAGAATTGCTATATTTTTTTTTTCTTAAATGCTTGGTATAATTCACCAATGAACCCATCTGGGATTAATATGTTCTGGTTTGGAAGGTTATTAAGTGCTGATTCCGTTTTTTAATAGATGTAGGCCTTTTCATGCTGTCTGTTTCTTCTTATATGAATTTTAGCAGATTTTTTCTTTCAGGAACTGCTCCCTTTCATCTAGGTTATCAAACCTGTGGGCATAAAGTTGTTCACAATATTCCTTTACTGTCTGTTTTTTTCCTAACTCCCCAAACTTGTTACCTTTACTATCCTTTTAATGTCCATGGGATCTGTAGAGATGTCCTGTCTTGCATTTATCATATTAGTAACTTGTGCCTTCTCTCTTTTTTTTCTAAGTTAGCCTTGCTAGAGGCTTATTGACTTTATTGATCTTTTCAAAGAACCAGCTTTTGGTTTTGCTGATTTTCTCTATTGATCTCTGATTTTCAATTTTACTGATTTCTGCTCTAATTTTTATTATTTCTTTTCTTCTGCTTAAGATGAGTTTAACGTGTTCTCCTTTTTATAGTTTCCTAAAGCAGAAATTTAGATTATTGGTTTTAGATCCTTCTTTTCTATCATATGTATTGAATATTATAGTCTTCTCTCTAAGCACTGCTTTTGCTGCATCCTACAAGTTTGTGTGTTGGGGGAGGGGTGTTTGTTTGTTTGTTTTGTTTTGCTTTTCAGACAGAGTCTTATTCTGTAACCCAGGCTGGAGTGCAGTGGCACAATCATGGCTCATTGTAGCCTCAACTTCCCGGGCTCAGGTGATTCTCCCTCCTCAGCCTCCCAAGTAGCTGGGACTACAGGCATGTGCCCACAAATTTTGATAAGTTGTAGTTTCATTTTCATTTACTTCGAAATACTTTTAAATTTCTCTTAAGACTTCTTCTTTGTCCTATGTGTTCTTCTAGAAGTGTGTTGTTTAATCCCTAGGTATTTTAGATTTTTCAGCTCTCTTTTTGTCATTAATTTCCAGTTTGATTTCATTGTGTTCTGGGGGCATATATTGTGTAATTTCTATTATTTTAAACTTGTTAATGTGTCATTTATGCTACAGAATGTGATCCTTTTTGGTTAATGCTCCGTGTGAGATTGAGAAGAATGTGTATCCTGCTGTTGTTGGATGCAATATTCTACAGATGTCAGTTATGTCCAGCTGAGTGACGGTGCTATTGAGAACCATTGTTCTAGGGAAAGGGGTCTCAGCTTTTATTAGATTGTTAGTGGAGTCTATGAGTCAGAGAACTTCAAGAAGCCCTGATCCAAACATTTTAAAGGGCTACTTTCCTCCTCCTTTCTCCCAGGGTCTGAGCTGATGCCCAAAGCTCTGCTCATGTGTATCATATGGTGGTATATGATGGTTCTTCATGCTGGAGACTGAGAATTTACATTTCTAACAAGTTCCCAGGTGACGCTGATGCTGCTGGTCCCAGGACCACACTTGGAGAACCGTGGTCTATCACCATGCAAGGAGTAAATGATATAATGTATATAAAGTATTTGGCATCATTCCTACTACCTAATGAGCATTCGATTTATGATGTTTATTATCAGTGTTTTTGATATTATTATCAATAATAATATATTATCAATAAAATAATAAATCAACAAATCAATAAAATAAAAATAATAATACCTGCTCATGGAATTGTTGTAATGATTAAATAAGTCAATCTGTGAAAGCACTTCCAAGTGCAGTACACTTTAATCCCTTAGTAAAAGTTAGCTTTTATAATTATAATTATTATTGTTATTGTTATTGTTATTTTGAAATAGAGTCTCTCTCTGTCTCTCAGGCTGGAGTGCAGTGGCGCAATCTCAGCTCACTGCAAACTCCGCCTCCTGGGTTCAAGCAATTCTCCTGCTCAGCCTCCCAAGTAGCTGGGATTACAGGCACACATCACCATGCCTTGCTAATTTTGTAATTTTTTTTTAGTAGAGATAGGGTTTCAACATGTTAGTCAAGCTGGTCTCGAACTCCTGACCTCAGGTGATCCACCTGCCTTCACCTCCCAAAGTGCTGGGATTACAGGCGTGAGCCACTGCACTCGGCCTATAATTTTTATTTATTACTGTTATTGTAATAAAGGTTCTTCCAGTAATGACCTACTGAACTAAGGGAGCCCATAAAACAAAATCATACTTTAACACATGAATCAGCCTACTGGCATTCGGGAGAATCTACGATATGCAAAGCCCTGGGGTAGCAGAGTGCATGAGCCAAGTTGAGCCCTTTAAGGACCTTTTCCATGAGTTAAAAATTCAGATGCCTTCAGAGTCAGGAAGAAAACAGAAATAAAGGAAGCAGTGGGAGTAGAACAATAGGGAATGAGAGGGCCTGGGAGCAAACCAGAAAGAGCACATTGAACCTAAAAGAAAGAATATATAGTAGTCGGAAAAAAAAAAATGATCTGGGCATGGTGGCTCACACCTGTAATCCCAGCACTTTAGGAGGCCAAGGCGAGTGGATCATGAGGTCAAGAGATAGAGACCATCCTGGCAAACGTGGTGAAACCCCATCTCTACTAAGAATACAAAAATTAGCTGGGCGTGGTGGCATGTGCCTGTAGTCCCAGCTACTCAGGAGGCTGAGGGAGGAAATTGCTTGAACCCAGGAGGTAGAGGTTGCAGTGAGCCGAGATCATGTCACTGCACTCCAGCCTCACAACAGAGCGAGACTCATCTCCAAAAAAAAAAAAAAAAAAAGACTGAGGTTTGTGGTGATCCATGCTTACAAGAAAAGAATACCTAGGCAGGATGTTTGTGACTGGTGAGAGGGAGATAGAGATGGCCAGGACCACAGGAGCTCAGAGAGCATGAGAGCACTGGGTGGAGGTGTCAGTGAAGACTTCCCTCAGTTGGTGGGGCTGACCAGGACTGGGCCTTCACGGAGGGAGGCATTTGGAAAAGTTGTAGGGAAATTGGCCTTACAGGATTGGAAGATTGAGGCATGCCTTTGGTCTTCCTCTTCTCTGCACCTAGCACATAGTAGGTGCTCAATGAACAGTGAAGGATGAGATGAATTGTTGATGGGCTGAGAGATTTCCATCTTGAATAAGTAGGGAAAGCTTGGAAACATCTCTGGAGGCTCTTGGAGAAATGATCTGGTATTGTGGTAGCTCCCTGACCTAAATTTGACTCCCACCTCATCTTACTATCTTGGTTTACTTCCTATATGAGTTTGAACAGGAAAATACCTGCCCTGGGCATTAGGTTTCTTCATCTGAGAACTGAGGAGAATAAAGCCTGTCTCAGAATGGTTGCAAGGACCAGAGAAAAAGGAGCTATTAGTTGGGCATTCCCTTCCTACTTCCCAGTGCCATTGAAGAAAGACATCAAGCCCCAACTCCCACCTCTGCTTTCCCTTCCAGAGAAGAGAATCCCAATTACAGTATCTTACTCTAAGTATAAAGAAGATCTGACAGAGGACAAGAAGATCCTGTTGGCTGCCATGTGCCTTGTCACCAAAGGAGAGAAGCTTCTAGTGGAGAAGGACATTACTCTAGAGGACTTCATCGCCATCCAGGTGACCTCAGCCTGCATCTACCATGCTGTTCCTAGCGGCACCCACTCCCCAGAGCTGGGGCAGGGCGTCAGAAGCTGGGGGGTTTGTGCCTTTAACTCCAGCTTTAGCTCTCCAGGGTGGGAGGAGTGGGTTGACATAAGGGGATGGGTGCAACAATGGCACTCAGCAATGGGGTATATGGAGGCGGGGGTGGACATGACTAATGATCCATCCTCTAACTCAGCCAGGACCATTGGTTTCCTGGAGGGAGGAGGGGTAGGCGCGATGGCTCATGGATGTTGTCCCCTTCAGGTTCTGGGTCCAGCTGTGGTGGGAGTGGCAGTTACGGTGGAAGTGACAGTAGTCAACCCCCTCTTAGAGAGAGTGAAGGACTGTGCGCTGATGGTGGAGGGCAGCGGACTTCTCCAGGAACAGCTCAGCATCGAGTAAGTGCCAGCCTGGGGGGCTGGCAGGGAATGGGGCTCCCTTCCTTATGGATGAGCCAGAGAGAAGTTGCCAGGGATGGGGGAGTGTGGGAGATTCTGGACACCCCAGGAACCAGCCCACAGCCTATACATATCAGCCTTCATTCACTTATTTATTCCTTCATTCATTCATTCATTTAGTCAAATCATATAACTCATTCACTCATTCACTCATATCATTCATTCATACTTTCACTTATTTAACCATTTATTCACTCACTTTCATTCATTTGCTCTCTTTCACTCATTCATTCATGCATTTTTCAATTTGCTTACTCATTTATTCACTCATTTGCTCATTTTTTCATTCACTTATTCCTACATTTATGCTTCACTCATTCATTCACACATGTTCCCATTCGTTCATGGATTCGTTTATTTACTTATTCATTGTCAACCATTAATTCACTCCTTCATTCTTCTATTCATCCACTTGCTACTCATGTGGTCCTTGATTATACTGACCCGTGCTCTGGCCCATGTGTAATTGTTAGGAACTAAGATGGACAGAAGGCGTTTTGCCTGGAGAAGGGCTCTCAGATACAGATGGCCCTTCACATGAGGACAGTGTGATTTGTGAAAAAGATCTTGTCTAAGGTCTGGGGGAGCAAAAGTAGCCCTTAAGTGAGAGTGAGGCCAGGAAGAAGTCCCAGTGGAGCTGGTGTTTGAGCTGAGCCTTAAATGATGAATTTAAGCAGGATTAACTGAGGACTCCTGGTTCCCATGTGGAAGAGACAAAGAATGGGCAGGAGGAGGACAGGGGATTTTCAGTTATCAAGAAGGAAGGATGGTTTGCCAGGCAAAGGTCTTGGTGTCGACACCTGATGGCTGGTGTTGTCAGGGAAGGTCTCCTGGAAGAAGAGAACTTGATTTGGGCCTTAGGTGGATTGGAATAAGAAAGGCATCCTAGGTGGGAGGAACAGAGCAGATGAAAGCCCAGAGGAGGGAAGTTCAGGGCACAGACAGAAAACTAGCCTGGCTGGATGGAAAGAGTGCGGGTGGTAGAGGAGAAAATTAAATTGGAAACATGTTTTTTTGGTTGTTGTTTTTGTTTGTTTGTTTGTTTTTGAGACAGAGTCTCACTCTGTTGCCCAGGCTGGAGTGCAGTGGTGCAATCTTGGCTCACTGCAACCTCCCCCTCCCAGATTCAAGCAATTCTCCCATCTCAGCTTCCTGAGTAGCTGGGATTACAGGTGTGCACCACCGCGCCTGGCTAATTTTTGTATTTCAGTAGAGGTGAGGTTTCACCATGTTGGCCAGGCTGGTCTCGAACTCCTGACCTCAGGTGATCCACCTGCCTCGGCCTCCCAGTGTGCTGGGATTACAGGAGTGAGCCACTGCACCTGGGTTGGAAACATGTTGTTAAGGCTTGAATGTCAAGCCACAAGGTGAACTTGATCCTGAGGAGTATGGGGAGCCGTGGATTGGCAGGCCAGACTCAGAATGGCAAGAGGACTGACAGTCTGCCTTTCTCCCTTCCTTTTCCTCCAGTGTGCCCACCCTGGAGCCTCAGGAGAGGGCCTCAGTCCAGTTTGACATCACCCCCTCCAAGAGTGGCCCAAGGCAGCTGCAGGTGGACCTTGTAAGCCCTCACTTCCCGGACATCAAGGGCTTTGTGATCGTCCATGTGGCCACTGCCAAGTGATGGATCATGAGGGACTGAGAGGGGTGGATTCGGACCCTGTCCTCCTCTTGCCCATTCTTTGTCTCTTCCACACGGGAACCAAGAGTCCTCAGTTAATCCTGCTTCAACCTCTGACCTACTTTGTAAACTTAGGCAAGTTCCTTCTCCTCCTGGGCCTCAGTTTACTCTTCTGTAAAATGAAGGGTTGCACTCAGTAATCCTTAAACTTTTGGACAACCATAGATGATGTAAGAACCTAGGGATCCTCTCCAACCTTCATCTCTCATCCCCATGGCTGGGAGGCTGACAGACCCAAGCATCAGAGAAACCCTGGCCCACTCGGCTCTGCCTTCTTCCGCCCTGCCACCTCGCTGTCACCCTGGCTGACCCTTGGACTCTCCTTGCTTTTCAAATGCCCTGACCACATCAAGAGCCAAGGATCCTCCCCACAGTCCTGACAGAGAACCCAAAATTATCAGAGCTGGAACCTAATCATCCCTCAACACTCCCATTACAGAGAAGAAGGAAACTTACAGAGGCCACAGAGTGAGCTAGAGGCAGAGTTGAGGCCCGTGTGTGTGCCATTTATACCTCCTAAGTCCTGATCCTAAAAAGTATTAGATTTTAAGCAAAGGGAGATTTTCCCTCAGTGAAGACAGAGGCCCAGGATCTGAGGGGCGACTGCTGCCTGGGATAATCTAAGAAGATAAAGGAAGGGCCCAAACTGGATTGCATTTCCCTAAAATCTGCAGCCCCAAATCTGAAGAGGGCCTGTGACTAACAGCACAAACAACAGCCAACACCTCACAGGGCTCAACTTACACAATTCTGACTGAACAATTAAAGTTGAGAAAATGTTTCATTCAATAGGTGCCAAAACTGTTGCCCCCAGATCAGCTGCAAACAAGAGCAGAGCTTTCCATGGAAATTGTAAACAAGGGATCAAGATCCCGAAGCATTTCTTCAAAGAATTGTAACAGGATGGAACATGGCTTTACCAATACAGTCCTAAAGACAAAGCACAATAGAAGCAATGGCTACCAAGAGGGGAAAGTGGTTCAGTCAAAGCAACAGTGGACCGGCCGGCCAGGCACAGTGGCTCACACGTGTAATCCCAGCACTTTGGGAGGTCGAGGTGGGTGGATCACTTGAGGTCAGGAGATCGAGACCTGCCTGGCCAGGTGAACCCCATCTTTACTAAAATGACAAAAATTAGCCAGGTGTTGTGGTGTGTGCCTGTAATCCCAGCTACTCAGAAGACTAAGGCAGGAGAATCACTTGAACCCAGGAGGTGAAGGCTGCAGTGAACCGAGATTGCACCACTGCACTCCAGCCTGGGCAACAGAGCAAGACTCTATCTCAAAATAAATAAATAAATAAATAAAGGTGGACCGGTCAGGTGCAAAGCTTGTGGAAACTGTTTTTTGGGATGCTCAAGACATTTTGCTTGTCGGCTTTCTGGACAACCAAAGAGTAACAACACCCGCTTATTATGAGTGTTTGGATAAAGTTAGCTGAAGCTTTCAGAAAAAGCCCCAGGAAAACTTCACCAGAGAGTCCTTCTCCACCACAATAATGCTCCTGCTCATTCCTCTCATCAAAAAAAGGCAATTTTGTGAGAATGTTGACTGGAATTCATTAAGCATCCACCATACTGTCCTGATTTGGCTCCATCTGACTTCTTTTTATTTCCTCTTTTTTTTTTTTTTTTTTTGAGACAGAGTCTTGCTCTGTCACCCAGGCTGGAGTGCAGTGGCGCAATCTCGGCTCACAGCAACCTCTGCCTCCTGGGTTCAAGCGATTCTCCCGCCTCAGCCTCCTGAGTAGCTGGGATTACAAGCGTGTGCCTCCATGCCCAGCTAATTTTTGCATTTTTAGTAGAGAGAAGGTTTCACCATGTTGGTCAGGCTGGTCTCAAACTCCTCACCTCAAGTGATCCTCCTGCCTCAGCCTCCCAAAGTGTTGGGATTACAGGCATGAGCCACTGTGCCCAGCCTGTTTCCTAATCTTAAAAACAAACTCTTTAAAGGGTGCCCATTTTTCTTCAGTTGTGTTAAAAAAAAAAAAAAAAAAAGACTGTGTTGACATGGTTAAATCTCCTGGACCCTCAGTTCTTTAGGGATGGACTAAATGGAAGGTATTATTGTTTATAAAAATATCTTGAACTTGACAGAGCTCATGTTGAGAAATAAAGTTTATACTTTTTATGTTTATATTTTAATGTTACTTTTCCATGAACCTTTTGAAGTCCCCTTGTAGGTGTTTAGGGAGGGGAATGTCGCTGAAGGTGGTGAGGGCCACCTGCCATGTAGCTCTGTTTCCAGTACAATGCTCTTGCCCTTGGCGCCTTCAAGTAGCGCTTTAATGGGACAAAACTGGCCTCCCTGGTTATTCCAGCCCCGGTGGAAAGCAGAAGCCGCCCCAACAGCCAATGAGAAAGCCCTGCTTGTGAGTGGGAGAGGAAGAGAAATTGACAGAAGACAGCTTAGAAGTCCAAGGGAGAGTGTGAGTGGGAATGTGGTTTTGGAAATTACAAAGAAAAATGTGCAGGTAGGGAATTCCTTTCAGCTGGTAGGGCAAGACCCTGACCATGCCCTTAACACAGGAAGGGCAGAACAGGTAGTTCAAGACTGAGAAAAGCCTTAGAGTTGGCTGGCCATGGGGCACTCAGAAGGACACCAGCAACAGGGCTTTACTGAGCCTCAGGACTCCTGCTTCCATTGAGTCCCCCTGTCTCTTAAACACTATCTGAAACTTCATGAAGGCCCTTGACACCAAGTTAGGTCAGGGATCTGGGCTTTCACATACCACAGGGGCCTCCAAACCTTTAGAACAGAGGTTGGCAAACTTTTCTGTCAATGACCAGATAGGAAATATTTCAGGCTTTGCAGGCCATAGAGTCTCTGTTACAACTACTCAACTCTGCTGCTATAGCATGAAAACTGCCATACTTAGTACATAGACAAATGAGCCTGGATGTGTTGCAATAAAGTTTTATTTACAAAAACAGGTGGCAGGCCAAGTTTGGCCCACAGCTTGTAGTTGGCTGACCTTGCCGTAGAACAACGCATCGTTTCAAATCTTGCTCCAGGACTGAGCTCTGACACCAGGCTACACCCTGCCCTAGGATCAAGCCCAAACCTGAACAAGGCCAAGCCCTTAACAAGCCTCGGACTGAAACTAGGATGAGGCTCCAGCTTGTGCTTGTGACCCCAGAGACAGCCGTGACTCAGAGGCTAACTAGGTCATGACCTTGATGCCAGATGAGCCCTAGACCTTGGCCTCACACGAAGCCCTGGATCCTACCACAGCTAAATCCTGACTTGATTCTGGCTGTAGACAGACCTCTGGCTCCACATTGAGCCCTGGTCCAGTCCCAGACAATCCTGACCCCAGACTGAGCTCTCATGCCAACCTCAGATTAAGTCCTGACCCCAGACTGAGCTCCAATCCTGACTAAGTGAACCCTGACCCCACACTAAGCCCTAACCTCAAACAGAGCTCTGATCCAAGACTGAGCTCTGAGCCTACACTGAGCCTTGATCCAGGCTCTGGCTGACTCCTGACCTCACTCAGATCCCAGATGGATCTGGCCTTAGCTTTGGATTTACATTCTGATCTGAGTTTCCCATATCCCTGGTCACTGGGTGAAGACAGCCTGTCCCTGAGCCAGGGATCTGAGCTCACCTTCCTTTCCCTTTGAGACACTTGGGTAGAAATATTTGAGAAGCATGGTGACCCCCTGGATCTTTTAGCTCTGTCACGCTGTGAGAATCTGCATTCATGGCCCAATCCTTATGGAGCGACTGACCAGGGACCCCTCCTCTCATCATATGGGTTCCTTTCTCCTATTATGCATCTGCCACAAGTGAAAGGAACCCTGTAAGCATCTTCCCTGGAACAGGAGGCCATCTGCTACTCCACGTATAAAGATGCTCCTTCCCTCAGGGAGGCTCCACGTGTCCCAGATCCACTTCCCCTTGTGGTGGCTCCAGACACATCCTTCCAGCAAATGCCAACTATCTGTATGCCTCGAGCTCGGCTGTTGCAGGCTGAGTTCCTAGAAAGCTGATTGTGAGATGGAGTTTAGGATGCAGGATGTTAATCAAAGAGTGATCTAGGGTTCAACACCCATGGAAGGGAGTGGGGGAGCATGAGTGTGCAGAGGGAAGAATCGAAACATGGTGCAGGCCCAGAGACAGCCTGTCCTGACCCCAGCTCTGGAGCTAGAATGGCCTATCTGAGTTATCCAGTTTGGGCCAAGATGGCTGGGCCTTCCTATGCCTGCCTCTGTTAGCGATTCACCCAGGAAGGGACATGACTTTGGGTAAGACAGCTCTCTACAGCAGGGGCCAGCCCTGGAGCAGCTGACAGCTAAGGGTCATCTGTCTGCAGCACTCACAGCAGTTTGAGGAATGAGCCCTCCATTGAGGGGACTCTGAGCCATGTGTTTCCATGTCCCCCACCTACCTTCTGTCCCACCTCAAGAACAGAGCAGTGACATGATAGGTTGCCTAGGCTCGTGCTCACAGGGATTATCCTCTAGCCAGTGGAGACAGGTGTTCAATCACATTTGAAAAGATATGAAAAGTACAGTGAGAAATAAAAGTAAACAAGTAGACAAATTCGTGAATAAATAAGCTAATTAAATTTAGTGAATAAGTGCCAAAAAGAAAATAAAAGTGACAGCCACCTCTCCCTGAGTGGTGGAGTTAAGATAGCCCTATAGCCTTACTTTATTTATTTATTTTAGACACAATCTTGCTCTGTTGCCCAGGCTGGAGTGCAGTGGTGCAATCTTGTTTCACTGCAACCTCCACCTCCCGGGTTCAAGCAATCCTCCTGCCTCAGCCTCCCGAATAGCTAGGAGTACAGGCACACACCACCACACCTGGCTAGTTTTTGTTTGTTTGTTTGTTTGTTTGTTTTTCTTTTTTTCTTTTAGTAGAGACAGGGTTTCACCACATTGGCCAGGCTGGTCTCGAACTCCTGACCTCAGATGATCTGCCTGCCTCGGCCTCCCAAAGTGCTGGGATTACAGGCCTGAGCCACTGCACCCAGCCAAGATAGCCCTACTTTGGATGGAGGTACCAGAGAAAGACTCTCTGAGGAAGTGATGTTTGAGCTGAAATGTTAATAATTACAATAAAAATAATGATTAAAATTTAACTTAGTTAATGTGCTTCCTACCTGCCAGGAACTGTTTCAGGTGCCTTACACATATTTATTTAATTTTCATAGTAACGTAAGAAAGTAGGTGCTATTATTCTTTACTCTTTCCAAATGAGGAAACTGAGGCACAGAGAAATGAAGCCACTTTATACACAATGGCACAGCACATAAGATGCAGACCTGATATTTGAACTCAGGCCAGCAGAGACTGTACTCTCAGCTGCTATGCTTTACTGCACGTGAAGAGTCAGCTGTGCGAAGATGTAGAGAACTGTGTTCCAGGCAGAGGCCACATGCGTCAGTTTGAGGCCTTCCTATAACACTTACGGGGAATCACTTTTCCCACACTGTCTTGTGGGGAGGGTGACCCGTGGCTCCCATCTCCCACGGCCGCTTTCTCTTCCTTAGGCTGAGGAAGACAGATCTTTCTGCAGCCTGCCCTCAGTACAGCCCACAGTGGGCGCCTTGACTCAGAAGGTGCATATGCTCCCTCCTGGAACTTGGATCTTAAGAGAGCAGAACGGAGAGAAGCTTCAGAAGGCACTAAAGGTGGTGGTGGTGGTAGAGCCCTAGGCAGTCTTCTAACCAGGTGATTTCTGCTGATACAGTTGCTGCGTTCCAGTTACCAATTGCTGGTAACAAGCAAATGATAACTTAAGGCTTAAAATAATGACAGTTATTGGCCAGGCACAGTGGCTCATGCCTGTAATCCCAGCACTTTGGGATGCCGAGGTGGGCGGATCACCTGAGGTTAGGAGTTCCAGACCAGCCTGACCAACATGGAAAAACCCTGTCTCTACTAAAAATACAAAATTAGCCAGGCATGGTGGTGCATGCCTGTAATCCCAGCTACTCGGGAGGCTGAGGCAGAAGAATCACTTGCACGCAGGAGGCGGAGGTTGTGGTGAGTTGAGATCGCACCATTGCACTCTAGCCTGGGCAACAAGAACGAAACTCCGTCTCAAAAATAAATAAATAAAATAAATAATAATAATAATAATGACAGTTATTTTGTTCTTGAATCTGCAATTTGGGTGGGGCTTGGTGGGGACAGGTCATCTCTGGTCAACTCAGCAACAGCTGGGGTGGCTCAAAGCCTGGAGGCTAGAATCATCTGAAAGCTCATTTACTCACCTTGCTGGTGGTTGACGCTGGCTGTTGGCTGGGCCCTAAGCTGTGGCTGTCAGCTAGAACACCTACCCATGACCCCTCCACATGGCCTGGGCTTCCTCACAACATGGTAGCTGGGTTGCAAGGCCAAGCATATCCAGAGAGAAGGAGCACCAGAGGAAAGCCATCTCGCCTTTATGGCCTTGTGTTGGAAGTCACCTAGTGTTGCTTCTGCCACATTCTATTCATCGAGGCAGCTCCTCCCAGTTCCAGTAGACTCCAACTCATCATAAGAGGTGGAAACATTCTGGAAGAGCTTATGGGACTGGAAATATTGCTGTAGCTATTTTTGGAAGTATACAATCTGCCATGCTGTTTCTTGCTGCCTGCTTCTTGACCCTCTGGAAATTCATGGGATCCAGTATTCCCTAGGTCTGGTCTGTCTCTTAGCATCCTCTCCAATTTGTGCTTAATTTCCACTTGCCATCCCCTTTTGCTTAAGCCATCAAGAGTCAGTTTCTTTTCCTTGTAACAAAGAAGGAACTGACGTAGAGATGAGCCGGATGCATCTAAGGAACAGAGTGAAGCCAATGTGCCCGAAGTGTCCTGCAGCTTATCACCCTCTTCTTGACACTGGTCAGTTGCCCTGACCTTCAATCCCTAGATGGTAACCAAAGAAGGAGATTCAGAGGCCAATACCTTGATTCTGACCACTTCAACATCTTCTCGCTCAAGTCATCTTTGTAGTTTGATCAGGCCTAAAGGGATGTCCTTCAGAAAGATCCCTGGTCAGCCAAAGGAGGTTATAACTGTTTCTTATGTTTAATTCTTTCAACATATGGACAGAAGAGATTGATTACAAGGAACCGGCTCACAGAATTATGAAGGCTAACAAGTCCCAAGATCTGCAGTTGGCAAGTTGGAGACCCAGGAGGGCTGGTGGTGTAGGCTCAATCTGAGGCTGAAAGCCTGAGAACCAGGAGAGTCAATGGTGTAGTTTTAGTCAAAAGGCCAGCAGGCTTGAGATCCAGGAAGAGCCAGCGTTTCAGTTCAAGCCCAAAGGCAGGGGAAAGCCGAGTTTGAAGGCAGTGAGGCATGAGGAATTCCCTCTTACACAGAGGAAGTTCAGCCTATTGTCCCATTCAGGCCTTCAACTGATTGGATTATGCCCACCCACATCAGGGAGGGCAATCTGCTTTACTCAAAGTCTACCAATTTAAATGTTAATCTCATCCAAGAAACCCTCATAGAAGTGTCCAGAATAATGTTTGACCAAATGCCTGGGCACCCCATGGCCAAGTCAAATTGACACTCTATAACTGACCATCACAGTGCTGAATGAAGTTGGCCATTGAATAGACCTTAGAAGGCAGCGGCAGTCTAGGTTGGCTATTGCTATTTGTAAAATTGGTTTGCATCAAACATAGGCATGGGAGGCAGGGAGCTAATATTGTCTAATAACAACAATATTTAATGAGCACTTATCATGGGCCAAATAGATAGATAGTATTGTTATTTCTATTTTACAGAGAAGGAAGCTGAGTCCCTGAGATGTTGAGTAGCTTCTCAGTAGCTTCTCATTAATAAGTTAGTAATGGCAAAGCAGACAGTGAATTCAGGCAGTCTGGCTCCAGAGCCCATGTGCACGACCACCAAAAAAGACATTTCTTTTCTTCGCCTGGGACATTTCCCCAACGTCTTTCTGGAATGAGAAAAGGGCAGTTCGGTGAACATGCCATAGAGTATATGTTTTGCATGTATGTGCATGTGTGTTGCTGGTATTATAGCAACTGTTTGACACTTGGACACCATGTGACTGACTTCATTTCTTCCCTCTTTCAAAGGCATTTGCATTTTTAGAGAAGTATCTGGAGAAGGCAATACTTAGTCCAGATTACAGGATTACGTATTACTGTCTTGGGGGAATTTAAAGTATTAGCAAGGGAACCTATTTGGATTACAGGACTTCCCAACAATCACTCAAATTTTAGGATGGCTCCAGAACTGGGTGAGGTTCCAGAATCCTGTCTCACTAGACCAGGTCAAGTGACACAGCCTAGCCTAGAAATATGCCCCTCTTTACTCTCCCTTCTCTCCAGAGAAGTTGTCAACCAAGATGCCAACAGGGAATGGGTTGAGCTTCTGAGCTGTGTGAACCCAGGGAGGTTATGCTTAGGGGAGACTGTGGCCTTTTTAATCTCCAGACAAGGGCTAAACCCCATTTCCATAACCTCAGAGCTGATCTGGATAGATGAGAGGGTGGTATGGTGATGCACTTACTTTGTTGCCTTTTTGAGACAGGGTCTCACTCTGTTGCCCAGGTCTGGAGTACAGTCACACGATCTCGGCTCACTGCAACCTCCACCTCCTGGGTTCAAGTGATTCTCCCATCTCAGCCTTCTGAGTAACTGGGACTATAGGCATGCGCCACCACGCCCAGCTAATTTTTTTATATTTTGGTAGAGATGGGTTTTCACCATGTTGGCCAGACTGGTCTCAAACTCATGACCTCAAGTGATCCGCCCGCCTCAGCCTCTCAAACTGCTGGGATTACAGGCATGAGCCACTGTGCCTGGCCAGCACTTATATTTCTTGAGTACCCAGAGGCAGGAAGTGGGAGTGGTGATTGGGAATGAGGAAAAGATGTTCATTATTATTACTTCCATTTGGCAATGTACTGGAGCTTCCAGTGCAATAAAGTAAGAAACAGACATTAAAAGGGTAAGGATTGGAAAAGAAGAACTAAAACTGTCTTTATTCACAGTGGACATGATTGTGTACAATTATAGAAAAATCCAAAAGTATCTAAGGATAGTTAGTAGGATTAATAAGTGAATTTAGTAAAATTACTGGATATAAGGTTAATATAAAAGAGTAATCATATTTCTATATACCAGCAACAAAATTTTTTTAAAATAAATTTTAAAAGATACCATTACAACAGCATCAAAAGTCATGAAATACTTGGAAAAAAGAATATAACAAAAGACGTGTAAGGTCTCTACCCAGAAAACTGTAAAATATTAATGAGAAAAATGACAGATCTATATAGTTGAAGAAATATATCAGGTTCATGAATTGGAAGACTACAAATTGTTCTATGGGTGCAGTGCAATTGCAATAAAAATTACTATCTATCCATCTATCCTAAAATGTATATGGAAATGCAAAAACCCAAAAGTAGCAAAGAGTATTTTAAAGAAGAACAAAATGAGAAGACTTTCCCTACTAGATATCAAGGTTCATTATAAAGCTATATTGATTAATATGATGAAGTACGACAGGAGGAAGATAAGGCCAATGGAACAAAATGGAGGCCAGAAATAGACCCGTGGATGGATATTTGATTTATAATAAAATATAATTAAGGTTTTTTAAATGAATGATGTTGGGTCAGTTGAATATCCACAGAAAAAATTAAAATCCGGCTGGGCACAGTGGCTCATGCCTGTAATCCCAGCACTTTGGGAGGCCAAGGTGGACGGATCACCTGGGGCGAGGAGTTCGAGACCAGCCTGGCCAACATGGTGAAACCCCGTCTCTACAAAAATACAAAAATTAGCAGGCATGATGGCAGGTGCCTGTAATCCCAGCTTCTGGGCAGGCTGAGGCAGGAGAATCACTTGAACCCTAGAGGCAGAGGTTACAGAGAGCAGATATTGCGCCACTACACTCCAGCCTAGGTGACAGATTTTTTTGTTTCTGTTTTTGGTAAATTGTATTTATTTATTTATTTATTTATTTTTAATTATTATACTTTAGGTTTTAGGGTACATGTGCACAATGTGCAGGTTTGTTACATATGCATCCATGTGCCATGTTGTTTTGCTGCACCCATTAACTCGTCATTTAGCATTAGGTATATCTCCTAATGCTGTCCCTCCCCCCACCGCCCACCCCACAACAGTCCCCAGAGTGTGATGTTCCCCTTCCTGTGTCCATGAGTTCTCATTGTTCGATTCCCACCTATGAGTGAGAACATGCGGTGTTTGGTTTTTTGTCCTTGCGATAGTTTACTGAGAATGATGTTTTCCAGTTTCATCCATGTCCCTACAAAGGACATGAACTCATCATTTTTTATGGCTGCATAGTATTCCATTGTGTATATGTGCCACATTTTCTTAATCCAGTCTATCGTTGTTGGACATTTGGGTTGGTTCCAACTCTTTGCTACTGTGAATACTGCCACAATAAACATACGTGTGCATGTGTCTTTATAGCAGCATGATTTATAGTCCTTTGGGTATATACCCAGTAATGGGATGGCTGGGTCAAATGGTATTTCTAGTTCTAGATCCCTGAGGAATCGCCACACTGACTTCCACAATGGTTGAACTAGTTTACAGTCCCACCAACAGTGTAAAAGTGTTCCTATTTCTCCACATCCTCTCCAGCACCTGTTGTTTCCTGACTTTTTAATGATGGCCATTCTAACTGGTGTGAGATGGTATCTCACTGTGGTTTTGATTTGCATTTCTCTGATGGCCAGTGATGAAGAGCATTTTTTCATGTGTTTTTTGGCTGCATAAATGTCTTCTTTTGAGAAGTGTCTGTTCATGTCCTTTGCCCACTTTTTGATAGGGTTGTTTTTTTCTTGTAAATTTGTTTGAGTTCATTGTAGATTCTCAATATTAGCCCTTTGTCAGATGAGTAGGTTGCAAAAATTTTCTCACATTCTGTAGGTTGCCTGTTCACTCTGATGGTAGGGAAAGCCCAGGTTTTATAGCAAAACTTCCCACCCCAGTTCCCAATTAAGTCCATTTGTGCAAATGAAGGATTCAAACTTGCTTTGTTCTGATTGGTCAATACAGTTGAGCCCTGATTGGTCAAGGCAGGTGACCTCTGATTGGTTGGTTCAGGTGAGAGCTGTAAGTCCCAAAGTTAAAAAGGTGTGAGCCCTTTGGGAATGCAGAGTACACGTATAACCTCTAGTCAGCAAATGGCTGCTTGGCTGTATTTTATTGTATTGTATTTATTTTATTTTATTTTATTTTATTTTATTTTATTTTATTTTATTTATTTTGAGATGGAATCTCATTCCGTTGCCCAGGCTGGAGTGCAGTGGCGCAGTCTCAGCTCACTGCAACCTCTGCCGCCTGGGTTCAAGCGATTCTGCTGCCTGGGTTCAAGCGATTCTCCTGCCTCAGCCTCCCCAGTAGCTGGGATTACAGGTGCCTGCCACTGCGCCCGGAAAAGAGCGGGAAAGGGGGACATCAAAATGTCCACATTCCCAGGATGTCATCAGGAATGGCAGAGCACTAACTTCCAAATTCCACTCCTCCATTAAAGCAATAAGAACATTGACAAAAATTGTCAAAAACAACATGTCCAGAACTCTGTAAATTAACCAAAGGCTTCCAAAAATCTGAGGATTGCTTATTCAATTAAAAAAAAAAACATGAATATTAGTTAGAATGGTAAGGGCTTTGTAGTGGGTTTTTTCTTGTTTGTTTGTTTTCTGGGAGGGAGTCTCACTCTGTCACCAGGCTGGAGTGCAGTGGCCCAATCTCAGCTCACTGCAACCTCCACCTCCTGGGCTCAAGAGATCCTCCCACCAGCATTTTGGGAAGCTGGTACTACAGGCACATGCCATCATGCCCAGCTTTTGTACTTTTTGTAGAGACAGGGTACCACCATGTTGCCCAGGGTGGCCTCAAACTCCTGGGCTCAAGAGATCCACCTGCCTCAGCCTCCCAATGTCCTGGGATTACAGGTATGGGCCTCCCTGCTCGACCTCTTTGTAGTGTTTTAACTTCCCATCTCCTTGGTTGTCTTGAAAACCAACATCACTGCAATTATAGTGAAAATCAGTAGCTTGGCAGACACTGGAAAGGGAAGAACAGGTTTTGAGCTCCTCCAAAACATCATTCTCAGTGGATGATGATTATTTGACCTCTCTGGTGGTTCCCTAAAATCTTCACTTGTAGGGTTTCTTTTCATCTGAGCTGACTCAGAGCTTGCTCAGTACAAATAGACTCTTTCCCCAGGAGTTTGTTGAAAACAAGCAGTGGAAATTGTTTAACATCAAAACTACCTAAAGTTGGGGCATCAAAACTACCTAACATAGGGTAAACAAAAAGCTGACCAAAAATATTAAAAGATGAGAAATGAGATGTCCACAGGGGACTTTAAAAAGCTCCAACATACATTTGGAAATCTAGGAGGCCATTTGCATGCATAGGACCGTACACCTGCCCAGGGCTTCCTAAGTTATTCCTATACACCCGTCTAGGAATAACTTAAGATGACCTAAATTTTCACCTCTGGCTGACCACAGGCGCTACACAAGAGGGAAGTGGAGGATAAGGAATAGCTGTAAACTTCCTGCCTGAGAATTGAAGGTATGTCCTAACATACACAAGGAGCTCCTCAACAAAGGCTGGGGAGCTTATTGGTTCAAGACATTTAAGGGAATCTGTGTTCAACAATTAGCTGACTACCAAGCTAATTGAGCAGAGACTCCAGTGGCAATACACAACTTTAAAGAATTAATACAAGAAAGTCACTGAATGAACAACAAAAATAACAACAGGCCCTTGGGGAGCAGTGAACTTTGGCTTCCAGAGTTGCCACATTATTTTCAATGTCCAGTTTTCAAAAAATATACCAGACATACAATGAACTAAGAAAATATAGCCTATACCCGAGGAAATTTTAAAAACTCAATAATAACTGTTCCTGAGGAAGCCCAGATATTGGATTTACTAGACAGTTTAAATAGCTGTTTTAAATATGTTCAAAGAACTAAAAAAAAAGCTATGTGTAAAAAAATATTTTTAAGTATGAGGAAATGGCTCACCAAATAAAGCATATCAATAATGGATAGAAACCATATGAAAGAACTAAACAGAACTTCTGGAGTTGAAGAGTATAATAAATAAAATAAACATTTTAATAGAGGGACTCAAGAACAGATTTGAGCTGACAGAAGAAAGAATAAGCAAACTTGAAAACAGATTAATTTGAGGTTAGAGACCAGCAGGACTTGTTTTCTAGTCACAACCCTGCTGACCAAAATAAGATCTGATCCAGACAGGATGAAGTAAAGAAACTGGCTGAAACCAGCAGATGGTGACAAAAGTAATCCTTAGCTGCCCTCATTGCTCATTAGCATAAATCACTTCCACCAGTGCCATGACAGTTTACAAATGCCATGGCAATGACACAGAAGTTACTGCCCCTTTCCATGGCAACAATGCAGAAGTTACCACCCCTTTCCTACAAAGTTCTAAGTAGCCCACACCCTCAATTTGCATCAACCTGCCCCTTAATTTGCATATAATTGTAAGTGGGTAAAATACAGTTGCCAACACCTTGCCGACTCTGGGTGCACTGCCTACAATTAGCCCTGCTCCACAAGGAGCAGCACCATTCAATAAAAGATTGCCATCTGGCAGGGTGCAGTGGCTCACGCCTGTAATCCCAGCACTTTAGGAGGCCAAGATGGGCAGATCACTTGAGGTCAGGAGTTCACGACCAACCTGGCCAACACAATGAAACCTCATCTCTACTAAAAATACAAAAATTAGCCGGGCGTGGTAGTGCACACCTGTAATCCCAGCTATTCAGGAGGCTAATACAGGAAAATCACCTGAACCCAGCAGGTGGAAGTTGCAGTGAGCCACCACACTCCAGCCCAGGTGATAGAGCAAGTGAGACTCCATCTAAAAAAAAAAAAAATTATACACACATACGCACACACATATATGGTTTTTATGGAAAATACAATCTATGTTAATCAGTTGGAAACTGAACAACATTTCCAAGTAATTCATGGATCAAAAAGGAAGTCTCAAGGAAAATTAAAATATGCGCTGAATTGAACTAAAATGAAGATACCACATATCAAAATTTGTGGGACCCAACTGAAACAGTACTGAGGGGAAAATTCATAGAATATTTACATCAGAAAAAAATGAAAAGCCTCAAATCAACAATCTAAACTCCCACCTTAAGAACATAGAAAAAGGGCTGGGCGCAGTGGTTCACGCCTGTAATCCCAGCGCTTTGGGAGGCCGAGGCGGGCAGATCACCTGAGGTTGGGAGTTCCAGACCAGCCTGACCAACATGAAGAAACCCCGTCTCGACTAAAAATACAGGCGTGGTAGCGCATGCCTGTAATCCCAGCTACTCAGGAGGCTGAGGCAGGAGAATCACTTGAACCCAGGAGGTGGAGGTTGCAGTGAGCCGAGATCGCGCCATTGCAGTCCAGCCTGGGAAACAAGAGCAAAACACCCTCTCAAAAAAAAAAGAGTCTAGAAAAAGAAGAGCAAATTAAACTCAAAGGAAGCATAAGAAAGGAAATAATCATCAAAATCAACGAAATAACAAAAGGAAAAACAGACTGAGTGCAGTGGCTCATGCCTATAATCCCAGCACTTTGGGAGGCCGAGGCAAGCCGATAACTTGAGGTCAAGGGTTCGAGACCAGCCTGGCCAACATGGTGAAACTATGTTTCCACAAAAAATACAAAAATTAGCCAGACATTGTGGTGGGCGCCTGTAATGCCAGCTACTTGGGAGGCTGAGGAAGGAGAATTACTTCAACTCAAGAGGCGGAGATTGCAGCAAGCAGAGATCACACCACTGCACTGCAGCCTCAGTGGCAGAGTAAGTGAGACTCTGTCTCAAAAAAAAAAAAATAAAAGAAAGAAGGAAACAGAAAAACAATAGAGAAAATTAATGAAATGAAACAAAGAGTTATTTTTTGAAAAGATCAATAAAGTTGATAAACTTCTAGCAAGACTGATCCCCCAAAATTGAGAGAACACATAAATTACCAAGATCAGGAATGAAACAGAGGATATCACTATAGACCCTGAAGACATCAAAATAATAAAAAGAGAAAATTCTACAACTTAGAAGAAATGGACCAATTTCTTGAAAAATATGCTATTGCAAGTCACTCAATATGAAATAGATCATTAAAATAGCCCTATTATTATTAAGGTTTTAATTTGCAATTTTTTAACTCTCAGAAAAACCCTCCAGGACCAGATTATTTCATTAGAGAATTCTACCAAATATTAAAGAAGAATTAACACCAATTCTACACAATCTCCTCCAGAAAAGAGACGGGGGTGGCATTCCCATCCCATTTTATGAAGTTAATATTACCCTTATACCAAAGCCAGTCAAAGACAGCACAAAAAAGAAAACTATAAACCAGTAACCCTCATTGATATAGATGCAAAAGCACTTAACAAAATGAAGGAATAGAAGCTGAGGGTAAAGCAATGAATGACGGTTCCAGAATTCCATTAACACATCGAAAGAGGCTCAGAGCAAGAGGTGACAGTAAAAAACAATCTAATTAAGAAAATGGCCAGGCCCATTGGCTCACACTTGTAATCCTAGCACTTTGGGAGGCTGAGGCAGGCAAATCACTTGAGGTCAGGAGTTCAAGACCAGCCTGGCTAACATGGTGAAACCCCGTCTCTACTAAAAATACAAAAATTCGCCGGAAATCACTTGAACCCGGGAGGCAGAGGTTGCAGTGAGCCGAGATCGCGCCACTGAACTTCAGCCTGGGCGACAGAGCGAGACTCCGTCTCAGAAAAAAAAAAGAAAAGAAAAAGAAAATGGCCAAAAGACATAAACTTTTCACTGAATAGAATGTGCAGATGGCAAATAAGCCATCTGCCATGAAAAGATGTTCAATATTATTAGTCATTAGGAAAATGCAAATTAAAACCACAATGAAATGTCACTATATAAGAACAGAATGGCAAAAAAAAAAAAAAAAAATTGTGACAACACCTTCCTTCCTGGCAAGAATGCAAAGAAACTTGTTTACTCATCTATTGCTGATGTAAATGTAAAATGTTACAGCCACTCTGAAAAATAGTTTGGCATTTTCTTAAAACAACTAAACCCACAACTAAAATACAACCCAGCAATTGCACTCCTGTTCATTCATCCCAGGGAGATGAAATTTGTGTTCCCACAAAAACCTGTACATGAATGTTTGTAGCAGCTTTATTCATAATAGCAATAAATGAAACAACTTGGATGTCATTCGACATGTGAGTAGTTAACCTGTGGTACATCCATACCATAGAATACTACACAGTGATAGAAAGGAATAAATTATTGGCACCTGCAACATCTGGAGGACCTTCCATAGAAGTATGCTGAGTGAAAAAAGCCAATCCTAAAAGGTTACATACTGTATGACTCCATTTATATGACATTCTTGAAACAACAAAATTATGGATCTAAAGAAGAGATCAGTGGTTACCTGAGGTTAAGGAGGGTGTGGGAGTGAGAATGAGTGGGTGGCATTATAAAAAGACAATACACACAAAGTCACACAAAGAACCTTGTTATGATGCAAATGTTCTCTATCTTCACTGTATCAATGTCAATATCCTGGTTGTGTTGATTTGCTATAGTTTTGCAAGATGTTACCATTGGGACAAATTGGGTAATATAAAAGTATGTCTGTCTACTGTTTCTTACAAAGGCACGTGAATTGATAGTTACCTCAAAATAAAAAGTTTAATTAAAAAAATTACAGGCCAGGGTGCAGTGGCTCACACCTGTAATCCCAACATTTTGGGAGGCCAAGGCAGGAGGATCACTTGAGCTCAGGAGTTCAAGACTAGCCTGGCCAATATAGCAAGACCCCATCTCTACAAAAAAAAAGTTCAACTTGAGGCAGCTGATTGAAAAATAAAAATATGAATATAACAAAAATTAATTGAGATTTGGTATATTACCTAGCATGTGTATTCTTGAGAATGTTCAATGGGTGCTCGAGAAAAGTGCATTCTGCTGTTGCTGGGAGTTGGGGGATGTCTATAGATTTGTTAAGCCAACATATTTATAATAGCTGCTGTGAACCCTGTGTCTGCTAAGTCTAATATCTGGGTGCCCTCAGAGATTTTGTGTATTGACTGCTTTTTTCTGTATATGAGTCATACTTTCCTGGTGTGCATGTGCTTGTGTGTGTGTGTGAGAGAGAGAGAGAGAGAGAGAGAGGAGAGGGCTACATGCCTCTTAATTTTTTGTGGAAGACTGGACATGTTACATAATATATTGTTGCAACTCTGAATTCTGATTCCCCCAGGAGGGGTGGTTGTTACTGCTGTTATTTGGTTTTTTGTTTCCTGGATTTGGCTGGATTAATTCTGTGGAACCTGTTTCCCTAGCCCTGGGTGAGGGCTGATGTCTCTGTGGGTTGTTTTTTTGTTTGTTTGTTTTTAATTCTTGCTTTTATTATTGTCTGACTTCCTAGAAGTCACCCCTGAATCAGCATATGATTAGTCAGAGGTTGTGCTTAATCACCTTGAGCAAATAAGCCTTCTATCCTTTGGTAGATTTTCTTAAATTAATGTTCCTCGACTTGTTGTGTGTAATTTAATAAATCCAAAATGGAATTCCTGATTCTTGTCCCCTTTCACTGTCGATGAAAACTCTATCATTTTAGCTTTTTAGGTCCAAACCCTTGAATTATTCTTTATCCCTATTTTTCTGCCTCACCTTATTAAATCCAACTTCAAATCCTGCCAGTTTGACCTTCAAGAGGTACCCAGAATCCATCTGTCTCTCAACACCACCACCAGCCCCAGCCTGATCCAAGCCCCCATCATCTTTTGTTTGCAATGTGACTATAGCCTCCTCACTGGTCTCACCGCTTCTGCTCCTACCTCACTTTCTGTCCCTTCTCCTCCTTTTAAGCAGCCTCAGGGAGCTTCTGAAAAAATCTAAGTCACATCATATCATTCCTTTGCTCAAATCCCCTCCATGGATGACCCCTCTCACTCGGTGAAAGCAAATGTCCTCCAGGAACCCTGGCTCCTCTCTGACTTCATCTCCTACCCTTTATTCTCTTGTTCCTTTAACGCCAGAGTGACTGTATCAGTCAGGGTCTACTAAGATAGAAACCATACAGTAATTTGTGGGAGGGAAATTTAATATAGAGAATTTACTGTAACAGGGGGTTGGAGGCATTGGAAGGTGTTGAGGTCAAAATAAAAATACAGAGATGAATCTCTACACTTAAAACATTTTATTTGGAAAGCAAGAATTGCAACTCAGGACACACACATAGACCAAGGTGTCTTCAGCATGTCGAAAGAACAAAGAGAAGGTTGGGAGTTTAACTGGAAAAAGTAATGTTACACATCGTTTTGAAAGAAAGTTCATTGGCATTAGAGGATCTTTTGAGAGCTGGCAAGCTCTGACTGATGAGTGGCAGCTGTGGGTAAAACCAGTCTTAGAGGCGTGGCATGTTGTTTCAGCAGCTACTAGGTAACACTGGTCTTAGGGTTACAACAGGACATTTAGCAGCTGGGTGTGTGGAAAATTTAATTCTTGGAGTAAGTGCTATGTGCCCAGTGTGATTTTTTCCCCAGGCCCCTCAACTCTGATTTAGTTGGATACGACAAGAATGGCCTCAATTTGTGTAGTCAATTTTCACAGGGGTGAGCTAGTAAGAAATAAAGAGAATGCCAAAGAATGCAGGAATTGCAGAATTAAGGAACATCTACTATCCCTAGAGTGCCCAAGGAAGAGCACGCTCCCCTCACCCCAACAAGGTTGAGGGCCAGGCTTCGTTGGACAGGGCATGCTGTGGTTCAGTGTTCAGAGAAGTCACTGTGGTGCCTCACTGGTGGAACTTGCTGGAAATATGCCCAGTGGGATAGCAGGGAAAGCCATTCATGGTGAGCCATCTCCCCAGAGGCACTCTGTCACAAAACCATCCCAGGAGGTGCCAAAAGCAGCTGCTGGTTGCTGGGTGCTGATGGCCACCATGCATCGTAAAAGCCATCTTCCTTACAGAAGCCTGGTGCTGGAGAAATCACTGAGGCTGTGAGCCATGCCCTAGGGAAGCAGGGCAGGCTGCAGAACTGCTAAGACCTGGAACTCCAGACTCCAGAACCCGGAAAGAAAGCCTGTCTTCCTCCAATGTCTCTCTAGCACCCTCTACCGGCCAACCTTTACATTGTGCCAGCTGACCAAAATCTAAAGAGTCTATCTGTTCTACAGAGCAGGCGCTGAAGGGTGGATTTGGAGCTGAGATGCAATAAATTGGTAACTGGCATTGTGACCTTCTTGATATTCTTTGAAAAATGAAGCTAGTTCCCACCTCAATGCCTTTGCCGTTACTCTACCCTCTACCTGGAATTCTTTTTCTCAATTCTCAACAATATCTGCGTGGCTTTTCCCCTTATTTCCTACAGGTTTCTGCTCAAGTTGCTCTTTATCACTAGAGCTTTTCCTGACCACCCTAATAAAACAGATCCGTGTTGACAGGACTTTCCATCTCCCTCTCCCTGTTTACTTTTCTCCATAGCAATTACTACCATTTGACATCGTTTATTTACATGTTTATTATTTACTATCTCCCCTTTCTAGAATGTAAACTATCAAGGACAGGGAATTCTTCTATTTTGTTCCCTCTTATACCTCGGACAGTTGAACAGAACAGTACCTAGCACATAGTAGGCGTTTCAATATGCCTTGAATTAATGAGTGAATTATAGCAAACTGGAAGCACACAGGAAGAGAAGGGAAAACCCCAGCCGTAGTCTCATCATCCAGACACTACCACAGCTAACAAGATGGCAACTTTTCCTGTACGTTTTTCTCCATTGAGGAATTTTGCTTTTCTTTTTTTAAGACTAGTCAAGATCAGTAGTGAGAAGGGAGGGAAAAGTAGACCAAAGAATTCAATCTTTGACTGTGAACAATCAACAGAAATATATCACTACCTTCAGACTAGTCTATTTTTGCTTTCTTTTGTTTTTTAATTTTTATAGGGGCTTAACATATATGTATTTATATCAAAAATATGCAGCTCACTGAATTTTTTCCACAAACTGAACCCACCCAGGGAACCAGCCCTCAGATCAAGAAATAGAACATTATCAGCACCCTGGAAGCTCTCTTTGTGCCCCTTCCAGGGTAACCATTATCCTAAATTGTAGAAGCAAAGATGAGTTTTTGTACTTTATATGAGTGGAATGACACAGTACGTACGCTTTTGTGTTTGGCCTTTGGCTTCTGTCATTGACATTTTGTATAGTATATTCATTCATATCTCTGTGTGTTATTGTGGATCTTTTGTGCTCTTTGATGTGTAATATTCCATTTTTGGAAACACTATAATTTGTCCATTATACAATGCTGTTTGGGCAGTTCCCAGTTTGGAGCTATTATGAATAGAGTTGCTACACATATTCTTGTACCTGTTTTTTCGTGAACACATGTCAGTATTTCTGTTGGGTATGTATCTAGGAATGGAATTGCTGGATCACAGGATATGCATATGTTCAGCTTTACCAACCAATCCTTCCCCCAAGGATATAATCTTTCCTTCATGTCAACTAGTATTTGCTGACATAACCTACATGAAGCATTGTGTGTGGGCTTCAATACGAGGCATCACTCCCTCAAACCATTTTGGACCTGCTAGGGAGCCTGCCCTGCTCTCCCCAGAAAGCCTCATGATGTCAGTCTTTTCATGCCTCTTGGAACATGTGTAGAATCCTCCGTGGCAGATGACCAACCACAGCTGGATGGAGAGGGAGGGTCAATGCCACCCTCCAGTGAGGCAACTACAAGACACACCCCCATTCTATAGCTGAGGAAACTGGAGCTCAGAAAAGTTATTTATCATTCATTCATTCATTCATTCAACAATATGTATTGTGGGCACAGAGCAGTGGGAACAACATAGACAAATTCCCTGCCCTCGTTAGAGTGGGGGAAGTAATTCACAGAAAAATACTGCTTTTTAACTACATAAAAACATTATTAGCCTCCTTTATACCTAAACATATACAATTAAAACAAGGAGATATTTTTTATCAGATTGAACAAGATCTAGCAAAATAACAATACACTGTATTGGCAAGTATTTTGGGAACACGCATCGGTATATACTGTTATTAATAGCATAGAAGAATACAACTAGAGGGCTATCTGTTCGGCATATCTACCAATACTTATTGTATTTTATTTATTTATTTAGAGATGGACTCTCACTCTGCTCTGTCACCCAGGCTGGAGTGCAGTGGCACAATCTCAGCTCACTGCAACCTCCACCTTCTGGGTTCAAGTGATTCTCCTGCCTCAGCCTCCTGAGTAGTTGAGATTACAGGCATGTGCCACCATGCCCGGCTAATTTTTGTGTTTTTAGTAGAGATGGGGTTTTGCCATTTTGGCCAGGCTGGTCTCGACCTCAAGTGATCCGCCCGCCTCAGCCTCCCAAAGTGCTGGGATTACAGGCGTGAGCCTCTACCAATACTTTAAATGTAACCCCAGTCCCCTCGCTCCTCAGAATTCTACTTTTACGAATTTAAATACAAAGGTATGGCTACACGGCTAAAGAGGGACAGGGCCTGACACTTCCTTCTCTCTTTAAATAAAATGTATTTTATTTCTATATAGGTCTTAGTAGAAAATGGGGACAATACAGAAAATGAGAAAAAAATTTAAGTCACGATCCCAGCACCCATGCTAAGGCTGAGCCCACGCATTTGCGGCTCCCTTCCTCCTTGTAAAGCAATGCTGCCCCCTTGTGGATTTGATGGGTTTTTTTTTAAACACATTATTTCACACATTTTTTAATGCAATTAATTTTTTTAACTAGGTAAGGCACTTAATGGTTCAATATTTATTTATTTATTTATTTATTTTGAGATGGAATTTCGCAGTCTCGGCTCACTGCAACCTCCGCCTCCCGGGTTCAAGCGATTCTCCTGCCTCAGCCTCCCGAGTAGATGGGATTACAGGCATGCGCCACCACGCCCGGCTAATTTTGTGTTTTTAGTAGAAACGGGGTTTCTCCATGTTGGTCAGGCTGGTCTCGAACTCCCGACCTCAGGTGATCCACCCGCCTCGGCCTCCCAAAGTGCTGGGATTACAGGCATGAGCCACCTGCACCAGGCTTAATATTTAAAAGGTTCTAAATGGTATTCAGTGAAAATTCTCCCTTCGTTTTCTACTCCTCTCAAACCAGGTTCCTTTCCCCACAGGCAACCAAACTGGGCAATTCGTTATATATAGACTTCCAGAGATAGGTCATCCACATGCCTCGGTTCAATAAATGACAGTTTCCTTCTTTCCAGCCACTGCCTTTGAATCATGATTCTTGCTCCTAAAAACTTAGAAACGCCAAATAAAAAATACTTTTACGCAAATTATCCAGCATTGCCTGATTTACAGTTATGAAAAATCAGAAACAATATGAATTCCCAAAATAAGAGCAATGCCCAAGTTAGATTACACGCACTAGTAATCATTAAGACTTGTGTAACAACATGAAAAATGTCTATCACAAGTTTTTTTTTTTTTTAAAGACTATATACAAATGAGGACATAGGTAATTTAAAAGTAAAAACAAGCCTGGGCAATAAAGTGAGACCCTGTGTCTACCAAAAAAAAAAAAATGAAAAAAAAAAAGAGAAAGGAAAGAAAAGGAAAGGGAAGGGAATGGAAAAGAGAAAAGAAGAGGAGAGGAGGAAGGGAAGGGGAGAGAAGACAGGAAAGGAAAGAAAAGGAAAGGAGAAAGGAAGGAAGGATGGAAGGAAGGAGTTGGGGAGGGAGTTAGGATTAGCTGGGCATTGGTGGAGTGTGCCTGTAGTCACAGCTACTCTGGAGGCTGAGGCGGGAGAATGGCTTAAGCCCAGGAGTTCAAGGCTGCAATGAGCTAAGATTGCACCACCGCACTCCTGCCTGGGTGTCAGAGTGAGATTCTGTCTCTTAAAAAAGAAAAAAAAAAAAAAGTCAAAACTATTCCTTAAAAAGAATGTAACAATATAACAATGATGTACCATTTTTCAGCTGTCAAACTAGAAAAGTGTGTTTCTTAATGAGAATCATTAATTCTGAGGAGCATGTTGTGAAAAGTGTAGTTGTGACCGATTTGTAACAGGGCAAACTGACTCAAGCTTTTATTATAGCCTTTGACTCAGAAATTCCATTTTTAATTATTTAAAAATAGAACAATCTGCAAAAATATGGTCATCACATTATTTGTTGGTGAAAAAAACTAAGCTAAATGTTCAACTACAGAGGATTGGTTAAGTAAATTGGTTAAGTGTTTCATTTAATGAGATACTAAAATCATAATGTTTGCAAAGATTGGGGATAGGCTTTTAATGTTTTGATGTTAAGAGAAATAGATAGTTGAGCATATAGTAAGATGATGAAACCCAACAAGTAGACAAAAAGCTAGCATTGAATATTTAGGGGGCTGGGACACAGTATTTTATTTCTACAATCATTCTTTAATGAGTATGTTTATTTTTAAAAAAAACAGAATACATGAACTATGGAATAGCATGCCTGTGGGCCTGACCAAGCAGAATACAATTTTTTTTAAGACAGTCTTGCTCTGTCACCCAGGCTGGAGTGTACTGACACAATCTCGGCTCACTGCAACCCCCACTCCCAGGTTCAAGTGATTCTTGTGCCTCAGCCTTCTGAGTAGCTGGGATTACAGGTGTGTACCATCACGCCCGGCTAATTTTTGTATTTTTAGTGGAGACAGGGTTTCACCATGTTGGCCAGGCTGGTCTCAAAACTCCTGGCCTCAAGTGATCCACCCACCTCGGCCTCCCAAAGTGCTGAGATTACAGGTGTGGCCACCGTTCCTGGCCAGAATACAAATTTAAGTTCAACAGCAAACCGAGTGCCTCTACTCTCTTACTTAGTCCTCGCAGCCACAGACCAATTTACTGACGTGAACTAAGGTTATAGACGCTTACTATGAAAACTGGAATAGAGTCCATATAGGTGAGAGCACATTCAAATTTTCCATCCAAACTTCTTTCACCACCAGAGACTTGGGAGTTACCTTAACGATACAATGGTCAGAATACCCAGATGTCTGATTACAGACTTTTCCTTTTGTTCTTTCTCTTTGTCAGTGATTCTCAAAGCCAGCGTGCCTAAGATTTTTCTATGAAGGGTTGTATACACAGAACCATATATGCTGTACTTCAAGAGAGTTCGAGCAGAGATTTTCAAGAGTAGTTTGAAGATACAGAATTTTTACTATGCTAACCATTAGACAACGTGTGACTATGTTTTTCTTTTCCTTTGTGTGATTATCCTTATTATTTGCATAATAAAAATAAGAGTACTGGCCGGGCGCGGTGGCTAACACCTGCAATCCCAGCATTTTGGGAGGCCGAGGCAGGCAGATCACTTGAGGTCAGGAGTTTGAGGCCAGCCTGGCCAACATGGCGAAACCCCGTCTCTACTAAAAATACAAAAATTAGCCTGGCGTTGCAGTGCATGCCTGTAGTCCCAGCTATTCAGGAGGCTGAGGCAGGAAGCCAAGGTTGCAGGGAGCCAAGATCACGCCACTGCACTCCAGCCTGGGTGACAGAGCAAGACTCTGTTTCAAAAAAAGGAAAAAAAAAAAAAGAGTACTGCCTTTTAGCTCAGGCTGGGAGTAAAAAACACTTTTGGATCACACCTGTCAGGGAAGTGGGAGGCTAGCTGGCTTTGCAGTTTGTGCTGCTCAGGGTTCCTGTGACACTGAGCCAACCATTGGCTCTACCAAAAGCTGACGCCAAACTCACCTCCCTGATGTCCTTATTCTAATAAACCTGGACCAACTTCATCTTGGCTCAGCCTTTTCCTCCACTGGGAATATCCTTTCCACAACAAAAAGCCTTAGTAAACTTTCTGTGAAGAAACTTTTTTTTTTTTTTTTGAGATGAAATTCACGGAGCAACAATTACCCATTTTAATTTAACAATTACAACTCAATAACTTCAGTGTATTCACAAGGTTGTGAAACCACCAGCTCTCACCCTATGAAAGTATCCTATTCCCATTAAGTAGGCACTCCATTTCCTGCTGCTCCCACCCCTGGAAACCTCTAATCTGCTGTCTCTACAGATTTGTCTATTGTGGGTAGCAAATATCCACATAAAAGCAATTATATAATAGGTGATCTTTCGTGTCTGGCTTTTTTCACACTACACAATGTTTTCAAGGTTTATCTACATGGTAACATGTATCAATATTTCTTTCTTTTCAGCTCTATTATATTCCATTGTATGTATTGTGAAAGTTGTCAGAACCAAAATGGAGTCACTTGTATGTCTTTTAAAAAACCCTGACAAAGCCCAAAAAGGCTATGAAGGGAGGAATCTGATGCATAAATGATAACAAAAACTATTACAAAAGACTGTAAAACACAGTCTTGCACAAAGGCCATTGCAACCTTATATACACATAAAAATATTTCTGCAAGGACTTCTGCCCAGCCACTGCTTGTCCAACCTCAGACTGGTGCCACCAGGACTTATTATTAATCCTTGGAGTTAAGGATAGTTATCCCAAGACAATCACATAATCCTTGTTTTTCCTTTTAATCTGTCTTCCTTAACCTCCCTGAATACGCATAGTATGGCACATGCACTCCCACTGCAATGCCCTATTC
The DNA here is from genome assembly GCF_006542625.1 of Nomascus leucogenys. Taxonomy (NCBI): domain Eukaryota; kingdom Metazoa; phylum Chordata; class Mammalia; order Primates; family Hylobatidae; genus Nomascus; species Nomascus leucogenys. Next base: position 35,125,701 of record NC_044393.1, read on the forward strand.
ATGAATAGATATCATTTTCTTTTACACCCTGTTTATTTAGGTTGACAGTATATACCACAATTTGTTTATCCATTATATGTTAAGTATTTTGGGTTGTTTCCACCTTTGGGCTATTAGGAAGAACTCTGCTTGTATACAAGTTTCTGTGTACCAAACTACCTTTGCAAAAGTGACAGTTAAGAGAAATCTGACATGGCTGACTCCATCTTGCTTCTGAACTCACAGGCCTACATCTTGATAGAATTCAGGCCCCTCTCATCCCCCTAACTTGAGGGCCTTTCGCTAGTTTTATAAGGGCAGTTTAGCTTTTGGGAAGAGCTCCTCAAATCTCATTGTTGACGAGTTTTTATACAGCTTTATCTCCAGCCACCTCTACTCCAGGAGGCTGGTGGGTGGCAGTGAAAGTTCCAATCCTCTCATCACTTGGTCTTTCTGGTGACTGGCCCCATCCTGAGGCTAGCTATGGGTCGCACTCTAAGCCATGAACTCACGTATTGTCTCATCACACAGGAAATTCCAAGTGTTTTTTAGGTGCTGTGATAGGAACCAGGAAAAAAGGCTAAATATATTTCATATTATTACCACAGATAAATATACCTAGGAGTGGAATTGCCATATGGTAATTGTTTAGCTTTCAGGAACTGCCACTGTTTTCCATAGGGGCTACACCATTTTACATTCTCACCAGCAATGCATGAGGGTTCCTGTTTCCCCACATCCTCACCAAGAGTTATAAATGAGCCATCCTCGTGGGTATGAACCAGCATCTCATTGTAGTTTTGATTTGCATTTCTTTAATAACCAATGATGTTGAACCAGTTTTCATGTGCTTTTTGGCCATTTGTCTATCTTCTTTGGGGAAATATCTGTTCAATTCCTTTTTTGAAAAGGGTTATCTTTTTGATTAAGAATTCTTTTTATAGTTCAAATAGCAAACTATAGGTATCAGACTATCACATCGTTTGCAAAAATATTCTCCCCCCTGTAAGTTGTTTTTTCATTCTTCACCATTCTTGGGTGTACAAGTTTTTAATTTTGATGAAGTCCCATTTATGTATTTTTTCTTCTCTTGCTTGTTTTCAATGTCCAATCCAATAATCCATTGCCAAATCCAAGGTGACGAGGACTTACTCATTTTCTTCTAATAGATCTAGCTCTTATAGATTGTTGACCAGGTAATTTTGAGTTAATGAGTGATAAATGAAGGTATATGAGGTAGAGTTCCAACTTCATTCTTTTATATGTGGTTATCCAGTTGTCCCAGCACCATCTTAAAAGACTATTCTTTTCCCAATAGATGGTTTTGGTACCACTGCAGAAAATCAGTTGACCATTTATGTAAGGGTTTCTTTCTGTACTCTCATCTATCCATTGTCTATCTTTATGCCAGATGCAGTTTTGATTACAATTTTATAAGTTTTGTGAGACTTCTAATGTGATCAAGATTGTTTTGGCTATTTGGGGCCTTTTGTAGCTTCATATATATGAGGATTAGCTTCTCCATTTCTGCAATGACCCCTGCAATTATCATAGGGATTACACTGGATGTTTGGAGACTATTATTTGCTACTATAATAGTAAGTCTGGATCCATGAACATGTTGCCTTTCCTCATCTACTTAGTTTTCTTTCAGGATTTGTAGTTTTCACCTTGGTTTGATGATTCCTGGGTATTCTGGTATTGCTTGCTTTGATTCTTAGGTATTCTTTTGGTTGCTATCCTAACTGGAATTCTTTTCCATTTCCTTTTCAGACTGTTTGTTGGTGGTGTATGGAATAGTTTTTATGTGATCTTGTACCCTAAAACGTTGCCGAATTCATTCATTAGCTCTAGTAGCTATCTTGTGGATGGGGTTTTCTATATACAGGATATCTTCTGCAGAGATAGTTTTACCTCTTCCTTTCCAATTCCCTAATTGGGGAATTCCTTTCCAATTGCCTAATCGTTCTGGCTAGAACTTCCAGTACAACGCTCAAAGTGGCCAAAGTGGGAACCCTTGTCTTGTTCCTAATCATAAGGGTAAAGCATTCAGCCTTTCACTATTATGTTAGCTGTGTTTCATAAATCCCTTAATCTTGTTCAAAAATTGCCTTCTGAGCTGGGTGCAGTGACTCATGCCTGCAATCCCAGGCAGAGGCAGGATACCTTGAGGCCAGAAGTTTTGAGACCAGCCTGGGCAACAGAGTGAGACCCTGCCATCTCTTTAAAAAAAAAAAAAAAATCCCTATTCCTAATTTGCTGGGTGTATTTATCATCAAAGGATGTTGAAATCGTCTCATATGTTTTTTCTGCATCTGTTGAGAAGATCCTATGGCTTTTTTTTTTTCTTCCATTAATGTGTTAAGTGCCGCTGATTGCATTTACGATTATTTTCCCCCTACACAGTAACTTTAAAACAGTGTTCACCTTATTTTTGTACCCTTAGAGCTTGATGCACTAAGTACTAGAGTGCTGCTCAGTGAACACAGGCTTTGGGTGGATGAAATCATGAAGATACCACAACTCAAAAGTTACGTTAGGTTATATGTTATGTGTGTGACCCTGGCAGAAAGTTATGCCAAAATTGTTCCTCTCCCAGCAGAATTTTCATTTTTAGCATTTGCTTCATGGAGGAGCTATCTAGATAAGTGCCTTCCCAAGAGGATATTATGGGTATTGATTTCAACAAAACTGATCTTTGAATTTGATAAGTGAAAACGTTGAATTTTGTAATTAACTTAAGTGTATGAGGGAGTACAGATGCAAATGGGTAGTAAAATATTTTATAGGGAAGAAGCGAAGATCAGGGTTCATTTTTTCCAAGGCAACCCTTCTTGACTCTATTAAGCACCCAATACATCAAATATTTTTCTAAAAATAAAGATACATAGGTGCAATTACAATGTTCTCTTAAGTTTATTATAAACTAGTTTTATAGGCCACAAGGAAATAAAAGGACTATGTACAGCCTTACAGGAAACAGGCAGGGAGCTGAGGAGGGCCAAGATGAGTCTAGGGCCTTGGTGGGCGCATTCCCGGGGGAGGGGGCCCTGTAAGGGAAACCAGACAATCCCATGAGACTCCACGAACAACAGCATAAGAAACAAACAGGTCTGTGGTAACGTGGCCCTGAGGAATCGAGCCCACGCCTCTGCGGAGCTACTTCCATACTCTGTGGCCAAGGGTCAAAGAAGGCCTGAAGTAAGAGTAAGAAGTTTAGTCAGTGCCTGATCTGCAACTTGAATCCCCAACCCTGCCCCGGCCTCCCACGCCCTGCAGTACTCGAGTGAGGAGAGGGGTATACATGGCATATGTGTTAACTAGGGACTACTCTGAGGCTGACTGGGTTCCTATGCCTATAAAAACCCATAGAGGAATAACCCAGACTAGAGAAACAGGGGTCACCAAGTTTGCCCATGGGTTATCTTATGGGGAAAGAACACTGGGCTTGGAGTCCAAACTCTCTGGGGGCCTATTTTCTCATCCATGTGGGGACTGATCTCAGAATTTCTCCAACTGAAGTTAAAGAGAAATCCATAATAGTATAGCAAAGCCCAGAGCCCCTCTTAATTACTAGGCACTGTCAAACCAAAGAGCATAAGACAATCTCATAACTTTTGTTAAGGATCCTCAGAATGCATTATTTCAGTGTCCTGAGGCCGCTGCCTTAGATACTGAGAAACACCCTGGGTGCAGGGCTGCTCTAACTGTTCTAAGAGGGGAGGTAAGCCCAATTTAAGAAATGTTCCCTCTTCTCTTTGCTTTCTGGATTTCCCTAGATTTAAGGCTTGAAAGCCCATGGGATATGGTCTAAATGCCATCTTCCTTCCATTTCCTATCCCACTAGGCTCTAGGGAAAGACGCCAAAGTCACCACTGCAGGCACTTACCTCGCATCCCAGGGGGAGGAGGCCGCATTCCCGGAGGGGGCATGCCCATTGGAGTCCCTCTTCCAGGGGGGATCCCCATTGGGGGACCCATAGGAGGCCTCATACCAGGAGGTGGGCCCATCATGCCTGCAAGAGAAAAGCCCCAAGAATATAGCTCAAGTGTCTATCTTGAAAAGGTAGCAAAAAATCTACAAAGCTTTCCACCAAGTTCTGAGATAGATGGACCCTTCCACCCTCTCAGCAGCTCCCAGAAAACTGACATTTGAGCCTAACACCTAGGGCTCCCAATGGCTCTTGTCCACCTAGTCTCATCAGTCAGCCACGCTGGATCTCAGAGTAATCCTGCTTAATTACACAAACTCATCATCAGTTTCAGTCAAGGCTGTATCTCATCATTAATCCAGCTAAGGCATCTTCTGTCAATTAGCACTGGTCTCCCTATGGGCTCCTCACCTGGAGGGGGTGCTCCTCGGCCCATAGGTGGGGGAGGACCTCCACGGCCAGGTGGGTACTGGGTCGGGGCCCCGGCAATACTGGCTGTGGCAGCAGCTGCAGCGGCTGCAACAGTACCTCTACCTTGTGGGGTCATAACCTAAGAGGACATAAGAAGAAAGAGTTAGAAGAGTACAGTACAATGCAGCTTCCCACTCTCCTCCCCAACTTGGGGAAGGACAGCGAGAAATAGCAGACACCAAATCCCTTAATGCTATAACTCTCAGCATCAGACTTCCTATCCAAAACCACGTCGGGAAAGATCAAGCCTGATATGCCCAACTCCCATCTTCTAGACCTGAATGCAAGGATGTCCAATCCAAGTGAGAGAAGGCAACTGCATTTTCAAATATGACTCATGATTTCAAATGCTGTCATGGAAATATTTTCCTTAAATACAGTTGGCTAATTCGTACATCTGTTTAATAGCATCAACATAATTTACAATGGCAAATTATCCTTTTCACTTGATTCTAGGGCCATGTATAAACCGCAGTGAAACACTGATAGTCTGACAATCATAGGTTGGTCACTCTGGACCCTTTTGAAACTATGGGCCCTCCCCTTTATCCTTTATTTTAGCCACCAGGAGGTGGTACCCTTTCCCCAACTCCTCACCTGTTGGGATGGCCCGCCAACCCCACGGACTGGCCCAGCAAGTCCTGCAGGAGCCTGGGGCATGGGAACCCCAGCTGGGATTCCTCTGCCAGCAGCCCTGCCGATCCCTGGGCCCCCGGCAGCTCCAGCAAGTGGAACTCGAGCAATACCAGTCTGAAAAATAAACAAATACGCTCTGATGCCCAGTGGCCTAAAGATCAGAAGTATACTTTGGAATATCATTGCCAAGAGAGTCCCTCAGATTTAGAGGGCATCGAAATAGCTTATAAATACTACCTCTCCATGTGTGCCAACACCATTCTTCCTCCATCCAAGACTATGAGTTATCCCTGAAGCAGGGCAGAACTTAAGAGTAAGTCTAGAGAAACATGCCACAACTCAACCACCTATATGCACTCCTGTGAAAGTTAAACCAAGAGCAAAGGGCCAGGGTTCCACTCAAGGTTCAGCAGGCAAGGCATTAAAGGGACATGAGATCCATTCCCAGCTGATTCTAATCCGCTAGGTGACAATGGGCAAATAATCCCACAACCCCAGGCTGAGTTGCCTTATCTGCAAATGACATGGTTATGGTACAAGGGTTGTGATCACAAAGGTTTACGATGGGGTTATGTTAGACCAGCCAATTCTACTGGAAGTAGGTACTAAGAGATTTGAATATGTACATGGACTTTGAACCAAGATATGCTAACATCCCTTGCAGACATTTTTAACTGGAAAAGGCAGAAACGTAAAAATCTCCAAAAAAGAAAATGACTAGGATAAACTACTCTGTACTCACTTGAGAAAATCTTGCAGTCATTAACTTGACTTTAAAAGTGTAGAGCAACTAGAAAAATGTTAACATTAAGTGAAAACACAGAACATAATATATGCCTACTATGTGTTAAGTACAAAAAAATCCAGATAATATACGTGGATTTTTAAAAAGTTAAAAGGATTATTCTCTTTTGATTAAAATAATGTCTTGGCAGGGCGTGGTGGCTCACGCCTTTAATCCCAGCATTTTGGGAGGCCAAGGTAGGCAGGTCACAAGGTCAAGAGATCGAGACCATCCTGACTAACATGGTGAAACCCTGTCTCTACTAAAAATACAAAGATTAGCTGGGTGTGGTGGCTCACACCTATAATCCCAGCTACTCGGGAGGCTGAGGCAGGAGAATCGCTTGAACCCGGGAGGCGGAGGTTGCAGTGAGCCAAAATCGTGCCACTGCACTCCAGCCTGGCAACAGAGCGAGACTCCGTCTAAAAATCTTTAAAAAAAAAAAAAAAAAAAAACCCTTCAAATGAAAAAGGGAAAGGGAAAACAAATTTGACTAGGTCTCTAAAGCCTGCTCTATTTCTATGTGTAGCTTGGTGTTTACAGAATCAAGATTGTCTGAGATCAAATGTCAGTTTCACCACTTAGTAGCTGTGGCACCTTGGGCAAGTTACTAAGCCCTGGTTTATTCTATTTATAAGATGAGAATAAAGAGATCTAAAGGATCAAATAAAATACTGAAGTGGTTGGCGCAAGGCAGATTCTCAGTAACTATGAACTATAACTGTACAAAACAAAATACACACATATCCTATTGTTTTGGAGTTACAACTTTTTAAGGTCCACCTAGGCTTTGTCATCACATTAAGAACTGACCCAGATGGCTTCAGGTGCTCCCTCCACTGACTCACTATGTACATCAACTGAGAAACAGGTAGAGCTTTAAAGTCAGAGATACCCAAATTCTAGTTCCCTTTTTCCACTTCTTTCTTGCAGGGTAACCTCTTTAAGATTTCATTTATTATCTGAAAAAGGGGGCAAAATCCAGAGGATGCCTGTGAGAACTGCAATGAAACAGAATCTAACACAGAGCCTGGCTCACGGTAGGGCCTCCCCTCCTCCACAAGGCTTCCTGCTCTGACTTACGTCTTTGGGAGGAGGTCCCTCTACTGTCATTGAAACCAGATTCTCCCCTCGAAGCAGCACCAGACCGAGGACTCGCTTCTCTTCCCTTTCTGCTTGTTTGGAGTTCTTTGGCCTAAAGAGAGGTTTAGAAGGAACAAAAAAAAAGTGTTAGAGGTGGATAAAGTTCACCTGCCTGGTGGCCTCCAAGATTTGCTTATACTGCATCTCCTAACAAACAGTACACAAACTTTCCCAAGATAGCCCGCCTGGATAGTCTCTGCAGGCTGAACACATAACCTCTTAGGTGGCTATCTACCTGTTTCCTACCACGCCAAGAGGACACACTGACCAAGAGATAGGACAAGGTCAACAAAGCCCAGGCCGGGCCCAAATGCTATTCCACAGCAACTGTGAAGGCCCTTCCCTCAGCCAAGTATTCTTTCTTAGGACCCTATTCCCTCCCTTCAGCTTAAGGTCTTGCCAACATCAGGAGGCTACCTAAACAATTCCAGTCAAATGACTCCCACCCACCTCACTTACGTGCAGTGTCCTTCTAATATCAATTCAACCTCACAGGCCTATAATTCTGCCCCTCATCTTACATCAGAAATAGGAGAAGCCATAGAAGGAAAAGGTTAAGAGAAATTTCACATACACAGAAATTGAAATTTCATATCTGTTCCTCAAAAGCACAAAAACAGAAACCCCCAAAAAGCAACAACCAGAAACAGATGAACAAAATATAAATGTGAAGTAGGAAAAATAACTGCAACAGGATAGGAAAGTGGGGAAAAAAGCTAAAGCTAGATCCTAAAAATAAAGGGGAAAAAATAGCCTGATTTAAAAAAAGAACTCAAAAGATTTTGCTTTGATATTTTACAGTATATTAATTGGTTGTCTGTGGATGGACAGTTTTTCCCTTTTTCGGCTCACATTTTCTTATTTTTTAAAATAATAACCATGTATTGTCCTTTCATAATTAGAAAAAAACCCTTCTGGGTATTTTAGTTTCTACTCATAGACTTCTTTGTATTTTCCAATAAACATTTTTTATTATCAGGAGGGAACTTTGGAGTAGCTCCACGCTCATCTGCTGGCCCCTCTCTAATATGTACCTGGCACCCAGGTATCCCTACCATATTTTTAAACTATACTTCTTGACCTTGGGTCACAGAAAAGGGAATTCAAAGTGAGTAACAGAATAATATGGACACTGCATATGACAAAAGAGCTGATGACCACGGAAGTCACATCATCTTTCTGTGCCTCAAGTAGCTTTGAATGTAAAACATGATGGGAAGATAGATCATATCTTTTAATGGGCCAAAAGCTTAAGATCTGTGAGACTCAAGGCAAGGGAGTTAGCCAATAACTTATGGAATTGTAGCAAAGTAGAAAATATCTCCAATTGTTTGTATAAATGCCAACAAAAATCACTGGCCCCAAACCCACATGGGGAGCTGAGCACTTACCCTGAAGAGGGTCAGAGGCTTCTTAAAGCAGTTTCAGACCAGGCTGCATTGGGAGAGCCCTTTAGGCTACAGCTTTACAAATAGGCAATGAGGCCAGAAACTCAAGCTCTCCCCCCTCACACACCTGTGGGGAGAACATGAGAGCCCTTTACCCCAGTACCCAGGGGTACACAAAGTCAGAGAAACAAAAAGCCTAGCAGCCCTTCACAACTTGTACTTTGCTAGACCTAGAGAGCAAGGTTTGCTGGACTGAAAAAGATTTCTTAGTGTTCAATGTCCCCATTTAAGTCTGCCCTCTAAAACTGGAGAATAAACAGAGAAGAACCAACTAGCTACATCACCACGTCTATTGCTTGGCCCACCCACTCAATCCATTCCCATCCTCCAGTCTCCGCCCCCCACAGTCCACTCCTCACTTGATCTTTCTGAACTCATCACAGTCACAGAGGATCAAATTCATGTGCTTGTCAAAAGCCTTGAAGGTGCCAATGAAGATCCGGCCGTCCTGCAGGATGCACCTCATCCTGTAGTCAATATGCTGCAGCATCTTGCTGCTCTTGCCCACCGTCTGCAAGGAGAAATGGACAGGGATGAGACTCTGCTCTTTTGGACCCAAGCACCTCTGGCCCTCCCTAAAACTTCCCATGGCCTTCTTGTCCATGTGTCCAACTTTCTCAACAGATTCTTAGCTCAATCTTCCACTCACAGCCCTTTCCTAGGAATTCTCCCATGCCACCCTGTTTTAGCCCTGACCTCTACCCAGTAATCTGCTATTCTCTCTTCCCTTAAAATCGGTCTTTCTCATATTATAATTGCCTTTCTCTATGTCATGTCAGTTGCAGGGATGAGAGTATAGGGTGTCCCCAAAATAATCCAATCCATACATACTAGAGCCATCTACCACTGTGCAGATTATAGGTATGTGACTCAAGTGCTATGGAACATTCAAACTCATTAAAAAGACTTGAGTAAAGGAAGAGCTAGAATAGGGATGAAACTAAAAATATAATCAACAAGAAGCTTGTTATCAGGAAGGAGATCAGCTTCAAGGTGAAAAATGAAATCCACACATCAAGAATTTGTTAGTGTGCCTCCAAGACTATATTTGGCAGAGGGAAACTTCTGGTGGTTAGGGTGCTAACCAGTTTGGACATATAATCGTCTTTAATCCAACAAACATTTCTGCTTTTATAACCTGGGTTCCAATGTGCTAAAATAAAGAAGTGACTATATAGGTATCACTTTGTGAACTGTCAGGTACCCTAAGCAGTTGTATTTCTCTCTATAAACAAATCACCTGGCATTTGATCTGTATATCATCCTCCCATCAGTCTGACTGCTATACCCAAGTCCTAACCCACCAAATGCCTTCTATGGACCTCTGTTCATCTCTGTGAGCTCAGCCAACAAAGTTCTGAACCTGCAAATACGCAGATCAAAACCTTGACTTCATGGCCGGGCTCAGTGGCTCACTCCTGTAATCCCAGCATTTTGGGAGGCCAAGGTGGGCAGAACACCTGAGGTCAGGAGTTCAAGACCAGCCTGGCTAACATGGCAAAGCCCTGTCTCTACTAAAATTACAAAAGTTAGCCACACGTGGTGGCAGGCACCCGTAATCCCAGCTACTCAGGAGACTGAGGTGGGAGAATCGCTTGAACCTGGGAGGTGGAGGTTGCAGTGAGCTGAGATCATGCCACTGCACTCCAGCCTGGGTGACAGGGAAAGACTCCATCTCAAAAAACAAAAACAAAACTTGACTCCACACAAAGATACTGAGAGCCACCCTCAGGTTAGGTGGTTCAGTTTCCATTCAATGACCATTTTAACCAGCTTCTAACCACAAGGGATCTGAACCTTTAGGGCAACATTCACTGGTCCAGCTGAACTAATGTTTACTGGGTGCTCACTGTGTATCTGGCACTGTGATAAGCACAGTACATCTCATTTAATCCCCAAAATTGGGACCATTATTATCCCTGTTTTACAGATGAGGTCATGAAGCCGGGAGACGTTAAGTAACTTGCCCAGTTTCACATTGAGAAGCTGTGTTGGAACCTAGACAAAATGAATCCAGGGCCTATTGTAACCAATTATCCCAACAATATCCTACCAGGTTTCCCTGCTTCCAGTCCCATTGAATATACATGCCAGAGCTAGAGCAATCTTTCTAAACACCACTAAGCTTATGTCATTTTGCTGGTTAAAATCCTTCAGTGGGCAGGCCGTGGTGGCTCACGGCTGTAATCCCAGCACTTTGGGAGGCCAAGGTGGATGGATTAACTAAGGTCAGGAGTTCGAGACCAGCCTGGCCAACATGGTGAAACCCCGTCTCTACTAAAAGTACAAAAAATTAGCCAAGCGTGGTGGCGGGTGCCTATAATCCCAGCTACTTGGGAGGCTGAGGCAGGAGAATCGCTTGAACCCGGGAGGCGGAGGTTGCAGTGAACCCTGATCGAGCCACTGCACTCCAGCCTGGGCAACAAAAGCAAAACTCCGTCTCAAAAAAATAAAAATAAATTAAATTAAATCCTTCAATGACATGCCTCACCACCACTGAGGTAGAATAACATGCAAGGCCTTTAGTAACTAGCCTCCTGCCAATTCTTCCCGTCTTCCCTACTTTCTTCCTTTCTCCTCCAGCAACTTTTTCTCAGTCAACAAACACAGAAAAATCCAGTAACTTTTTAAATCTTGTTACCCTTCAGCCTTTGTTCCTTCAGTTCTCCGGGTCTGTAATATTCCCCCCATTTTCGCCGGGAACATTCTTTCTAATCTTTTAGGAATCTGCTCAGGAACCATCTATTTGAGAAAACATTCTTACCCCGCCCCGCTGCCGTTACTTTTACTGAATGACCACAATGAATTAGATTATGTGTCCCCAACTATCTCTGTGAAGGAAGCAAACATATTTCAGAGAGGTGCCCCAGCGCCTGATTAGTCAGGCACAGGCAAACACAGACATATAATGAACAACTGAGTGGCACTCTTCCTCCAAACATTCTCTATCACCCTCCTCCGCCCTCCTCTCCATCCAGCAGACCTAGCAAGACTCTAGCGTGGTCCACAAGCCCCTTCCACCCACTTCCGCCAACTCTTTCTCAGACTCATAAACTTCCACAAGTCTGAGCCTTTTACCGGGTCCCCCTGCGGCTCCAGTGCCTGCTCCGAAGCCCGGGACATATATTTATTCGGCAAAAGTTAACTTAGTGCCTACTGGGTCCCAGGAATTAAGGCTACAGCGGTGTCGAGAGCTGCGGTTCTACCCTCGCCCCTGCCGAGCGACCTCGGCCTCCGTCCCCGGTTCCAACCTTTTCCTCGACCCCATGCCTAGCCGAACGGCCAAGGTCCTGGTCTTTCCCGCCCAGACCGAGCGGCCTCGACCCAGGCCTTCACCGCCATAAGTGGCTCCAACCCACGGCTTCCTCCCCAATCCGTCGCGGTTCCCACTCCACAACAGACTCGGAAGCTCCCGCGCCGCCAACCTGTGCCCTCCTTACCATGGTGGCGGTTCTGATGGCGCTGATCCCAGCCGGATTCGCCTCCTCAGAGGCCTAGCCTCTCTCCCGCAGCCGATTTCCCGCCGCCGCTACCGGAAGTGCAGCAGCAAGTAAAATGCGGTCGGGTAAAAATCTACTTCCGGTCCAGCTCAGTAGCCCTAGAGTTCCGGCCCCGGAGCAGCAGAGGCGGGGCCTGGGGACTGGGCGTTAACGTCCCGCTTTGAAGTAAGGAAAGCCTGCAGTTCCTGTTTGGACACCGTCCTAGCTTAAATCCGTACTCAGGGCTGCTCTGTGTCACACTCATCTCTCTCTTCACCCTACCTTTCCCATTACTCTCTCGGTCCTCATTTCCCATCACCCTCCCCGGCTCTCTCCTTTACAGCCACTATTCTTGCTCTTCCCTCCACTGGCTGGACGTGCTCCTTTTCAGCCCCTCTGCATTTGCTTTTGCCTCTGCCTGGAATGCTAGTCCCCAACGTATACCAAAAGGCTGCTGCCCTCACCTCTTTCAAGACTTGAGCTTAAATAACACTTTCGCAGTGAGGATTTCCCTAGCCATCCTATAACCTTCCCACCCACCTCATCCTCATCTCTCCTGTATTGCTATCTAACACGCTGTATATTTTTGTTAGTTATTTTATTATCCCCTCCCCATTAGAATGTAAGATCCATAAGGGTGTGAATTTTTCTCTTTGTGTATTACTCATTGCTGTAGTGCCTAGAACACTTTAGCACAAAATAAGGGCTCTAGCCATATTTGTTGATAATCGCATCCAGTCGTATGACATTTATTTTTTTTCTGTGACTTTTTTTTTTCTTTTGAGACAGAGTCTCAGTCTGTCACCAAGGCTGGAGTGCAGTGGCACAATCTCGGCTCACTGCAACCTCTGCCTCCCTGGTTCAAGCGATTCTCCTGCCTCAGCCTCCCGAGTAGCTGGGAATACAGGCCTGTGCCACCACACTCAGCTAATTTTTGTATTTTTAGTAGCGACGGGGTTTTGCCATGTTGGCCAGGCTGGTCTCGAACTCCTGATCCACCCACCTTGGCCTCCCAAAGTGCTGGAATTACAGGCGTGAACCATCACACTGGGCCTTTCCTATGACTTTTAAATACAACATATACACCCAAGGCTTTCAAGTTTGTTCCTCTAACTTTGGTCTCCTCATTTAACTCTTGGCCCTTTATATCCAGCTGCCACCATGATGTGAATGTCTAATAGGTATACCAAATTTAACATGCTGAAAACTGAATTCTTGATTCTATTCACTCTTTCTAAAACCACTTCACCAGTGTACCCCATCCCCGAAGTTTCTTGGATTAAAAAAGAAGAAAATGACAAATTTGAAGCATATTTCAGTCTTTTTCTCTGCCATCGAATAATCAAATTCATCAGCAAATCCTGTGGCCCCCCACCTTCAAATTATCTTGAATATGACTGTTGTCACCCACTCCATTGCTTCCACTCTAGTCATAGCCACCATCATCTCTGTCTTGGATCATTGAACAAGCCTGTAACTTGTCTCTTTGCTTCCTTTCTTATTCTCACAGCAGCCAGAGGGATCCTTCTAAACGTACTAGGATATCAGATGATGTCATGCCCTGGTCTCCACTTACCAAAAACTTCCCAGCACACATGGAATAAAATCTAGCTCTGCACTCCTCTCCAACCTCACTCGTCTCCTTCAACATTTTCCTCATTCATCATTCTCCAGTCACACTAATCTCCTTGCTGTTCCTCAAACCCAGCAAGGAAAGCTTCCACCTTGGTGCTTTGTCGTCTTCACACCATCTCTAAAAGGTATGTTCTGTTGTCCCGTTTCTGTCACCTGTGGATGAAGAGGTGAAGCCTCATAGAAATGCATTATGTTGCCCAAAGTGGTGGAGTCAGAGTGGGAATATAGGTCCGTCTGGCTCCTCAGCTGTTCATTTGCCCCCACCTTACCCAGCTGCCTAACACATCATTCATGCATGCATTTAAAATAATTTTTATTTAGCATCTACTAAGGCCATGTACTGTTATTGGGATAGAGTCCTTTCCCTCATGGAACTTTACATCCTACTGAGAAAGACATAGTAAACCAAATAAATAAGTATGCAATGTAACATTAGAGTGATATGAAAAAAATAAATAAAGGCAGAGGACTGAGAGGGATGGGGTACAATTTTGGCTAGGTGGTCAGGGGAAACTTCTCTGGGGAGTGGTATGTGAGCAGAGACCTGAACCTATACTCAGATCTATCAGAAGGATGAATATTATGAAGGACATTCTAGAAAATGTATATAAAGGGAATAATATAATAATATGTGGTCTTTTGTGACTACCTTCTTTCACTTAGCACAATGTTTTTAAGGCTCATCCATGTCATGACATGTATCAATACTCCATTCCTTTTTATGGCCAAATAATATTCCATTGTATGGATGTACAGTAGTCCCCCCATATCCATCTTTCACTTTCTGTGGTTTCATTTACCCACAATCAACTGCAGTATAAAAATACGTGAGTACAGTGCAAGATATTTTGAGACCACATTCATATAACTTTTATTACAGTATATTTTTATAACTGTTCTATTAGTATTGTTGTTAATCTCTTACTGTACCTAATTTATAAATTAAACTTTATCATAGCTATGTATGCATAGGAGAAAATAGTATATATAGGGTTTGGTAGTATCTGCTGTTCCACGAATCCACTGGGGTCTTGGAACATAACCTCCTCAGATAAGGAGGGGACTACCATATTTTATCAGTTCATCAAATGATGAACATTTGGATTGTTTCCACCTTTTGGCTATTACAAATAATGCTGCTGTAAACATTCGTGTACAAGTTTTCATGTGGACATGCTTTCATTCCTCTTTGGTATCCAGCTAGGAGTGGAATTTCTGAGTCATATGATAATTCTAATTAATCATTTCAGGAACTGCCAGACTGTTATCCAAAGTGGCTTCACCGTTATACATTCCCACAAGTGGCGTATGAGGGTTCTGATTTCTCCATATTTTCACCCATATTTGTTATTATCTGACTTTTTGATTCAAGCCATCTTAATGTGAAGTGCTATCAATTTCATCATGGTTTTGATTTGCATTTCCCTCATGGCTAATGATGTTGAACATCTTTTCATGTGCTTGTTGGCCATTTATATATCATCCTTGGAGAAATGCCCATTCAGATCCTTTGCTCATTTTTTAATTGGGGCATTTGACTTTTATTATTGAGTTGTAGGAATTCTTTCTACATTACAGATACGAGTTCCTTGTCAGATATATGATTTATACAGGTTTTCTCCCATTCTATGAGTTGTCTTTTTTTTTTTTTTTTGAGACAGAGTCTCACCGCATCACCCAGGCTGGAGTGCAGTGGTGCAATCACAGCTCACTGCAGCCTGACCTCCAATGCTCAAGCAATTCTCCCACCTCAGCCTTCCGAGTAGCTGGGACTACAGATGCTTGCCATCATGGTGGCTAATTTTTGTATTTTTTCTGTAGAGACAGGGTTTCACCACGTTGCCCAAGCTGGGTTCAAGCAATCCACCCACTTCAGCCTCCCAAACTGCTGGGATTACAGGCATGAGCCACCATGCCTGGCCTTTTCACTTTCTTGATAATATCCTGTACAAAAGTTTTTAATTTGGATGAAGTCTAATTTATCTTGTTGTTGCTCATGTTTTTGGTGCAATAAGAAAAATCTTTTTTGCCAAATCTAAGATTATGAAGTTTACCCCTTTGTTTTCTTCTAACAGTTTTATAGTTTTAGCTCTTACGTTTAGATTTTTGATACATTTTTAGTTCATATTTTACATATGGTATAAGGTAGGGTCAAACTGTATTCTTTTCTAAGTAGATATACAGTTGTCTCAGCATCATGTGTTAAAAAGACTCTTCTTTCCCCCACTGAATAATCTTGGCACCCTAGTGGAAAATCATTTGACCATTGACACATGGTTTTATTTCTGGACTTCCAATTCTATTCCTTCGATCTATACGGCTGTCCTTATGCCAGTACTATACTATCCTGATTACCATTTGCTTTATAGTAAGTTTTGAAGTCAGAAAGTGTGAATCCTCCTCCTTTTTCTTTTTCAGGGTTGTTTTGGCTATTCTAGATGCCTTGCAACTCAATTAGTTTGCCAATCTACAAATAAGGGAAAAGGGGTCATGAATTCAGAGCCAGGGATTAAACAGGCAATTCATTTGGTCTTTACTTGATAAAATGGTCCCAAGTTTCAGTCTACATCAGGGGTGGGCAAATTTTTTTAAAATATGTATAAGACTGGTTAGTTTCCAATAAATTTTTTGTTAAGGGCCAGAGAGCATTTTAGGGTTGGCAAGCCATTTGGTCTCTGTTGCAATTACTCAGCTTTACCATGTAGCATGGAAGCAGCTATACTCAATACCTAGCAAATGAGTGTGGCTGGGTTCCAATAAAATTTTATTTATAGATACAAATAGATGTCACAAAATATTATTATCCTTTAAGTTCTTTGCAACCACTTAAAATGTAAAGACCATTCTTAGCTCAAGGCCACACAAAAACATGTGATCAGCAAGGATTGGCATTTAGGCTGTAGTTTGCCAACCTCTGATGTAGACGATTATATTTCTGTGTCTAGATTCAGGGTCACAGCCCCAGCTGAGTATTCATAATTAATAGTTTTGACTTGCATTATTTCTTTGGCTTATGTCTGCACTCACTAAATATATGCAGTCAAAATTCATGTCTTTTCCCTCATTTTAAAAACACACACATATACGTTCACACTTGTATCAATCTGTGTTTGACAGGGAGACAGAAACCATACAGTAATTTAAATTAAAGAATTATTTTGCCTGGGATGGTGGCTCATGCTTTTCATCCCAGCACTTTGGGAGGCTGAGGCAGGCAGATCACCTGAGGTCAGGAGTTCGAGACCAGCCTGGCAACATGGTGAAACCTCATCTCTAAAAATACAAAAATTAGCCAGGTGTGGTGGCGGGTGCCTATAATCCCAGCTACTCAGGAGACTGAGGCAGGGAGAAATGCTTGAACCAGGGAGGTGGAGGTTGCAGTGAGCTGAGATCGCGCCATTGTACTCCAGCCTGGGCAACAAAGCAAGACTCCATCCCAAAAAAAAAAAAATTATTTTGCAAAGATAAATATAAATACGAAAAGAAAATCCTACAGCTGAGGGGGATTACCCAAGGATAAACTTGGAAGGAGGGTTCCCTCCCCAAGGCTAGGGTTCAGTCCTTCTTGGAGTTGTAGTTGCAGCCTACTGGATAGCAGAAAAGTTTGAGGGGGGAAGTTGTGCAGGCCAGAGTTGGTCTGCAGTCACTAGGCAAGCAGAAATAACCCTCTGGGGCACAAGCAAGCCAAAGCTGGCAAATAGTACACAGAGGGAATTGGCAATAGAGAGAGAGCTGGGGTGTTGATGTTGACACAAGGCCTGGATCACACGGTGTCTGTGTGGGGAAGGCCTAAGGAAACAACAGGAGCCAAGGTTAATGGGTGGATGAGCGGAAGCGGCCAAGGCACTGCTGTGGGCACTGCTGGAAATGGAGGCTGGAGAGCTGCAAGAACCTAGTACACTTCTGTGCATAGCTTGGGCTGGGACAGCCAACAGTGGCTACCGGGGCCCTGGTGTGCATGCACTAGAGCTGAGGAGAAGGTCAGTGTGGGCTGGGGAAGCTCGAGCCTCTGCAAAGAAGGAGGTCAGGTGGTCTGCTTGCTAGACAGCCAGTCCCATGGGGCCCCCAGCATTTGTACCAGTGGGGCTGCAGAGAGGGTATAGCAGTGGCCTGGGCTGGGGCACAGGCCTGTGCTGTTTAGGCTCCCAACTGAGCCACCAGTGCCTGAGTGGAGAGCTGGAGAAAACGTACTCCTGTGGTGGCCAATTGGTAGAAAAAGCTGTGTCCTGCAGGCATTTAGCATGGGAGAAAACTTCAGTGGCCATGGAGTGGAGTAAAAATGGGTACTCTCGCAGAGGTTGCAGTGAGCCGAGATCACGCCATTGCACTCCAGCCTGAGCAACAAGAGCGAAACTCTATCTTAAAAAAGAAAAGAAAAGAAAAGAAAAAAACAGGTACTCTCCAGGGACCTGGTCAAAGAGCCACCTGACCCAAGAAAGAGGGCCCTTCCCTCTGCAGTGTTGCTCTGGTGCCCTCTACTGATAAACCTTATGCCAGCTGGCAAAGGAAACACATAAAGGGCCTAGGTCCATTTTCACAGACCAGGCAACAAAAGGAGAATTTGAAGCTCAAACAATGAATTGATAATTGGCACAATTCCACATACACACACAGACGTACTCTACCACATAGAGAGGCACAATCCTGGACGCAGATGGGAAAAAGAGGATACCCAGTTTGACTTACCCTCTAGAGAAGAAACTATTCTTATGGTAAACACAGATAAGAGGGGTGTTGACTTTCTGCTTGGATTCTTGGAATGGCAAGAACTTTTTCTCTTTTGCAAATGTGTCTACAGTTCGAAAGCTGTGTTTGTGAGAGTCCTCTTTTACATTCTTCCCTGTCTTCTACATTCAGGCAATCACCAAGTGCTTTGGAGACAAACCCTATGAAGTCTATCTTCTCTTTCAGTCCACTGTGCTATTGCCATAGCTTGTTATAAATTTTGCCTGGACAACTGCAATACTTCTGACTTCCCAAATTTTTACTGGTCTCAGTGCTGTTTATCACACTTCCTTTCATTCTCTTAAGTTTCCTCTCGGATTCTCTGCAATATCTCTTCTAGATCTCCAGCCCCATATGAAATTCCTTTGCCAATATATTCAGCAGAAAATCTGATTGGAAATGTTTTCATATTCTTACTAGCTATGTCAAGTGTACCTCCAATACTGCACAATTTATTTACCCTAAGATTTTTACAGGTTGAGCCTTTCTCTCAAGACAGGTGACCAGATGCAGTGGCTCATGCCTGTAATCCTAACACTTTAGAAGGCCAAGGTGGGAGAACTGCTTGAGCCCAGGAGTTCAAGACCACCTGGGTAACATAGTAAAACCTTGTCTCTATTAAAAAAAAAAAAAAAAAAAAAAGACAAATAAGCCACTTTTAGTGGCCGTGACTTAGGAGAGGGTATAGGCCCTTCTTCTTTAACCTAGGTTACAGGTTACTAGAACAGACACAGAAGAGAGGAAGCTAAGACAAAAACGATTTTAAGTAGCATTAAAATTCACAAAACTCAGCTCTCTTTCTCCCAGCCAAAAAAATCGCTTTCTAGTTCCCAAAGGAATTGGAAAGCAGGGAAAAGCTAAGAACTGATGGCTGGCAGCAGTAAGGGCGCTGCTGAGCAACTGCTCTGCCTGAGAGCGGGCCGAGCTAGGGAAGCTGGACTCGGTCTTGGGGTCTGCATCAGCAGATAAGAGCGTCACCTATCCTCATGTGTAACCTGGCTTTGTAAGATTTTTCTAGTCATCAACTACTGCCCCATAACTCACAGAAGGAATGCTTTTACCCTTCAAGAGCACTAGTTAGATAGAACTCTAGGAATCTTGTTTCATTATTTTTTTTTTAGGATTCTAGAATGTCGTGCTTCAACCAGTCCCAAATTTCTCTTTAATCAAAGAGCAGCTGAGTTTGGCTATTCTCCAAAATGATTTCTAGGTTAAAATTAATGAATAAGATATGGGGCTAGATAAAAATAATCTTTCCACAAGAAGGTAGATTTTATCCTTTACACATTTCATGCATATTAGAGAAAATAAAAAAGCTATAACATGGTATTTACTCATGGAAAAAGATTATGCAATGAGAGAATCTCATGTCTGTCAAGAATCCTCTACCACTTGCTCCCTTTCAGAAAAAATGATTTAAAAAATTATATGTGCTTACTTTGTTTTTGTTTGAAATGGAGTCTCGCTCTGTCGCCCAGGCTGCAGTGCAATGGCGTGATCTTGGCTCACTGCAACCTCCGTCTCCCAGGTTCAAGCAATTCTCCTGCCTCAGCCTCCCAAGTAGCTGGGATTACAGGCATGTGCCTCCACACCTGGCTAATTTTTGTATTTTTAGTAGAGACAGGGTTCCACCATGTTGGCCAGGCTGGTCTCGAATGCCTGACCTCAGGTGATCCACCTACCTAGCACTTTGGGAGTTTTGGATTTGAGCCCAGCACCAGGTGTAAGCCACCGCGCCCGGCCAACTTACTTTGGATATATGAGAAATATATGCACAGATATTTTGAAATTAGGTTAGAGCTCGCATGTATAAATTATTTCACCTTTAATCTGAATCACTTTACCTAATTTCACAACCAGGTGCTGTCAGATTGCCTGCCATCTTGAAAGTCCCTTAAACCCAAATCCTTTCTGGGGACTCATCACACAAGGTACCACCTTATGACTACTCTAGGTAGTCATATTTCTGCAAGTTTTTTGGTCGGATTTCGTTGTTTCTGCTCATTGCGATTACTAGGTCAAATGTTTCCAAATTAAAATTGATTTTTTTTTTCCCCAAAGAGACAAGGTCTGACTATTTTGCCCAGGCTGGTCTCAAAGTCCTGGGCTCAAGTGATCCTCCCACAATGGCCTCCCAAAATGCTGGGATTACACATATGAGCTACCATGCCTGGCAGTCCACTACCAATTTTTCAGAAAACTCAGCAAAAATCAATATAAAAAGAAATTCTAAAACTAAAAGTGAGGCAGAATGATGGTGGGTTCTGAACTCAAGATCATGGTTTGAAGAAATGGGTAGGACATTTAGATAGCTAAATTAAAAGGCCAAAAAGAGGTGGAGCTCAAGATTTCTTGGAGTGAGGCTTAGATGGTAAGGCCAGGAAGGATGCAGGTAGCAATTAGACTTTAGTTTTAGTCCCCCAGTTCTCTAAAGTACCCCCCACCCCATCCAATCTGGTCCCCTCATTAATAGGACTTGTTTGGATGCTGCAGGCATTTGAACACCAATCTCATGTTGGAAATAAGCTCATACACAAAAACTGAACTCCTCCTTCTTAGGCACCAAAGCCATAGTCCTGGAGTGGAGAATTTGCACCTCTCTTTCTTCTGAGAGAAACTCCAGTACATTTCAATTCCGTTTCCTTCTGGGATGGAGTGGAAAGGTCCTGTTAGTGACCCTTCCTAGAAACAAAGGAGGGGAGTGAGCATAGCCTGGGGAAGCCCCTTCCAGGGCTGGAAAGATGACATCTTTGCCCCTCTCCCTGTGCTGGGCTAGGGTGGGCAGTCCTTTCTCTGGGCCATGTCTGAGGTCGCTACAGGTTATGGGGGATTTCAGTAAAAAACAATAATTTTGCATCATTTTTTTTCTTTCCACTCCTTTTTTCAAAAGAGCTGGTTTTCTTGTTTGCTTTTTTTCTTTCCCAATGGTAGGAGGAATATTGGGATTGTCTGGAATGGGGAGGGACTACCCCTTCCCTCTTCAAAACCCTAGAGATTATATACCTGCATATACTTTTCCCTCAGTGGCCTCCAATTCTGATCAGAAGTTGGGGTTATAGGGGTAGTTCTGGCAAAGGGTGGTGGCCCACACTCCCAGACATGCACATCCTTTTCCCTCATCAGACCTGACTCTGAGGAGCCACTGGATAATTGATGCTATGGTGTGAATGTCTCCTCCAAAATTCATGTTGAAATTCAATTGCCATTATGATGAGATTTATGGGTGGGACCTTTAACAGATGATTAGGTTATGAGGGCTGAGCCCTCACGAACAGATTAATGCCAATATCACAGGAGTGGATTAGTTATACTGGAGTGGGTTCCTGATAAAAAGGGTAATTCCAGCCCCCTTTTTCTGTCTCACATATTCACTTGCTCTACTGTCTTCACCATGGGATGATGCAGCATAAAGGCCCCCACCAGATGCTGGCACCATGCTCTTGGACTTCCCATCCTCTAGAACCATGAGCCAAATAAATTTTTGTACATTATAAATCACTCAGTCTGTGACATTCTGTTATAACAGCAGAAAACAGATTAAGACAGCTAACTTCATGCCTGGGGGAGGCAAGTGGGGAGAGGCCTTGGAGCCAGTAACTCTTTCTTTTTTCATCCTCTCCTTGAATGAGGTGTCCAAAACACTTCATGCTTCTTCTGATTTTCCAAGCCTGATAAGCATTTTATGGATCTTGCAAACTCTAATTGGGCAAACAAATTTGCTGGAGCCTAGGAAGGCCCTCTCCAGTGAATAGTTATTGGCCCAAGACAGAGAATCAGAGCCAGGGCATGTGGAGTTTATTCAAAAGTCTGGGCAACTTGGGCTCTGAGGGAGGAAGATTTTAAAAGGGTGTGGCTAAAGGGCAGATCCTTGTCCTGAAAAACAATGGACGGAGTATGGCTAGGTTGTCTCAGACCAGTTATTAGAGGGATGATGTGTGGGTATCATTAGCAGGACTGGGCCCTAGAATTGGAGGGCCAAGGGGACATGGTATCAGAGCTATGTTTAGGGGTCTTTACATCTATTATTGTTGATCTGACATGGGGAGTAGCTAAGAGGCCCAAGGCAATGACTCATGACTACAGAACAGTTTGGGCATGGTTAAAGGACCTGCCTCTGCAATCTGGAAGGCTGCAGAGGGGATGTGGTTAAAGGGTCCCTGGAACTGGAGGACATGAGCAGATCATTAAGGACTGCAAAACTTCAGTGGAGTAGAGAAATATTCAGCAAAGACACCTGCAGAAAGAAAGAAAAAGAGAGAGGGCGAGGTGGGGAGAGAAAGAGAAAGACACAAAGAGAGAGAGAGAATACCTAGGGAAGGAAGCTTTCACAGAAGGTGAAGAAAGTGATCAGTCTGGAGAAGAGACAGCCCAGTCCTGAAAATCCCCTCCCTGCAACTGGCCTGTCTCTAGAACCTAATCACTCCTCCACATGAAAAGGATCAGATTCTCCAAAAAATCTATTAGATTGATTCTCAAGGGTTGAATTCATGCAGGAAACCCTGACTGTGAATTTGAATTCCTTGCACCTTTTCAGTCAGATGAGTGGCCAAGCCACACAGCCTGAACTTATTGAAGAAATTTTGAACTAAAACAAACGGATAAGAAAACACGGGAAAGAACTGGTATATGAAAATAAAACGAGTTGATCATTTTTTGATTACTTAAATAAAGCCTACTTTTTTATTTCATCTGATTCCAAGAAGTAGAAAAGAATGCTTATTTAACAGTTACTGCCATCTTCGCTCACATACAGAGTACATGGGGGAGTCAAAATATTTCCTGTAAACCCCTCAGAGGCGAGTGAGGTAGTGACTTGGGGTAGCAAGACTGTCCTCCTAAGTCAGTTGAGGAGTGACATCAGGATGAAGCTCCACCCACAAGCCCTGCCCACAGAGGTCTTCTCCTTGAGTGTGTCCTCCTTTAGTACAAGATGAGGTTTAACTTATTGCTAATGTGTTTCACATTTTCTCTCCCCACCCATGTAAAGCTTGTCCCAAAAAAGCTGTTCTTTGATGAGGACTTTTTCCTAAGTCCTTGTCCATTCTCCCCACACATGCAGAATTTCTATTCTATATACTCTGGGGCTTACTGAGGGATGACTCACGGCTGAAGCCTTATCTATACTCCTTATATACCTAACATGTCTTAGAATCAATTATCTGGAGAGACAATGAGATGGAAAACTGAGGATTCATTGGGGAGTCAGGGCAGGACTGGACAGAGGAAGAGACTGACCTGCAATGTGTCTGCAACCCAGTGGTCCTTCAGTTCGATGGGGATCTCTGGACCTGGAATGACCTTCTGGAGTTGTCCCCGTTGAGTCAAGGGTTGGGGCCAGAAGCTACCCCTGCAAAGGTGCATCGCCCCTGTGGTGTGTGCAGCTCCCTGTGGCTGAGAGCAAGTTCCAGAGTGGAGTGCATCTCTGGAATGCATCTCTGCCAGCAGCAACACTGTTCTCTCAAGCAGCTGGGGTGTTAAGCCCTGAAAAGGTCATCTGGGCAGAAGTCCACAGTGTCCCCACATGCAGATTCTCCCTGTGGTATGTGATCACAAAAGCTTTGCCCATACATCCTGCAAACAAAGACCTCCTTCCTGAGGGCCACTTTGTGCCTGACTGTCCATTCTTTTACTGATGCTCACCAACACTCCCCAGACAAGGGTGCTTTCCCATGAGGCTATCATTGGATGTTTGGTAAATGTTGATTATTGCTAAAGCCTTCCCACAGTCCCTACACATAAACTTCTCTCCTAAGTGTGTTCTTTTGTGCATGCTGAAGGCTGACTGATGGCTACGGTTGCCCATACTCTATACTCATAAGGCTCCTCTCCTGAACGTGTCCCTCCCATGCCTGATAACGGTTGACACATCTCTGGAACTTCACTCACAATCTGCATACACAGGGTCTCCTCCCCGTGTGTCTCTCTGGGGTAACATGAGGCTTGACTGGTCACTCAGGTCTTGTTCATGACCCCTGCATACACAGGTTTCTCCCATCAGTGTGTCCTCTGGTGTCTGATGAGATTTGACTTATGACTAAAGCCTCGCCCACACTCCCTACAAACATAATGCTTCTCCCCTGAGTGTGTCCTCTTGTGGACAAGGAGGAGTGATTTCCGGCTAAAGCCTCGGCCACACTCACTGCACACGTAAGGCTTCTCTCCTGAGTGTGTCCTCTCATGTACAATGAGGGATGACTTGTCACAAAAGCCTCGCCCACATTCCCTGCAAATATAAGGCTTCTCATTTGAGTGTGTCCTCTGGTGTCTGATGAGATTTGACTTCTGGCTAAAACCTCGCCTACACTCCCTGCAGACATAATGCTTCTCCCCTGAGTGTGTCCTCTGGTGGACAAGGAGGAGTGATTTCCGACTAAAGCCTCGGCCACACTCACCACACACATAAGGCTTCTCTCCAGAGTGCGTCCGCTCGTGTATGATGAGGGTTGACTTGTCGCAAAAGCCTCGCCCACACTCCCTGCAAACATAAGGCTTCTCATCCAAGTGTGTCCTCTGGTGTTTGATGAGATCTGAGTTCTGGCTAAAGCCTCGCCCACACTCCCTGCAAACATAAGGCTTCTCCCCTGAGTGTATCCTCTGGTGTTTTCTGAGGGTTGACTTATCACAAAAGCCTCGTCCACACTCCAGGCACACATAGGGTTTCTCACCGGAGTGTGTCCTCTGGTGTCTGATGAAGGATGACTTCTCGCTAAAGCCTCGCCCACACTCACTGCAAACATAGGGCTTCTCCTCTGAGTGAGTCCACTGATGTCTATTGAGGATGGACTTGTTTCTAAAGCTTTGCCCACACTCCCTGCACAAATAAGGCTTCTCTTCTGAATGTGTTCTCTGGTGTCTGCTGAGGTTGGACTTCTGGCTAAAACCTCGCCCGCACTCACTGCACACATAAGGCTTCTCCATCGAGTGTGTACGATGGTGTCTGATGAGGGTTGATCTATCTTTAAAGCTTCGCCCACAATCACTGCAAATGTAGGGCTTCTTCCCTAAGAGGATCCTTGGGTTTGTAATAAAGTTTGATTCCAGGTTATGGTCCGGTTCACACTCTCTACAGTTGATTGCTCCAAATCTCAAGGTTTCTAATTCCTTCAAGCCTTTGTCTAGCTGCACAGGGTTTGGTCTTTGGGCTGAGCTGGGCTCTATTTCTACCACCATGTTGCCTTTTCTAGGACTTGCTGACTGTCTTTGGAGTGGGCTGGGGAATGCCCTTGAGGTTTCTCTCTCCTCTGTCCTTGCAGACCAGGGTTTGGAGCCACCTGCTCTCTCCTGACCTTCTGCATTTTCATACCAACAGCTTGGATGGGAATACTGCTGCCCCTGCTGTTTCCAATGCCCTGGGCTAGAATTCCCTGGATGGAAGTGATTTTCTGCACATAAGCCCAGGAAGATCTGAAGTACATGTTGACTGAGGAACTGCTGACAGGAGAAGGCCAGAAGGCAGGAGGAACAAGTGTAGATTTCTGGCTCTGGTTCTGCTGAAGAATGAAAGTTTTCAGTTAGAGTAGCCATAAGTAGGGCTGCTGAGTTGTTCTGCCTTGTCTTAGGACAGAGAATGTTTTACTGCCATGCCTGTAATCGATAATATAAGTACAATACAATTTGCTTCTGAACAATGATTTCTTTACATTCCATCACATTTTCTATAGCAATCCAGAAAATCCACACCAAAAATATCTTGAGAAACCAGGAACCTCTCAAGTAAGTATTCTGCTCTGTAAACAGCTTCAATTATAGTTAGCCTTCTCCTAAGCCATAGACATTCACATTGGTATATACTGTCCACAACTCTTTGTTCTGCTTGGAGATAGTGGTCTCTATGACACATGTGGATATCTCCTTCATGACTTTTCTTATTATACAAAAAAGGGTCTGATAAGACATAAAAAGTCCCTAATTCTGGAGGGCTTCTGAATGTAGGAGAAAGTGTATAGAATACTGGTTAAAGAAATTATTGTATATAAAACAAATATAAATTTCAGGCTGCCCACCTGTAAACAAAGACTTATTAGAAAATGTCAAAGTACTAGGTTCTCTACTAAGTATTATGAATTCAGTAATGAACAAGAAAGACATGGTCCATGATTTTAGGATTCTGGCACCAAGCCAAAACAACAAAATCTGCCTTTCTTTCCACTTTTCATAAATCAGTAAAAAGAAAAACTTCATTTACAGCAGCACCTGCCTACAAAATATCAAAACTAGATGTTGCATTTCATCACAACATGATCTATCCAATTGATGCTGACAAATGACCACATACTTGGCCCCAGACCCTACGGGGCCTAATTGAAGACTTCTGCCTAACTAATGAACCCTGGAATCTTTATAATCAACTGTATCTGTCCTTAAAAACTCATCCTATCCTATCCGGAATGCTAGTTTTCAAACCTTAATTAGCATAACCATCAGTTAAAACCTTTTATTTTTCCCCCTTGCCAAACTATACAGTGAATTTCTTCACGGCTGTGTCTCCTTTCCTATTAAGTAAATGATTTGTGCCATTTGATTTTTTGACCTTTTGTGGTCTTTTAGTTTTTGACAATGTGTTTTCCCTTTGGTTGCTTTGACAAGGCACTGACCAGTGCTGGAACTGCTGGACTGCCAGAGGAGCACAGCTGTGTGTAGACTGAGCCGTATGTGCTCAAAGCTGCTTGTCTGGCAGCCTTGCCATGGGTGAGACTCTCAGTAGCCATCAGGCTCTGCTTGCTGTCACTGAGCACTCCTTGAGTTTATTTGGTTTACTTGGGTTCTCAAAGTAACTCATTATTTGTTTCTATTTCTGTCCAGTCATCTCTTGTAAGACTTGTGGTCATTCTGGTATTTTGTGACATGAACTTTTTGTCTTGATATTTTGACTGTGATTCGCTGCCATCTTTTTGGCTTATCTAGAAGCATACCAAGTCATTCAGACTGCAGTCTGAATATATATGGCAGTGATGTAACACCCTACATCACTGAGAAGTATTTCAGTAGGAGAAGAAATCTCATTTGTGTCTATTTTGTGTTAAACACTGGAACCAAAAGCTCCTTACACTTAACACCCTGTTAAAGGGACCCCGTGTATACTCATTATGATTCTAATCCCTATGCCTTACTAGGAAAGTGTCATCATTCCACTAAAGATAATTTAGATTTACTGAGGCCATTTTGAGGAACTCTGTTTTCTATCATGACCCTTTGCTATATAATAATTCAGTATATATTTCTAAAGAACTATATAGTTGAGAGATCTGTCTTGCATCATCGATATATTTACTCATTTGCTTAATCTTAAAATGCAAGGAATAAGGCCAGGTGCAGTGGCTCATGCCAGTACTTTGGGAGGCCGAGGCAGGTGGATCACCTGAGGTCGGGAGTTCCAGACCAGCCTGAGCAATGTGGAGAAACCCCATCTCTACTAAAAATACAAAATTAGCCAGGCATGATGGCACATGCCTGTAATCCCAGCTACTCGAGAGGCTGAGGCAGGAGAATCACTTGAACCCAGGAGGCAAAGGTTGTGGTGAGCCGAGATTGCACCATTGCACTCTAGCCTGGGCAACAAGAGCGAAACTCTGTCTTAAAAAAAAAAAATGCAAGGAATATAGTTTCAGAATTGTGGACCCACATCCTTACAAAACACAAATATACAAAATATAGTCCGTATAGTTCACCCACTTCTTCTTTGTCAATAGAGAAGGAGTTGGCCAATTTTTTCTGTAAAGAACCAGAGTAAATATTTTAGGCTTTGTAGGTGACATGGTCTCTATCACGACTGCTTAACTCTGCCATTGTATAAGAAAAGCAGCCATAAATAATTCATTGTTCCAAAAAAACTTTATTTACAAAAACAGGCAGTGAGACAGATTTGGCCTGTAGGCCCTAGTTTGCCAACCCTCATTTTACTATGGAGTATGGTCAAAGCTCTCTGTTAACTGGGTTGTTTTCCCCTGTTACCTGTGGTCGTGTTATTATTTTGGAACATAGTTAGGTAAATTTGTTTCTCTTTGTATTCAGTTTTAGGAATTTTCCCTCTCTTTGTTGATTTAATTCCTTTGAGTATTTAAACACTAATACGCTCCAAAAGTGCAAAACTATTCAGAAAGGACATGCCTCTCCTTTCCATAGCCTTCCAGCCAAATTCCACATATAACCTCACAGCTAACCAATCTCATTAGTTTCTGGTTTATTAACCCTGTATTACTTTGTGGGGGAAAAAAAAAGAAGAAACAGATATGCATATGCTCATAATTTCTCACTTTTAAAAATACTCTTTGCACTTGGCTCTTTTCACTTAATATATCCTAGAATTTACTCCCTAACAGTTCAGAGGAGCTCTTCCCCATTTTGGAAGGATATATCATAACTTCTTCAACCAGTTTACTACATAAGGGCAATTCGGTTACTCTAACCTTTTATATAGAAACAATGCTATAATGAATAACCTTGTACAAGTGTAATATCTTTGGATATGAATCTTCAGGGTAAATTCCTATAGGTAGGATTGCCAGGTCAAAGCACATGCATATATAGTTTTGTTACATATTGCCAAATTTCCCTCCATAATGGCTGCAGCATTTCTGCATTGCCATCTGCAGTGTATAATGTTGCCTATTTCCCTCAGCTTTGCCAAGTGTTCTGTCAACCTTTTGAAATGCTGCCAGTGGTATGTTAAGAATGGTGTGTAGTTTTAATTTGCATTTATGTAATTAGAAGTGAAGTTGAACACCTTTTCAAACATTTAAGGGACAATGTTATATTTTATTTTGTGAATTGTCTATTTAGGTATTTTGCCTATTTTCTTCCTGTCTGGTTTTAGGGTTCTTCTCTTTGAATTTTAAGATTCATTCTATGTTATGGAAAATAACCCTTTATATGTGATAATACTGTATGTGGCAAATATTTCCTGGAAATTAGTCCTTTCTTTTGACTTTGCTTACAGTGTCAAACTTATCACTCTTCTCCTCTAGGCATCTGGATTTTTAGTCAAATTTAGAAAACCTTTTCCTATGTCCAGGTGATAGAATATTTAGCCCCATTCTATCCTAGTATGTTTACGGTTTAATTTTCTACATTTAGATCTCTAGTCATTTGGGATTTTTCTTGTGTATGGTGTGTGGTATATGGTCCAATGTTATGTTTTTCCAAATGGATATCTAGTTGCCTAACACCATTTATTAAAATGTCCACATTTACTCCAGGGATTTGAGATGCCACCTTCATCACATACCAAAGGTCCATAAGTACTTGGGTTGACTTCTTGACTTGCTCCCTGATTCCACTGGTCTATTTGTCTAGTCATGGGCCAGCACCACAATGTTTTCTTTCTTTATTTTCTCCTTGCAGCTTCAATTCAAAGGACACATTTTAATTCTAAAGGTTCTGTAGCATATTTTAGTGTCTGATAAGGATAGTACCCTGTTATGGCTTTTATTTTTCAGTGTATTCTTGGCTATTTTTCCACCTTTATTTTTCCATGTGAATTTCACAAAAGAATTTCACTTTTTTATTGGGATATGTTAACTTTATGAATTACTTTAGGGATAACTGACAACCTGATTTTAATCTATAAAAATAGTTTTTGAGGCCGGGCATTGTGGCTTACACCTGTAATCCCAGCACTTCGGGACACCCACGCAGGTGAATCACTTTAGACCAGGAGCTCAAGACCAGCCTGGGCAACATGGCAAAACCCTGTCTCTACTAAAAATACAAACAATTAGCTGGCATGGTGGCATGCACCTGTAGTCCCAGCTACTAGAAGGTTGAGGTGGGAGAATCACCTGAGCCCAGGAAGTCAAGGCTGCAGTGAGCTATGATCATGCCACTGCACTCCAGCCTGGATGACAGATGTGAGACCCTGTCTCAAAATATATGTACATTTTTTTAATCAAATAAATTTTAACACAGATTTGGTATTAAATGATACCATTAACTTTGTTGAATGTAGTAATGGTATTGTGGTTATGTAAGAATCCATTTTCACTTTTTAAAGAAATGTGGTATATTTAAGGGTGTCGTGATATTTAGAATTAACTTTGAAATAATTTGGCCCAAAAGGGAGAAGTGAATGATAATGCAAGCGGGCAATGTGTTAATAACTATTAAGTCTAGATAATTCGTGTTCCTCCTTGACCTATCAGCGCTATGAACACTTACCAAGATTCAACCTAAGCTACCCTCTTGCAGCAAACTGTATTTTGGTCACAATATCTGCTGTTCCTCCCCAACTGAGCCCATCTCTGAAGAAGGATTATCTTTCCCACCACAATGACTTCAGACTTAGCTGTGGGATTTGCTTTGGCCAATGAGGGTTAGCAGGAAGTTAGTGCACTTTCAAACAAGTTTTAAGAGTCACGATGTGGTCCCATCATTGCTTTTTTCCCTATACCTTGAGAACCCCATGATCCAGATAGAAACTGCTCCTTTTGCTTGGATCCCAGAACCAAGAGAGTTGAACCACACCTGAAGTAACCAGGAGGAAATGTAAGTGAGAAATGAACATTTGCTATTATAAGCCACTAAAGTATGGGGTTGTTTATCACAGTATTATCTGGCCTAAGCTTATTAAATTATCTCCCCTGTGAAGGCTTTAAAGATTATTTCAGGAAGAATTGGCCCATTTATTTCTAACAATGCCCTTGAAGAAAAGACATTAACATGAATATGTGAAGAAAGAGAGAAAAAGAGACTCGGGCCAGGCACCATGGCCCACACCCGTAATCCCAGCACTCTGGGAGGCCAGGGTGGGTGGATTGCTTAAGCCCAGGAGTTCAAGACTAGCCTGGGCAACGTGGCAAAACCCTGACTGAAAAAACAGAAATAAAATAAGGAAAGAAAAGGAAAGGGGAAAGGGGAAAAAGTGAAAAAAGGGGAAAGGAGAAAGAGGAAAGAAAGAGACAGAGACTGGTTTAGGAGGAAAATTAGTATGCTCTCAAGTTTTTATAACTTTGAGAATAAACTTGTGGTTGCAGGCAAGGAGAAATATGTGGATGAAGCACAGGTCAGACAGCGATAGATAATGGGTTTGTTATAATGTGTGATGGGGAAAATCGTTAAAGTTCACAAATTGTTAAAAGGTGTGAATATAAACACGGAAAAGAAGTATGTGACACTAACTCCTGTGGACCCTGCAGTCCAAAGAAAAGAAAAAGAAGGAAGAGAATAGCCCAAAAGAGAGACGTAAGAGGCTGGAGACTGCGGAACATTATGGTATCAAGCAAGACAAAGGAAACAATTTCAAGAAATGCAACTGGGATCCAGGTTTTCAATATCAAGATTCATTTGAACTAGGTCATTTGTTTGTTTGTTTGCTGTTTTATGGGGTGTTTTGTTTTGTTTTGTTTTGTTTGAGATGGAGTTTTGCTCTTGTTCCCCAGGCTGGAGTGCAATGGCATGATCTCAGCTCACTGCAACCTCCGCCTCCTGGGTTCAAGTGAATCTCCTGCCTCAGCCTCCAGAGTAGCTGGGATTATAGGTGCCCACCACCACACTTGGCTATGAACCAGGTCATTTTTAACATTTTCCTCTGAATCAGTTATATGTATTAACAGTGGGAGAGAAAACAGTATGACCAGAGAAAAATAAAAACAAAACTTAGTTGGACTAACTAGCTAAGGCCAAATCAAAACACACAAAACCATTTACAAAACTTATAAATCATTTTTTTAAAAAGGAAAAACACGGCCCACACAGAACCAGTCCAAAATGGATGAATCTACACTGATTTAGATGGAGCCAGGTCAGATGGGAGCTAGTTCAAACCAGAGGGAATCAGATCAAAACACATCAAAGAAGATGAAAATGGAATAAGGTAAATCTGATTAAATCATATCAGGGAAACAGCCATGCCATTTGGAGCAAAATCCCGAAGAAACTCCTCCCTGAAACTGGTTTGTGTCTCCAAAAATGTGATGCTTCTCTACATGTTTTATCTAGAAATATAGGAATATCTAGAACAGTACTATCCAGTATAGCAGCCACTGGCCATGTGTTTATTGAGCACTTGAAACATGGCTAATCTGAACTAAGATGTGCTCTAAGTGTAAAATATAACCAGGTTTTGAAGACAGTACAAAAAAATAAGTAAAATACCTAATTAATAAGTTTTTATGTTAATTTCATGTTAAAATGATATTGTAATATATTGGATTAAATAATACATATATTCTTAAAGTTGATTTCACCTGTAGTTATACTTGTAAAAATGTGGTTACTAGGAAATTTAAAATTACCTATGTGGCTCACATTACATTTCTACTAGATAGCACTGATCTAGAACAAGGAGTGGAAAATGACTGCCCACAAGCTAAATCCAGTCCTCTGTTTTTGTATCACCTACAAGCTAAGAATGGTATTTACATTTTTGAATGGCTAGAAAAAAGTAAAAAGAGTAGTAATATTTCATGATACATAAACATTATATTAAATTAAAATTTCAGTGTCTATAAAGAAAGTTTTTTTGGAACATATCCATGCTCATCCGTTCACATATTGTTTATGGCTGCAACCCAATGGCAAGTCAAGGGTTGTTACAGCGGCCTTATCACCTGCAAAAACAGTTACTGTTTGGCCCGTTACAGAAAAAGTTGGCCAACCCCTGATATAGAGTTATGTTGCAATTGATAACATTTATCAACCCAGATTTAAATAATTTTTTTTTTATTTTTTTATTTTTTTTAATTTTTTCAGACTGAGTTTCACTCTGTCACCAGACTGGAGTGCAATGACACAATCTCGACTCACTGCAACCTCTGACTCCCTGGTTCAAGCGATTCTCCTGCCTCAGCTTCACAAGTAGCTGAGATTACACGCCACCATGCTCAGCTAATTTTTGTATTTTTAGTAGAGATGGGATTTCACTATGTTGGCCAGGATGGTCTCGATCTCCTGACCTCGTTTAGGTTTGTAAACAAATGAAAAAGAAAAAAATATGGTTTATGAAACCCCCAAACCACAATAAACTTGACTCTTAATTTTAACTTATGTCACAGAGCTGCATCTTTCCCTACTCTCCCCCTTGCAAACCATGCCCCCAGCCTCACTTGCCTCCTTGCAGCTTCATATACTGGGCAGGTACATCCCTTCATTAAGGTCTTCGTGTCAATAATTCCCTTCACCTGAAATGCTCTTACCCTAGATACCTACAGTTCTAACCTCCTCACCACATTATGTCTTTAGACAAATATTACTTCTTCACTGATTTCAAATACCCAGTTTTAAAATTCAGCCAGCCACCCTATCACACCCAATACCCCTTTATCCTGCCTTATTTCATTATTTTTTACTATGTTGCACTTATCACCTTTTAACATACCGTATTATAATATCCCTGTATATTAGGCTTTTTGTTTGTTGTCTGTCTCCTTACACTAGAAAGTAAGCCCCATGGAGGCAGGGATTACGATTTTGTTTACTAACGTGTTGTGAGTATCTAGAACATTTTTTTGTGGTACATATTAGGTGATCAATAAATCTCTACTGAATTAATGAAGGAAAGGAAAGAACACAGCCTCACCCAATGAGAGAATATTCCTGTAATTCTCCAGCATCACTTCTTTGTATAGATTCCTCTGCTCTGGACTCAGTCTCTTCCATTCTGCTTCTGTGAAGATCACAGTCACATCCCTGAATGTAACTGGTACCTACAAACAACCAGTAAATTAATGTATAGCAAGCCACCATCAATCTTCCCTGTGTGTGGAGCACAGCTGGTGACCTGGAGAGCCTGGATATGCAAGTTGATGTAATTTGTCAGAATATATGGTTCTCCATATGAAGTTCTTCTGAGCACTACTGTCTGCCTGGCTTTCTGTTAAAACCTGTGAGGAGCGTAACCAAGCACAGAACACATTCTAGGCCCTTGACATATATGGTTTCACCGGAGAAATGATTTGTGAATTAATTTGTAAACCTCAGGCTGTGTTTAAGACAGTGACCTTGAGGATTCATAATGAAGGAATTCAGAGATGAAACAGCAGAGAATGGGCTGCAGAAGGAACAAAAGCGTCATGGACTTAGGGCTTGTGCTGGGCAGTAGGGAGTGGTAAAGATTTAGAGGAGAGAATGGAAGAAAACTTGGATTACAGAGAAAAATGGGAGTGAACAGATGGGGTCTGGAATGAGCATTTTTTAAGAGCTCAGGTTACTAAATGGGATCTGTAAAATCCCTGTCTTTGCTATGTGCTTTAACAACTTTTTTCAAGAAAGCCTAATGCTTCACTCATCTACCCAGATGTTGACTGCCTTTTCCCTTCCCAAGAAAGAGAATGTATGTCTATTCTCTGGGAAATGAGCCAGCACTTCAGGAAAAAACAAAAATGTAACCCCGACTCACCACTATTTGGGCTTTTGTCTCCTTTTTCTGGGACCAGTCAGTATCATTAGAAGGCAAGCCTAGGGAAAGAAAAAGAAGCTATGAGAAACCAGAACCTCCCCCCGCCCTGACCATGTCGCTCCCTGAGCAGCTCTTCTGAGCCTTACGATGAAGGAAATAGTCACTTTACTCAGAGGTGACCTCTGAAGCATTTTCAGGCCTTGGCTCCCTCTTCACCTCTCCGGCCCCTCAACAATTCTCACCTTTCGCTTTATGATTTTGGGTCAATTTCTTCATGGTCTCTACATTTTCCCCATTCTTTGAAAGCAAAATCTCTTCC
This sequence comes from Nomascus leucogenys, assembly GCF_006542625.1. Lineage (NCBI taxonomy): Eukaryota > Metazoa > Chordata > Mammalia > Primates > Hylobatidae > Nomascus > Nomascus leucogenys. Next base: position 35,160,581 of record NC_044393.1, read on the forward strand.
CAGTATTGATCTCCCAGTGCTAAAGGATAAGGCACCATCATGGCCCCAGAGTCAGCCCAGTGTGTGCCTTGAAATTCTGCCAGAGGTCCAGGTAGATGTTATTTCATCTCAAGATGGAGTTCTGCTGCCTGTGGTGACTTCTTCCAACCTTAATTGTAAGAAGCCCATCTTGTTTCCATGCAGCCAGGACCTGTGGGATGAAGAAGCAATTTGCTATTGCTGGGGCTTTTACTGTGGGCCCTAGGCCTATGCCTCTTCAACAGGGATCCTGTCCTCTCACATCCTCCTCATTCAACAAACACGGAGTCTCCATCTACACGGGTTCCCTGGATTTTCTACCTTCATTCACTCTACCTTCACTTCTCGGCCCTCCTGCTTGTGTTCTGCCACTCTCCCTTAGCTCTCAAACTTTACTTCTTCTGCCTCTGCACCTCAGATACAAACTCTATGTTTTGGATCAGTCTCTGCTACTACCTGAAGCCTGAGTCAGAGAGAAGACAGAATATAACATAATGCCTGTGGAGAGCCTCTGTTTCCTGTAGACCAATCGGGGCATGCAGAACTCAGCTACTGATTCCCCTGCCCCAACCCAAGGTTCCATCTATATTCAGTTCCTTATGTCTTGGATGGGCACAGTGGCTCACACCTGTAATCTCAGTACTTTGGGAGGCCAAGGCAAGCTATCGCTTAAGCTCAGGGGCTCAAGACCAGTCTGGGCAACATAACGAAATGCCATCTCTACGAAAAATACAAAAATTAGCTGGGCATGGTGGTGTGTGCCTGTAGTCTCAGCTACTCAGCAGGCTGAGGTGGGAGGATCACCTGAGCTCGGGAAGTCGAGGCTGCAGTGAGCTGAGATCGTGCCATTGCACTCTAGCCTGGACGGCAGGAGTAAGACCCTGTCTCAAGAAAAAAAAAAAATCCCTATGTCCCTGTATTGTGAGGAGTTTAGGAGATCAAAACTCAGTCCTTCTTAGTTAAGGGAGAGCTCTCACAATTACTCTGAAGAGATAACCTCCTAGCTTCCATTGCTATGCATGTTTCTACCACATGACCTTACCACAGATGTGCATTTGTGTATCCTGATGGGCCCAAGTCAAAGTCCTACACTGATGTGGTCCCAAAGAAGGCAAGTGGTATTAGGAGCTATGCCACCTTCAGAAGCTCCTCAGACGCTGTCCAGGATTTCAGCCCAAATGACTACAGGCCTATTGTTGCCTAGTACCCTTCTGAGACTAGCTGGGGTCTTTGAGCAGCTCTTGTAATTCATCCCTCAACACCATAGGTACAGATGACCACTCCCTCTTCTGTCCAACCTGGACATCATACCATATTACAATTTCTCTATTTACATGACTGTCTTTACTAAACTGTGAAGCTTCTTGTAAGATGAAATGCTTCTCAGTCTTTTTGCTAACCTAATTCTAGTGATTAGGATAAAAGAGGCCTTTCTGGTAGATTTGATCATCGTTCCCAATTATTTGTTGCCCATAAAAGGATGGTACTTCCCTGTCCCAAACATCAGGCTTGACCTTGTAACTTGCCTTGGAAAAATGAATGTGAGTGAAAGCGACGATGCCATTTCTAAGCATTGCATAATTCCACCACTTCTCTTGTTCTGAGAACAGCATGTCCCCAAAGGGACTGTGATTCTACTGTAAAAAGTCATGGTACAAAGCTAAAGCCAACCTATAGTACCTGCAGTACAACGTAGCTGAAGCTGGCAAAGCCTTTCTCCTAGTAACACTAGTATCTGTAGCTAACATTTATAAAGCAAGATCTGTACTAAGTGCAGACTTTTTTTTCTTTTTTTTTTTTGAGACAGAGTCTCACTCTGTTGCCCAGGCTGGAGTGCAGTGGTGCGATCTTGGCTCACTGCAACCTCTGCCTCCCAGGTTCAAGTGATTCTTCTGCCTCAGCCTCCCAAGTACCTGGGATTACAGGCACCTGCCACCACATCCGGCTAATTGAATTTTTAGTAGAGATGGGGTATCACCATGTTGGCCAGGCTGGTCTCGAACTCCTGACCTTGTGATCTGCCTGCCTCGGCCTCCCAAAGCACTGGGATTACAGGAGTGAGCCACCATGCCTGGCTACTAAGTGCAGATTTCCAACATTTGGGACACTGCTGCAAATGCAACAGAAAAAATACCAGCATTCGTGTAGCCGCCATTTTAGTGGGGTAGGGGCAAGGAGATGGACAAAAAATATATATACCTCAGAAAAGACACAAGATGTCAGATGGTGATAAGTACTGAGGGCACCAGAAGGATCCAGTGGCAGAGACTGGAGGAGTTGCAATTTTAAATCGAGTACTTAAGGAAAGCCTTTTAAGGGTGATTACTTGATTTGAACAACGTGAGGGAGTGATTCATGTAGACAACTGTGTCAGCAGAACTATAAGGAAAGAAACCAGCCAATTGAAGGTCCTAGGGCAGGAGTGAGCCCTGCTATTTCAGAAATAACAAGTTCATTGTGGCAGGACGGTGTAAAGTGAAACACAGTGGTGGCAGTTAAGAGCAGTCAATGACAGCGGTACCAGGGCACAGGTCATGTGCAGCCTTGAGCATGCTGGTTTTGATGTGGAGGGAAATGAGAAGCCATTGGAGGATTTGGAGCAGAGGAATGACAAGCTTGGATTTACATTTTAAAAGATGTCTCTGGCTGGTAGACTAGGAACAGACAAAGGGGACAGGGAACAAGGAGAGAAGCAAGGAAATCCTGTAAAGGCTGTTGAAATAATTCAGGTGGGAGATAATGGTGGTTTGGACGAAAGTGGACACAGTGGAGGTGGTGAATAGCAATCACATCCTGAATTTCCTTATTGTGTGTGAGTTGTGAGATGAAAAAAAAAAAATCAAAGACAATTCTAATATTTTTGCCTGGAGCAGTTGGAAGCCTGATAAGACTTACCATCAGCCAGGCACAGTGGCTCATGCCTTTAATCCCAGCACTTTGGGAGGCCGAGGTGGATGGATCACCTGAGGTTGGGAGTTCGAGACCAGCCTGACCAATGTGGAGAAACCCCATCTCTACTAAAAATACAAAATTAGCTGGGCATGGTGGCGCATGCCTGTAATCCCAGCTACTCAGGAGGCTGAAGCAGAAGAATCCCCTGAACCTGGGAGACAGAGGTTGCGGTGAGCCGAGATCGCACCACTGCACTCCAGCCTGGGCAACAAGAGCAAAACTCTGTCTTAAAAAAAAAAAAGATTTACCATCAACAGGTGTGAGGAAAGCTATAACTGGAGCAAATTTTGGGGGAGAAGAACAAAGTTTGATGTTTGAGACTAGGTTTGAGATGCTAAATACAGATCCAAGTGGAGATTGCAAGTAGGCAATTAGTCATCCAACACTGGAGGGGAAGGAAGAGGTCTACGCTAGAGTCATATAGATGGATTTAAAGTCCTCAGAGTGGAGGAGATCACCAAGGCAGAGGAGGAAGATGGAGGAATCGTCAAGGACTAAGCTCTGGAGGACTCCACAGTTAGGAGGCCAGGGAAAAAAAGAACTGTCAAGGAAGACAGAGAAGTAGCCTGTGAGGGAGGGAAGAAAAGGAGAGGTACATAGAGTACTGGAGCCAAGTGACAAGGTGTGTCAAGGAGGAAGAAGAGATCGACCACAGGAATTGCTGCCAAGAAGACAGAGTAAAATAAAGACTGGAAATTCACTCTTGTGTTTAGCACAGTAGTGGCTGCTGGTGACCTTGACAAGAACAGTTTCTGGAGGGTGGGCTACAAAAGGATTTAAAACAGAATGGAAAAATAGAACTGGAGGCAACAAGTATAGACCATTCTTTTGGGGAGTTTTGCAATAAAGGAAAGCAGAGAAATGGGGTAATAGCCGAAGGGAGAGATCACACTAAAAAGTAGCTCAAAACCTTCAAGTGGTTCCCTGATGGCCACAGAGTGAGTCCAACTCACTAACTTGGTATCCTGGCCTTTCTTAATAATGGCCCAACCTACTTCTCAATCTGAACCCCCCTGTACCCGCCTGCCCCGGCTCCTTCATATGGCTCCTCCGTATGGCTTCTCCACAGCCAAGAAGCAGGGCTGCTCAAATGCTCACAAAGATTTATTTAGTCCTGCTAGTTGTTAGGCACTGTGTCAGTGACCCAAAATGAGCAAGAGGTCCCTGATCCTTAAAGAGCCACTTCATGGTCCAGTGAGAGAAAGTACTCATATATAAAATGCTTTAGGCCAGGCATGGTGGCTCACGCCTGTAATCCCAGCACTTTGGGAGGCTGAGGCGGGTGGATCATCTGAGGTCAGCAGTTCAAGACCAGCCTGACCAACATGGAGAAGCCCCGTCTCCTCTAAAAATACAAAATTAGCCGGGCATGGTGGCACATGCCTGTAATCCCAGCTACTTGGGAGGCTGAGAAAGGAGAATCACTTGAACCCAGGAGACGGAGGTTGTGGTGAGCTGAGATGGTGCCACTGTACTCCAGCCTGCGCAACAAGAGCAAAACTCCGTCTCCAAAAAAATAAAAAGTGCTTTGGTGCTAAAGAAGAGGCTGAGGACAACTTTCCCTCAGAAAATCAAGGCATGCTTTGCAATGGAGTAAATGTGTGACTAAATCAATAGGAGTTCAACTGCCAAGTAGAAAACCACAGAGGAATAAAACAGCACAGAATGGAATCTATTCCCACACAGCTACAAGGGCACTACAACAAAGGGAGTAAGTGGTAGGGACAAGACTAAAAAGGTGAGCTGAGAGATAATTCTGATATTAATCAGATATCAATATTAACAATCCCAGTCCATATTTAGTAAGCATATACTATGTGCCAGGCACTACCTTATAGGAATTATCTGCCAGGCCTTATAGGAATTACCACATTTCTTCCTCACAACTCCCTGAGATGGGCACTATTATTTTCTCCATTATACAGATGAGGAGTAGAAGGCTCAGAGAGTGAAATAATGTCTCCAAGGTTACACAGCTAATGTGCGGTGAAGACAGGCTTTGAATCTAGGCAATCCTCCTCCAGAGCCCACACCCAGGCTGGAGCGCAGTGGTGCGATCTCAGCTTACTATAACCTCCACTTTCCAGGCTCAAGCCATCCTCCCATCTCAGCCTCCTGAGTAGCTGGGACCACAGGTGTGCACCACCATGCCCGGCTAATTTTTCTATTTTTAGTAGAGACGGGGTTTTGTCATGTTGCCCAGGCTGAGTTCAAGTGATCCATCCCTTCAGCCTCCCAAAGTGCCGGGATTACAGGCGTGAGCCACCGCACGTGGCCTCACACTCTAATTATTGAGTTTGGACAGAGTTGGAGGTAGGTAATAAGAAATGGCCCTCTTGAGTAGGTGAGTGGCATGATCCTTATTTTTCCTTCAGAGGAGCAACTTAAAAGGCAGGGTGGAAGGTGAACTAGAATGTGGAGAAGAGATGAAAATTTTGGTAGCACAACAATGAGATGAGGGGAAAATAATAAAGGGGTATTCCAAGGTAGAATTGAGAGGACTCCATCACTAATTAGAAGGATGAGAATTTCAGGAAGAACAAGGTGGCAAGAAAGACTCAGAGCTCCCACTGGTGACCAGGGATGGAAGACACAGTCATTAACAGAAATTAGCAACAGGTAAAGAGAAAAGGGAGCGGGAGAATTGGCCTTGCTGAATTCCAGATACTTCTCCCTCTTATAGTTCTTACCCGAATTGTGAAGTGTGTACAGTTTGAACTAAGCAATAGCACTTTTTTAGAAGAAATGGGCAGTTTTTAAAACAATCTAGAATTAAGACATTAAGGAATTACCGTCAATTTTGTTGAATGTGGTAATATTATGGTTACATTTTTAACAAATAGTCCTTCTCTGCTGGAAATGCATATGATAGTATTTATAGGTAAAATTATGTGATGTCTGGGATTTCCTTCCAAATACTCCAGCAGCAAAAACAAGAAAATGAGGGGGTGGGGGACTCAGTGAAACAGGGATTATAGAATGTTGACAACTGAAGAAGCTCTATATCCTAATTCTACCCAACCCGGTCATATTACACAAGTAAATTTCTTAACCTCTTAACATGCCACTTCTTCTTCTATCAATTGAGAGTTTTGATTCCTAACTTACAAATTGTTGAGAGTTTAAAATATTGTGGAGACTATAAACCTAGTTGCCTGGCACAGAACAACAGCCCAATAAATGGTTATTACCATCATTTTTTATTTCACAGTAGCTGACAAATCCCTGGGAATCCAGCAGCCAGGATGAAATATGGCTGGGGAAAGGACGGTGGTAACCTGAATGAGAGTACCAGTCTGGGGTAATATTCCCTGTGGAGATCCTTGCCCTTAAAATCACCCTAGTATTGTTGAAAAACAAGCAAGGCCTTGAGCCTCAACTGGGACACTTCAGGGTACAAGATGTCAGACGGGCAAAGGAACTACAGCCATGGTTTTGAGCAGAAAAGACACTATAGGAATGTGAAAGGTAAGTGGTACCTACCTGAGAGGAGGTTCTCAGGAGCACAGAAATCTTTCCTTTCTCAAGAGATCGTCCTCTCCCAGCAGGCAGGGATTGGAGAAGGTGGACCTGAGGATGAAACAGGCAGTGTGAGCTTCAGGATTGTCTCCTAGCACCCAGATATGGAGGCTAGAAATCCCCAAGTTTCAAATGCGACGAGCCAAGATAGCCGAATAGGAACAGCTCCAGTCTACAGCTCCCAGCTTGAGCGATGCAGAAGACAGGTGATTTCTGCATTTCCAACTGAGGTACCAGGTTTATCTCACTGGGGAGTGTCAGAAAGTGGGTGCAGGACAGTGGGTGCAGCGCACCGAGCATTAGCCAAAGCAGGGCGAGGCATTGCCTCACCCAGGAAGTGCAAGGAGTCAGGGAATTCCCTTTCCTAGTCAAAGAAAGGGGTGACAGATGGCACCTGGAAAATCAGGTCACTCCCACCCTAATACTGCGCTTTTCCAACAGTCTTAGAAAATGGCACACCAGGAGATTATATCCCGCGCCTGGCTCAGAGGGTCCTGCGCCCACGGAGCCTTGCTCATTGCTAGCACAGCAGTCTGAGATCAAACTGCAAGGCAGCAGCGAGGCTGGGGGAGGGGCACCCACCATTGCTGAGGCTTGAGTAGGTAAACAAAGCCGCCGGGAAGCTCGAACTGGGTGGAGCCCACCACAGCTCAAGGAGGCCTGCCTGCCTGCCTCTGTAGACCCCACCTCTAGGGGCAGGGCATTGCCAAACAAAAGGCAGCAGAATCCTCTGCAGACTTAAATGTCCTTGTCTGACACCTTTGAAGAGAATAGTGGTTCTCCCAGCACGCAGCTGGAGATCTGAGAACGGACAGACTGCCTCCTCAAGTGGGTCCCTGACCTCTGAGTAGCCTAACTGGGAGGCACCCCCCAGTAGGGGCAGACTGACATCTCACACGGCCGGGTACTCCTCTGAGACAAAACTTCCAGAGGAACAATCAGGCAGCAACATTTGCTGTTCACCAATATCCGCTGTTCTGCAGCCTCCGCTGCTGATATCCAGGCAAACAGGTTGTGGAGTGGACCTCCAGCAAACTCCAACAGACCTGCAGCTGAGGGTCCTGACTGTTAGAAGGAAAACCAACAAACAGAAAGGACATCCACACCAAAACCCCATCTGTACGTCACCATCATCAAAGACCAAATGTAGATAAAACCACAAAGATGGGGAAAAAACAGAGCAGAAAAACTGGAAACTCTAAAAATCAGAGTGCCTCTCCTCCTCCAAAGGAACGCAGCTCCTCACCAGCAACGGAACAAAGCTGGATGGAGAATGACTTTGACGAGTTGAGAGAAGAAGGCTTCAGACAATCAAACTACTCTGAGCTAAAGGAGGAAGTTCGAACCCATGGCAAAGAAGTTAAAAACCTTGAAAAAAAATTAGACGAATGCCTAACTAGAATAACCAATGCAGAGAAGTCCTTAAAGGACCTGATGGAGCTGAAAACCAAGGCACGAGAACTACGTGACGAATGCACAAGCCTCAGTAGCCAATTGGATCAACTGGAAGAAAGGGTATCAGTGATAGAAGATCAAATGAATGAAATGAAGCGAAAAGAGAAGTTTAGAGAAAAAAGAATAAAAAGAAACGAACAAAGCCTCCAAGAAATATGGGACTATGTGAAAAGACCAAATCTACGTCTGATTGGTGTATCTGAAAGTGACAGGGAGAATGGAACCAAGTTGGAAAACACTCTGCAGGATATTATCCAGGCAAACTTCCCCAATCTAGCAAGGCAGGCCAACATTCAGATTAAGGAAATACAGAAAACGCCACAAAGATACTCCTCGAGAAGAGCAACTCCAAGACACATAATTGTCAGATTCACCAAAGTTGAAATGAAGGAAAAAATGTTAAGGGCAGCCAGAGAGAAAGGTTGGGTTACCCACAAAGGGAAGCCCATCAGACTAACAGCTGAACTCTCGGCAGAAACTCTACAAGCCAGAAGAGAGTGGGGGCCAATATTCAACATTCTTAAAGAAAAGAATTTTCAACCCAGAATTTCATATCCAGCCAAACTAAGCTTCATAAGTGAAGGAGAAATAAAATACTTTACAGACAAGCAAATGCTGAGAGATTTTGTCACCACCAGGCCTGCCCTAAAAGAGCTCCTGAAGGAAGCACTAAACATGGAAAGGAACAACCGGTACCAGCCACCTCAAAAACATGCCAAATTGTAAAGACCATTGAGGCTAGGAAGAAACTGCATCAACTAATGAGCAAAATAACCAGCTAACATCATAATGACAGGATCAAATTCACACATAACAATATTAACGTTAAATGTAAATGGGCTAAATGCTCCAATTAAAAGACACAGACTGGCAAACTGGATAAAGAGTCAAGACCCATCAGTGTGCTGTATTCAGGAAACCCATCTCACGTGCAGAGACATACATAGACTCAAAATAAAGGGATAGAGGAAGATCTACCAAGCAAATGGAAAACAAAAAAAGGCAGGTGTTGCAATCCTAGTCTCTGATAAAACAGACTTTAAACCAACAAAGATCAAAAGAGACAAAGAAGGCCATTACACAATGGTAAAGGGATCAATTCAACAAGAAGAGCTAACTATCCTAAATATATATGCGCCCAACACAGGAGCATCCAGATTCATAAAGCAAGTCCTTAGAGACCTAGAAAGAGACTTAGACTCCCACACAATAATAATGGGAGACTTTAACACCCCACTGTCAATATTAGACAGATCAACGAGACAAAGTTAACAAGGATATCCAGGAATTGAACTCAGCTCTGCACCAAGCGGACCTAATAGACATCTACAGAACTCTCCACCCCAAATCAACAGAATATACATTCTTCTCAGCACCACACCACACTTATTCCAAAATTGACCACATAGTTGGAAGTAAAGCACTCCTCAGCAAATGTAAAAGAACAGAAATTATAACAAACTGTGTCTCAGACCACAGTGCAATCAAACTAGAACTCAGGATTAAGAAACACACTCAAAACCACTCAACTACATGGAAACTGAACAACCTGCTCCTGAATGACTACTGGGTACATAACAAAATGAAGGCAGAAATAAAGATGTTCTTTGAAACCAATGAGAACAAAGACACAACATAACAGAATCTCTGGGACACATTCAAAGCAGTGTGTAGAGGGAAATTTATAGCACTAAATGCCCACAAGAGAAAGCAGGAGAGATCTAAAATTGACACCCTAACATCACAATTAAAAGAACTAGAGAAGCAAGAGCAAACACATTCAAAAGCTAGCAGAAGGCAAGAAATAACTAAGATCAGAGCAGAACTGAAGGAAATAGATACACAAAAAACCCTTCAAAAAATCAGTGAATCCAGGAGCTGGTTTTTTGAAAATATCAACAAAATTGATAGACCACTAGCAAGACTAATAAAGAAGAAAAGAGAGAAGAATCAAATAGATGCAATAAAAAATGATAAAGGGGATATCACCACCAATCCCACAGAAATACAAACTACCATCAGAGAATACTATAAACACCTCTATGCAAATAAACTAGAAAATCTAGAAGAAATGCATAAATTCCTGGACACATACACCCTCCCAAGACTAAACCAGGAAGAAGTTGAATCTCTGAATAGACCAATAACAGGCTCTGAAATTGAGGCAATAATTAATAGCTTACCAACCAAAAAAAGTCCAGGACCAGATGGATTCACAGCCGAATTCTACCAGGGATACAAGGAGGAGCTGGTACCATTCCTTCTGAAACTATTCCAAGCAACAGAAAAAGAGGGAATCCTCCCTAACTCATTTTATGAGGCCAGCATCATCCTGATACCAAAGCCTGGCAGAGACACAACAACAAAAAAAAATTGTAGACCAATATCCCTGATGAACATCGATGCAAAAATCCTCAATAAAATACTGGCAAACCAAATCCAGCAGCACATCAAAAAGCTTACCCACCATGATCAAGTGGGCTTCATCCCTGGGATGCAAGGCTGGTTCAACATACACAAATCAATAAACATAATCCAGCATATAAACAGAACCAATGACAAAAATCATATGATTATCTCAATAGATTCAGAAAAGGCCTTTGACAAAAATTCAACAATGCTTCATGCTAAAAACGCTCAATAAATTAGGTATTGATGGGATGTATCTCAAAATAATAAGAGCTATCTATGACAAACCCACAGCCAATATCA